>NW_024426552.1:43169075-43668103 GCF_017311325.1 Ursus maritimus | reverse complement strand
CTCTCTCAAATCTCCCCCCCACCCCACTCCTGGGTAAGATATGTGTGACATTCTTCCAGGAAGCTCCTAATTATCTTAATGTTAATGCCTTGCTAGAGGGGAAAACAACCTTAACTTGACAATGGCAAGGCCTCTGGTATCTTATACCATCCTCTAGCAGTATCTTGTACATACTCTTTAGAGTATGAAAGTTCTTTTGAAAACCTCCCTTTTCCCTTATACTTCCCTCGACCCCATAGTATATAATCAATTGTTTCTCACAACCCCAGTGCAGGTCTTTCTGCCCAAGGATCCTGTCCCCATGCTTTAATAAAACCAACTTTTTGCACCAAAAAAAACCAAAAAAACAAAACAAAAACAAAAACACACAAAAACCCAACAAAACAAAACCAAAAAAAGAAGTAAATGTAGCAAGGTATTGGATACTTACTGGATTGTTTTTTCTGACAGCAGAAATAAATGGAAACAAGAAAGGCAATGATATAATAAAAATGAAATGCAAAAAGGGAAAGAAAAATGTAAATAGGATGGAAATAAAGGCTGAAGATGCACAGTATTTTGTGATGTACCTTGAAGCCAGTCTACACCTTCTTGCAATCCTTCTCCTTTTATGGCATCACTAGCACTGAAATAAAATCCATAAGAAACATATCCATTTCATTACTTCATAGAACCATAAGAATAAATAATTACAATTTTGCTATATGGCAAATTAATACAGTCTAGTAACATATTTGAGCAAAACTGGTAAGCACTGAAACTGAATATACATAGGAAATAAAAGTCTGAGTGCTCAGGAAGAAGACATGAGAAATGTATTCACTTTTTATAATAGACATTTGGAAAAGCGTTATCACTAAAAAGTTACTATTCTACTTTGCCCAGCCCCAGTGGCTCAGTAACATTTATTTATTAGATATAGCTGACTTAGGTTGTAATTTAGCCACATGATGGAGTGACTTTATTTGAAATGGAATTTGCTACCTCTAAGGTATAAACCTGTAATTATAACTTTGGTAAATTGGTAGAATAAAAAAAATCTCAGATTTCAATCATACTCTTGTATCTACTGGCTTCAGGAACCTGGATAGGTTATTTAACTCTGTCTTTATTTTTATCTATAAAATGATGCTAAATAAACTAAAATAATAAAAAGCAGAGGATTTTTATAGTATCAGATAATCTTTTTCAAGACATAGACTGATAGCAATTAGTATAAATAATTAGATTTTCTGAATGATTAGGTTTCCTTTTAAGTGTGCTAAAGCATGGTTTAAAAAGGTACCTAATTACCTAAAATAATTAATTTGATTCTAATCAAAACAGAAATTACTTCTAAGGAATCACTTATTAGATTATGAATATGACTTATCATAGAATTATTTTAAAATAGAAACCAACAGCATGTGATACATAATTATTCAAAGTAAATTACAGATTATCCATATCAGTAGTAAAACATCAGTAACTGAAATGCTTAAATCAAGAAAGATCAATGTATTGATTTTTATCACATTTACAGTCCCAAACAAGACTATGGTCTCAACCAGAACAAGCAATAAAATGGAAAAACTTGTCCCCTTTATTGGAGGCATTCGTACCATACTAAAACCCTGCAGCTTTTCCTAATAATTCCCACATGTTTGAATTCTACTTTCCTTTTGAATACATCATCAGACCTTAACTAGAATAAAAGCCAAAGTCTTTACCATGTCCTACTGGGACCTGTGTGATATGGCCTGTGGCTATTTCTCAATGGCCTCATCTCCTACAATTTCCCCCTAGTTCTCTGTTCAAGCCGGCCTGGACTTCTTTCTATTCCTGGACACACGAGGCACATTCTCATCTAAGAACCTTTTCTTTTCACTTGGCTGGCCTCTCTGTCTGGAAAGCTATTCCTCCAAACTTTTGCATGAATTTCTCCCTAACTTCAGTTAGATTTCACGGAGGGAGCACCTCTCATTCTTTCTCTTATTATCTTACTTTATTTTTCTTCAAAATCCTTCCAGCTGATATTTTACATATCTATTTACCTATCTTGTTATCTGTTGCCCTCGGAAGATAGTAAATAAGCAAATAGTAAATATGGATGCTAACAAAATCAGACCCTGAAAATTGGAGTTGGCTATATATTTAGTACAATGATTAAAAATAAACCACAAAAATTTTCCAGGGTGCATTTCTCTATAGTCTTTTCTTTATTGTCCAATAAATTTACTTGCACCTAAGGCAAGAGAGAGAGAATATTTTATCTTCGTATCACTGAGTTACCTTTATTTCTAAAACTGGAAAAGAAAAATAAGTGTATTTTCAATTTTATATATGCTTTAATGTACATAGCAAAAAATAAAAAAACAAGCTTGACAAATGAAACACTAGCACTTAGTGAGATACCGTTTGAATAGAGTCAAAATTATAGACAACTTTCAAAGAAATACTTGGCATCCTTCTGTAAGTTATACAGAAAATACAGAACCTGGCAGTATAATACTGCACATCTTTATAGCATCAGGACATTACCTTTTCTCTCATGGAGAAGTATTCAGATGTCACAACTGAATAAAGAAATCTGTTAAAATTCAATCACTGATGATTTTAAGTGGAAAGATTTTTTTCCACTTGCAAAATTAATTTCTAGTTCAAAATTAAAAGTAGGACTGCATCTTTTACTACAAATTAGACCTGAAGTTCTTAATGTTGTACTTTCTATCAAAATTCACAATGCTTAATAGAATGCAAAAATTAAAAACTATTCTACTTTGGGTATTACTAATTTAGGTATGATTTAGAGAAATACAAAGGTTCTACCTTAAGATACTTCTCTACCTAAAATCCCTCCTTTCTTTACCAACCCAATATCACAGAACCACAAATTCCAAATCAAGAGACATTTCATAAAATCGACTCTTCTTCTGATTCCAAAGTAAGGAGGGTTTTACTCAAATATGTAGTGTTTCACTCCTGGGTAGAGGGGCTGGTAGCCCTGAGTACTGAGGCATTTCAAGGGCTTTCTCAAGTTCTCCTCTATAAGATTCCTTTTTCAGCACCAAGGTTAGCTCTAAAAGTTCTCTTCTGAGCTCTACTATCTCCTTGTTCCATATTTTGTTTCTCTTTCTAGAGGCAGTATACTTCTCTGCCTCTTTGTTAGGCCTTTCTCCATAGATACCTTCTTTTAAGAAAGGGAAAACTGGAAAACTGACAAGAGAAGGACATCTTGCAGCAGAGGGAAGTAGGTGGGTGGACAGAACAAAGTTCAAATTAATATAAGGTAGGCACTAAAATACTATCTAATATATAAGCTCTGGTTATCCTTATTGGAATATTTTGGTAGAAAGGCACATCAGAGTTAAATATATCCATAAGAAACTGCTTTCCAAATAAACAATGTATAATGATTTCAGAAACTAAATACTGAATAATTCAATTGTATTAGTACATCCAAATAAAATTAATATTTACATTCTTATATACTCATATAAGCCAGTATTTGTTGTGTATATACTAAGTACCTGGTACTATTATTATTCTAGGGGTTACAGAGTGAACGAAACTGAGAAAATCCCAGCTCTCATGGTGCTAATGCACTAGTATAGGAAAACAGACTATAAAACAAGCAAAACCCAAAGAAGACCTCGTAAGAGAATTATAAAGCAAAGTATATTAAAAAACAAGAGACAGGGGAGTAAGATATAATGGTATTTTGGAGGGTTATCAAAAGAGCTCTCTCTCCTGAAGGAAGTACAATAGCAAGCCAGGAAAATCATTCTGGAGACTGACTCAGACAAAGGGACTAACAAGTGCTGAAGTCCTGAGATGCGATTGTGGTTGGCTGATTCAATGTGCAGAAGGATATCAGAGTGCTTGAAACTGGGTGACTAAGTGGGCTAAATTATTCTTTTAAAGAGTTGTTTATATTTTTGTATCCTCAGAAAGATTTGAAAAGTTTTTTTTTTTTAAAGATTTATTTATTTAAGTAATCTCTACACTCAATGTGGGGCTGAAATGCACAACTCTGAGGTCAAGAGCTGCAAGCTCTGACTGAGCCAGCCAGGCGCCCCAAGATTGGAAAAAGTTTTAACAATAATACATTCATGAATACCTGCACTGCTACAATTCTATACAACTAAATCCTTAGCTTACACCCTATTATGTTAGGTGACTTACACAATGTGCTTAGCAAAGAAGAAATGAAGCTCAGAGATTTTTTCAGAATGCTATAATGAATAGTATATATAAAACGTTACCAAATATGCCACGGTTTATCTTTGATGTTCTCTAAACACAGCAGCTGAGACACTTTTACAGATGTCACTGCATCTCTAAGATCCATTTTGTTTGCAAAGAATAAGATTGGTATTCGGCGGTGCTTAATATCTAAAAGACAAAGTAAGACTATCATCACACTTCCAGCTTTTTGGTCATTTCCCCAAATTCTTAAAATTAAAATTCACTGAAACTGTTTTCCAACCACTTCTTTCTGTATCACATATATGCAAACATTTAAAGACATAAACTGTCAAGAATGTATTTGAATATGAGAATTAACAAAATACTTCTTCTTAAGACTGTCTGCCCTCTGGGATGCCTGGGTGGCTCAGTCCGTTAAGCGTCTGCCAAAATCTTAAATTAAAAAAAAGACATCTGCCCTCTCGTTGGAGCTTTAAAACAAAGATGAGTGAGGTGGGAGGAAGTTGGGGCTCAGTAAGCAGTTACTCAGCAGTACCTACACAGGGGTCAGATATCTTGTTTTGTTTTTACTGTCAATAGAAAGGAGTCAAACTTCAAATGAAAATAGAAGGGAGACAAACTAGATCTTGATTTTAGATTTTAGTCACAGGTTAGAAGTGATAAACTAGATACTTTATTTTTATTTTATTTTTTTTTAAAGATTTTTATTTATTTACTTGACAGACAGAGAGAGACAGCCAGTGAGAGAGGGAACACAAGCAGGGGAAGTGGGAGAGGAAGAAGCAGGCCTCCAGCAGAGCATGGAGCCCGATGCGGGGCTCGATCCCAGGGACCTGGGATCACGCCCTTAGCCTAAGGCAGACGCTCAACGACTGATCCACCCAGGCGCCCCTAAACTAGATACTTTAACAAGATATTTTACCTTGTTACAACTTTGGAAACATTTTCACTGTTTTGAATAGCTAATACATTTAAATAGTTCAAAATTCAGAAGACACAAAATGGTACACAGTAAAAGAATCTCCCTCCCACCTGTTCCAGGCCATCTACTTGTCCTCTCTAGAAGAGGTAACCTATATCACCTATTACTTGACATCTCTTTAGAAATATTTGCAGACTTATTATATATTATTCTTTATACAAATAGTAGCAGACTATTCAGTTTTATATCTTTTGCTTTTCACTTAATTTTATATCTTAGAGCCTGTCCCATACCAATACATAAAGAGCAGTTTCTTCACTATTTTAACAGCTGCAGAATATTCTGCCTTTTAGTATATGTACCATAATTTGTTTAATCAGTACCCAGTGAGATATATTTGTATTGTTGCCAACATTTAAAACTATAAGCAATGCTGATATGAATAAAAGTGTACATAGCAAATTTTGTACATGGGCAGTATGTTTGTAGGATAAATTTGGGAAGTAGAGTTGCTGGTTAAAGGATATGTAAATTGCTATTTTGACAGTGATTACTGAAAGGCCTTCCTTTAAAATGTATCAATTTACACATCAACAATATGTAAGAACGAACATTCCAGTGCCCTTGCCAAGACTGTTATCAAACCTGTTGTTCTTTTTGATAGAGGATAGTTAAAAGGGATATCAGAATATGTTTGTTTTGATAAAGGTCAATAATTTTTCTATATATTCAAAAGATGCTTGTATTTCTTTTTTTATGAACTATCTTATCCTGCCTTCTCCCCATTTTTTTAAGATTTTATTTATTTTTTTGAGAGAGAAAGAGAGGGAAAGCAGGAATGGGGGTGAGGGGCAGGGGTAGAGGGAGAAGCAGAGTCCCTTCTGAGCAGGGAGCCCGACTCAGGGCTCCACCCGAGGACCCTGGGATCATGACCTGAGCCGAAGGCAGACACTTAACTGACTGAGCCACCAGGCGCCCCTCCCCATTTTTCAATTAAGTTTTTCTTTTCATTTTTTTTTTTAAAGATTTTATTTATTTGATACAGAGAGCACAAGCAGGGGGAGGGGCAGGCAGAGGGAGAGGGAGAAGCAGGTTCCTTGCTGAGCAGAGAGCCTGGTGCAGGACTCCATCCCAAGACCTTGGGATTATGACCCAAGCCGAAGGCAGATGCTCAACCGACAGAGCCACCCAGGCGCCCCTAACTTTTTGTTTTCTTATTGATTTGTAGGAACACCATAAGTAGTAAGAAAAAAGTCCTGTAGCTGTGATATGAACTGCAAATATTTCCCCTTGCTTGTCATTTGTCTTTTACTGCTCATGGTTTGTTTTGTAATTAAAAACTTTTTATGTAGTCAAATTCATCAATCTTTTCTTTTAGGATTCTGGGTTCTGTGTTATAGTTGGAAAGGCCTCCTCTTGCCCCAGAATTATTTTAAACTTCTCCCATAGTTTCTTCTACTGCTGCATTGGTGTGATTTTTACATTTAAATATTGAGTCCAGCTAGAATTTACCCTGGAGCAGAGAATGTCAGAATGGATAAAAAAGCTACACATAACTATATGATGTTTACAAGAAACACACTTTGAACATAAGGACACAAACAAGCTGAGAGGAAAAGGATGGAAAAACATGCATACATTTAAATGTAAGATGGCTAGTATGGCTACACTATTACCAGAAAAAGTAGTGTTCAAGATGAAGGGAAAAAGACAGGCATTTGCTGTCGTCGTTTGCTGTGCAGTTTATTATATGTCAGTGCTTTTTTAAAGTTTTTATTTAAATTCCAGTTAACATACAGTGTAATATTAGTTTCAGGTGTACAATATAGTGACTCAACACTTTCTTTTTTTCCCTCTAGTTGATTTATCTTTATTTTCTTTCGCATACAATGCTATTTTACATTAAAGAGGGATTTCATTATATTATGAAACACTTCCATACAACACTCCGTGCTCATAAAACGCCCAGTGCTTATCACAACAAGTGCCCTCCTCAATCCCCATCACGTATTTAGCCCATCCCCGACCCATCTCCCCTCTGGTAGCCATCAGTTTGTTCTTTATAGTTAAGAGTCTGCTTCTTGGTTTGCCTCTCTCTCTTTGAAAAAGACAGGCATTTAAAAATTATCAAAGTGTCACTCACTTAAGAAGACAAAACAATTTTAACTGTATATGCATCTAATAAATGAGCACTATCAACTGACATTTATAGATCCTTCATCCAACAACGCAAAATACATATTTCACTTAATTGCAGATGGACCATTCACCTAGCCAGACCACATACGATGATCCGATATTTCTAAGGATGAAATCATACAGACTATGTTATTCCATCAAATGGAATTAAGTTAGAAATCGATAACAAAAAGAAACCTAGAAAATTCCCATATATTTGGGAAATTAAATACACTACTCAATAATCTACAGACCAAAACAGAACTCACAAGGTAAGTTAGAAAATACTTCAAACTAAATTAATAAAGGAAACAAACATATCAAAATTTGTGACATATAACTAAATCCTTAGAGAATATGTATTGCCTTAAATGCTCATGTTAGAGAAGGTGTAAAATCAATGATTTCCACTTCCATCTGAAAAAGGTAATAGACAATGAAATATAATGTAAGTATAGAAAAAGCATAATAAAACAAAGAACAGAAATTAACAAAAATTTTTAAAAAACCAACAGAAGAAATTAACAAAGCCAGAGTTCTTAAAAAGTTAATAAAACCAACAAACTCTCTAAAAAATTGAGTAAGAAAAAATGGAGGAAACAAATTATTAATATCAGAAATACAGGAAGATACACAGATCTTACAGATATTAAAAGGACAGTGAGAGAATATTATAAACAGTTTTATGTCACTAACTTGACAACATAGACAAATTTTAAAATCTGGTCAAAATTACCAAAAGTGACTCAAGGAGAAATACAAAACTTTAATAGCCTTATATCATTTAATGAAATTTAACTCCTAATTCTTAGTCCCTCTTACTCCCCCATACTCCTGCACACACACAAAATCCCAATTCATTTGTATATTCTATCCAACATTTATCCAATCCAAAAAATAAAATAAAAAGAGAAAGAGTAAATATTTTCCAACTCATTTTATAAGGCCTCTATCGCCCTGATGACTAAAAGCATTTTAAGAAAGTTATAAACCAAAAACATTATGAGCACAAAAACAAAAATTTTTAATAAAATGTTAGCAAATCCAACTCAATGATATATCAAAATGTTAATATTCAATGGTCAAATGAGGTTTAACCCAGCAATGTAAGTTTGGTTTAATATATGTGAATACAGTATAATATTACCATTGTAACAGATGTAGAAAAAGCATTTGGTAAATAATAACACTGGGTTATAATGGAAACTTTTGAAAAATTAGGAATAACAGAAAATTTCCTTGACCCAATAAAGATATAAGCAAAACCCTAGTTAGCACCAAAATTAATGGTAAAATATTAAATGTAAAGAATGGGAATAAGATACAGAAACAACCTAAGTGTCTATCAATGGATGAATGATAATGATAGTGAATAACATGGGTTTGAATTGTGCAGGTCCACTTATATGTTCTTTTTTTTTCAATAAATATATTGAAGAACATTTTGGAGATTTGCAACAATTTGAAAAATCCTGTAAACAAATCACGAAGCTTAGAAACACTGAAAGAAAATTAAGAAAAGGTTAGGCATCTCATGAATGCATAAAATATACATAGAGATGATTTTATCACTTGCTACCATAAAAGGTATACAAATCTATTATAAAAAGTTAAAATTTATCAATACTTATACACACATAGACCAAATATGGCAGCATTCACAGTTGAGAGAAATGCAAACAAGTGTAAAGATAGAGTATTAAATCATAACAGCATAAAATTAACTGTAGTTATACTGTACCACTGTAATAATTTCATAGCCATCTCTTGTAGCTATTGCAGTGAGCTCAAGTGTTGGAACTATCTGCTTAAAATGCCATGTGATACTAATCATCTCTATGTGAGCAGTTCCTCTCTCCAGTAAATCATGTTATCACAGAAAGCTATCTCCCACAGTTCTCACATATTTTTTCATCTTATTTTGTGTAATACTGTAAACCCTGAATTACACCATGGGACCCATACAAAGTGCCACCAGTCATGCTGGAAGTGCTTTTCTCCAGAACTGGAGAAAAGTCATGACATTACAAGAAAAGGTTGATATGCTTAATATGTACCATAGATTGAGGTCTGCAGCTGTGGATGCCCACCATTTCAAGATAAATGAACCCAGTATAAGGGCCACTGTGAAAAAAGAAAAGGAAATTCATGAAGCCATTGCTATAGTTACACCAGCAGGTGTGAAAATCTTGTACTTTTCATGAAATACCTTTTTATCTTGTATTGAAAATGTAGCTTTTATGTGGGTACAGAATTGCTATAAGAAAGGCATACCTATAGATTCTAATATGATTCAAGAAAAAGTGACATTATATGAACATAAAGCAATAGGAAGGTGGAGAATTTAATGCTAATTAAAAATGGTTTGGCAAGTTTAGAAAGAGGTCTGCCTTTAAAAATGTCAGGATAACAGGAGAAGCAGCTTCCACCTTCCAAGAGGTAACAGACAGAATTTCCATATGCCATTAAGAAAATTCCTGGGAAAAAAGGATATGACCTGAACAGGTTTTTAATGCAGGAAAAAGTACTCTATTCTGGAAAAAAAATGCCACAGAGGACATTCATTAGTAAGGAAGAGAAGCAAGCGCCAGGATTTAGGGCAGGAAGACAGCAGGAATAAGACAAAACTTACCATTTCTATTCGATACTGTACTGAAGGTCCTAGCCAGTGCAATAAGACAGGAAAAAGAATAAAAGGCATAAAGGCTAAAAAGGAAGCAGAATTTTTGTTGTTGTTGACTTTAGACATAGAAAATTCTAAGAAATCTACAGAAAAACTATTAGAATAATTATATTTAACAACATCCCTGAACACAAAGTCAGTATTTTGACATACTAGCAATGAACCATTAGAATATGAAATAAAATATACTATTTATAATAGCTTCAAAAAAATAAAAAATTTATGGATAAATTGAATGAATGATGTGTAAGACCTCTACAGAAGACCATAAAAGATAGGGAAATCGAGAAAAGCATAAACATATTAAGTGACATACCATGCTCATCAGTTGGAACATTCAGTGTTAAGTCCAACATTAAGATGTCAACTATCCCCAAATATGATTAAAATAAAATTTCAGGTTTTTAAAAAAATTAATAAGCTGATTTAAAAACTTCTTTGAAATATTAGAATACTTAGAACTACCAAAATCATCTTGAAAAAGTAGACCAGGGTTGGAAGATTTATCCTATCTGACTTCAAAATTTATTATAAATCCAAGGTAACAAGCCAAATGTAAAAGGACATAAAAGAGATCAATGGAAAAGAACACAGAGTCCAGAAATAGGTGCACATATATACAGTCAAATTAAATTCAATAAGTGTGAAAGTCAAATGATTCTGACAAGTGATTCAGTGAAAAAAAATTTTTTTCCAACAAATACATTTTGGGATAATTGGATATCTGTAAGAAGAAAGTGCAAAAATTAATTCAGGATGGATGCCAGGCCAAACATAAAAGCCAGAACTATGAAGCTTCTAGAAGAAAACATGGGAGAGTATGTTAGTAATCTTAGGGTAGGCACAGATTTTTTAGAGAGTACATAGAAAGCCTGTATTTAAAAGAAAAAATTGATAAATTATACTTCATCAAAATTAGATATATTGGTTTATTAAAAGATATTGTGAAGAAAATAAACAGGCAAGTCACAGACTGATGAGAATTCAAAACACATATAGTTAACAAACGTCTTCTATCTAGAACTTATAAAGAAATGTTAAATTTCAATAATAAGACAAACAACCAAATTAATGAATGGGCAAAAGAATTAAAAAGACATTTTATAACAGAATGTACAAGATTGGCTACTAGAATATGCAGGAAGTGCTCAACATTAATAATCATCAGTAAAATACAAATTAAAGCACAATGAGATCCTATTATACTCAGTAGAAAGGCTAAAATGAAAAACAACAACATCAATCATTGGAGAGGATATGCAGAAACTGGAACTCTCATTTATGTTACTGACAATGTAAAATAGTATGAGCACTTTGAAATTCTTTAAATATCACCTATACATCTATCCTATGATCCAGCAGTATCATTCCTAGGAATTTTCTGAAGAGAAATGAACACATGTCTATAAAAAGCCTTTTACAAGAATGTTCATACCAGGTTTATTCATACTAGCCCTAAATTAGAAACAGTCTAGATGTCGCTCAACAGGATACTGGATAAACAAACTGTGGTATACATACATAATAGAATGCTACATGGGAATAAAAAGGAATAATCAAGTGATATACACAACCACATAGATGACTTCCCAAAACATTATGCCAATAAAAAAACTTATGTATGAAAATGTATGTGCTTTTACCCCCATTTATATGAAACTGTAGAACAGGCAAAATTAATCTGGGGATAGAAATCAGATTAGTTCTCTGGTACGAGATGTAAAGTGTTGACTGGGAAGGGGTGTGAAAGAACTTTCTGGGGTAATGAAAATGTTGTTTCTTGACAGGCAGTGTAGTTATATGAGTGTATGCATTTGTCAAAATTACTGAACTATATACTTAAGATCTGAGCATTTGACTGTAAACAGTTTATACTTCAATTTAAAAAAATTCATATATAGGGTGACTGAATGCATTAAAAAAACAAGACCCATCTATATATTGCCTACAAGAGACTACTTCAGAACCTAAAGACACAGACAAACTGAAAATGAAATCATGGAAAAAGATATTCCATGCAAATAGAAGCAAAAGAAAGCTGGGGTAGCAGGACTTATGTCAGATAAAATACATTTTAAAACAAAGATTGTAACAAGACATAAAAGCACTGCATAATGATAAAGAAATCAATCCAACAAGAGGATATAATAATTTTAAATACCAACGCACCCAACATAGAAACATCTAATATATAAAGTGAGCATTAGCAGACATAAAAGGAGAAATTCACAGTAATACAAGAATAGTAGGGGGCTTTAAGACCCCATTTACATCAGTGGATAGATCATGTAGACAGAAAATCAATAAGGAACTTTGTTCAGTGGCTTTGAATGAACACATTAAACCAGGTGGGTCTAATAGATATATACAGAATATTCCATCCCCAAACAGCAGAATACATTCAAGTACACATGGAATATTCTCCAAGACAGATTACATGTTAGGCCACAAAACAAGTCTCAATAAATTTGAGGAGACTCAAATCATAGCAAGCATCTTTTCTGATCACGACGGTGTGAAACGAGAAATCAATTACAAGAAAATGAACAGAAAAAAACACAACTACACGGAGACTAAACAACCAATGGGTCAATGAAGAAATCCAAAAGGAAATAAAAAAATACTTAGAGACAAATAAAAATGAAAACACAATGCTTCAAAATTTTAGGGAAACAGCAAAAAGCAGTTCTTTTTTTAATAAAGATTTTATTTTTATTTAAGGAAGTGAGAGATAGCATGAGGGTGGGGGGAGGGCAAAGGGAGAGAGAGAGAATCTCAAGCAGACTCTGCACTGAGTGCAGAGCCCAATGTAGGACTTGACCTCAGAACCCCAAAATCATGACCTGAGCCAAAAATCAAGAGTCAGACACTTTACTGACTGAGCCACCTGCGCACCCTGAAAAAGCAGCGGTTTATTTTATTTTTTAAGATTTCTGTTTTAAGATATCTTTTTTTGAGAGAGAGAGTATGCAGAGTGCTGGAGGGGCAGAAGAAGATAGAGAAGGAGAGAAGCAGGGCTCACTTCCCATGACCCATGAGACCATGACCTGAGGTGACATCAAGAGTCCAAAACTTAACCAACTGGGTGGCTACCCAGGCACCCCTCACAAAAGCAGTTCTAAGAGGGAAGTTTATAGCAATACAGGCCTACATCAAGAAACAACAACAACAAAAAATCTCCAAATAAACATTATAATCCTTTACCTAAAAGAAATAGAAAAAGAACAACAAACAAAGCCCAAAGTTACTAGGAGTTATGAGGAGTTACTACAGTCAGAAATGAAAGAGGAGAAGAACTGAAGTAGAACCACAGAAATACCAAGGATTATAATAGACTGCTATGAAAAATTATATGCCAACAAACTGGACAACCTAGAACAAATGGATAAATTCCTAGAAACATAAAATCTTCTAAGACTGAATCAGGAAGAAACAGAAAATCTGAACAGACATTGCTAGCAACAAAATTGAATCAAAAATCAAAAGACTCCCAATAAACAAAAGTCCAGGACCAGTGGGTTTCACAGGTGAATTCTACCAAATATTTAAAGAAGAGTTAATACCTATCCTTCTCAAACTATTCCAGGAAAGAAACCTTCCAAATTCATTCTAAGAGACCAGCATTACTGATACCTAAACCAGAAAAAACACTCTAAAAAAATATTACAGGTCAATATTCTTGATGAACACAGATGCAAGCAAAATATTCGCCAATCGAACTCAACAATACATTAAAAGGATCAATATACCATGATCGAGTTAGATTTATTCCAGGGATGCAAGGATGGTTCAATATTAGCAAATCAATCAACATGATACAGCCCATGAACAAAATAAAGGATAAAAACCATATGACAGATGCAGAAAAAGCATATGACAAAATACAACATCAGTTTATAATAAAGAAAACTCTCAGCAAAATGGGGTTAGAGAGAACATACATCAACATAATAAGGCCACATATGAAAAACCCACAGTTAATATAATACTAAATGGTGGAAAACAATGTTTTTCCTCTAAAATTAGGAACAAGACAATAATGTCTACTCTTGCCACTTTTATTCAGCATAGTATTATAAGTTGTAGCCACAGTAATTTGACAAGAAATAAAAGGCATACAAACTGGCAGGGAAAAGCAAAACTGTCACTCACTGTTTGCAAACAACATCGTATATACAGTAAACCCAAAAGTTCTAACAAAAACTATTGGAACTAATAAATGAATTCAGTAAAGTTGCAGGATACAAAATTAATATACAGAAATCTATTGTATTTCTAAACACCAATAATGAAGCAGCAGAAGGAGAAATTAAGAAAACAATCCTATTTACAACTGCACCAAAAAAAATAAAATGCCTAGGAATAACCTTAACCAAGGAGGTGAAAGACTTGTACTCTGAAAACTGTAAGCCACTGATGAAAGAAACTGAAGACAACACAAACAAATGGGAAGATATACTATGCTCATAGATTAGAAGAATATTGTCAAAATGTCCATACTACCCAAAGCAACCTACAGATTTAATGCAATTCCCATCAAAATACCAATAATATTTTCCACTGAAATAGAACAAATAATCCTAAAATTTGTATGGAACCACAAAAGACTCCAAAGTAATCTTACGAAGAACAAAGCTGAAGGTATCACAATCCCAGATTTGAAGCTACAGTACAAAACTATAGTAATCAAAACAGTATTGTACTGGTACAAAAATATGATGAAACAGAATAGACAGCCCAGAAACAAACCCATGCTTATGTGGTCAATTTATCTACAACAAAGGAGGCAAGAAAATACAATGGGAAAAGATAGTTTCTTCAATAAATGCTGCTGGGAAAACTGGACAGCTACATGCAAAAGAATTAAACTGAATCACTTTCTTACACCATAAATAAAAATAAACTCAAAATGGATTAAAGACCTAAATGGAAGACCAAATCCATGAAACTCCAATAAGAAGACATAGTAATCTCTTGGGCATCAGCTGTAGCAACATTTTTCTGGATATGTCTCCTCAGGCAAGGGAAACGAGCAAAAATAAACTACTGGTACTACATTAACCTAAAAAGCTTTTACGCAGTGAAGGAAACCATCAACAAAATGAAAAGGTAACTTACTGAATGGGAGGAGATATTTCCAAATCATATATCTGATAGGAGATTAAGATCTAAAATATATAAAGACCTCATACAACTCAACGCCAAAAGACACTAATAATCCAATTTAAAAATGGGTGGAGGACATAAATAGACATTTCTCTGAAGAAGAAATACAGATGGCAAACAGAAAAGATGTTCAGTTAATCATCAGGGAAATGCAAACCAAAACCACAGTGAGATATCACCTCATACCAGCCAGAATGGCTAGTATCAAAAAAACAAGAAATATCAAGTGTTGGTGAGAATGTAAAGAAAAGGGAACTCTCATGTACTATTGGTGGGAATGTAAATTGGTGGAGCCACTGTGGAAAACAGTATGGAGGTTCTTCAAAAAGTTAAAATTCTTAGAAAGACCATACAAGCCAATAATTCCAGTACTGGGTATTTATTCCAAGAAAACAAAAACACTATTTTGAAAAGATATATGCACTCTTATGTGTATTACAGCATAATTTACGGTAGCAAGATATGGGAGCAACCTAACTGCCCATCATCAGATGAACAGATAAGAAGATGTGGTAAACAACTGAATAATAGTCATAACGGATGAGATCTTGCCATTTGTGACAATGTAGGTAGATCTAGAGAGTATTATGCTAAGTGAAATTAACTCAGATACAGAAAGACAAATACCATTATTTCACTTATATGCAGAATCTAAAAACCAAAACAAATGAACAAAAACACAACAAAACAAAAACTCATAAATACAGAGAATAAACCGGTGGTTGCCAGAGGGGATGAGGTGGGAGGGATGGGTGAAATAGGTGAAGGGGATTAAAAGCTACAAACTTCCAATTATAAAATGAATAAGTCACCGAGATAAAAAGTACACCATAGGGAATATAGTCAATAATATTGTAAACTTTGTACGGTGACAGACGGTAACTACCCTAATCATGGTGAGCACCACATGACGTATAGAACCGTTAAATCACTATATTATACACCTGAAACTAACTTAACATTGTATGTCAACTATACTTCAGTAAAAAAGCAAAATTAAATTAAAAAATTTTTAAAGTTCATGTATACCTCAGCTGAGAAATCCTTCTTTGGGAATCTATCCCCCAAAATTAATGCATTAGTACATAAAGATAACTTACTTGGACAAGGCTTCAGTTGAGGAAACCAAGGTTTCCATTTTATTTGAAACTGATTTTATAGGAATCATTCCATCTTACTGGTCAACATTATAACAGTTTTTGAGGAGAAAGTGGAAAGATTAACACAAAGGGAATGCATAATCAAAAATGCATTCTCAACCCACATAAAAGATTGTTAAATTTTTAAAAGTGAGAGAGTCACAGAAAATGTACAGGCTAGATAATTATTACCCCAAATATATGAATAAGCTTAAGGTTGTTCACTAAAAATACCAGTTATTGTGGTTAAACAGGAAGAACTGTTAGAAAGTCCCACACTATTTCCATTTTATTTCTAACAAATCCACACTTCATTTAAACCATCACCTCTTCCTAAAAGTCATAGCACAAAGACCACTTAAATCTTTTCCCATGAGTAAAGCTAGAAATGCAGAGTTCCACAATACTCACTGGAGAATTGTGTTTAGAGAAAAAAAATACCTAATAATAGGTAAATAATAGAATAAATGGTGGTATATTCATAGTATGGCATATTAGGCACTATTAAAAAAAATAATTACATATATGCATTTTGACTTGAAAGGATTTCCATCATTTAGTGTTCTCCGAGAATAGGTAGATGCAGAAGAGTGTAGAGAATATGACCCCATTTTAGTAAATAATAATGAGAAAAAGTACCAAATGGTTAATACCGGTATCTTGAAAAGAGGGTAGGGCTGGCAGTTACAGTTACTGTTTAAAAATAGAAAAGATCCATTTTAGAAGAATTCTCAGAATATGTAAGAAATGCTGTGTAATCATACATATATATATACATGTATGAAAAGATGGTAACCAAAATAATTCTAATGAGTATTGAAATACATGGATTTTTACTTCCTTCTTTCTTCTTTTCCTGTCTCCATTTTTTTGCTATTGACAATATTATTTATGCAATCAGAGGAACATTTTTATTTTGGGGGAAATAAAGGTCGGAGACCTGAAAAACACTGCAAAAAGCTTTGAAATTTAAAAAATACATGGTGCTATGGAGGTAGATATGAATTCTGAATAATTACTGTATTTTAAAATTCAAAAACAAAGGGGAGTAATATACTCATTAATGTAGAGAGCTGCTGAATCATTATATTGTACACCTGAAACTAGTAGAATGCTGTATTTATGTTTCAATTAAAAATATGTAAATATTTTAAATAAGAGATAATTACATAGAATAAACAACACTTTCTGCCAAGACCAAAGAACAAAAAAAATCTTATGTAAACAGACCTTAAAGCACAGATATCACAGACATACACATATACCTGGATGATTCAGCAGAGTATCAAGTTCTTCTTTGGCCACAACCATTCTTAATCTATCACTACTATCAATGACAAAAATAATGGCTTGTCCTTCTCTATATAAGGAATGAGAAAAATTAAAGATGAACTTATACATTTTTCCACGTTTAGCATTCATTTGCATTTCCTAACCTGTGTATTATCTTTTCATTATGTGTTAGATTATATGAGTGACTAATATATTACCATTAGTCACATTTCACATAAAATAATTTCTTCTCAATTGGTTGATAATATGGTAAATTTAATGACTTATTTCATAATTTTTAAAAATTACAAGTAAAACTATAATCCTATTACACAGATGCAATCATTATTACTATTTTGGGGTAAATAAATTTTGACATTTTCTTTGTGTATATTCACATATGAGTACCTACATTTGTATTTAAATGGAATCTTGCTATTTTATACCTTGCCTTTCGGATATATATATATTTCCTTGATCTTTTTTTTTGCAGTATAGTTTGAACTACTTTTGTATGAAACATTAAGCCTCTATACCGGTGTTTCTCCAATATTTCTTGTCATAACCATAGTGAGAAATACATTTTACATTAAGATGCAGTAGACACTTAAGTATATGGAACTGTATTTGAAATAAGTTTCCAGAAATAATACTTACAAATAGCTTTTATTTTATTCTATTCGATTTTTTTAAAGCTGATAACCAGCCACTGAACTGGCTTATGGATTCACTTACAGATCACAGTGGCATTTATCACAGATTTCCTCTGCATCTTTCTTTTAATGATTATAAAGTATCCCATTGCACGGATATGTCATCAAATACTGTGGACTTAGAGATGAATTTTAGTTTTTTTTACTGTGGAAAACTTGGGAATAAACATCCTCCTAAATACATTTTTTAAATTTCTTGGTATCTTAAGACTTGTAATTAGGAATAAAATTTCTAGGAATACATGTAAAATTTAAAGTTTTAGATAAACATTGACAAACTGTATTCCAGAAATACTTTATTGATTTATACTACCAGTACTTTTCCCACCCCCTTTCCAGCATGGCTCTTAACATTTTTTTCCATTTTTGCCATTCTAACAGCATAATATTTTACACTGTATTTCATTCATTGCTAGTAAAGTTCAATATCGTTGCATATATTTAATAGACATTTTACCTTTTTCTGTGAATCACTTATTCCAGTTATAAATTAAGATTTTAAAAGTTCAATATCATTAGCAATCACATGAATATAAAAATAAAATAACTGAGTAACATCTTCTATCACTTTAAAAAAATGAACATAGGTTATCACTAGTCATATATTACTAGTAGCCATAGAAACTGATATGATTGGAAATATCTACCAACAGTTTTAAAAATGTTCAATCTCTTTGAGCCAGTAATTTTATTTCTGGAGTTTATTCTAAGGAAACGTGAACTACGACAAAGATCTATGCAGTAAGACCTGTTAACTGAAGGACTGTTTATAATCTTCAAAAACTGAGAATAGCTTTTATGTCCAATAACAGAATGATTTTAAAAACAGGCATAGGCATATGAAAAAATAATAAGCAGCCAGGCATTAGTTATATTCTTTGTATGTTTTTCCTGATTTATTCTTATAATTGAATGTTAACTGAAAAAGCAGGATAAAAAACTATATATGGTACATAATTGAGAAGACTCCCTTCTCAATTATGTAAGGCATATATTTTATATTACAAAAATGAAGAAAAACACAAAAGAGATTAACAATGGTAAATTTATTAGTAGTGAAATTTATAGAAAAATTTTTTATTCTTTCTATATTTTCCAAATATTAAAAAATGTATATTCCTTATATTTTATACTTTATTAGTTTTTCATATTATAAAGATAATATGCAATGACAAAGTAAACTTCCCTTATAATCTTATTGTTCCAAAAACAAATGCTATTAATGGTTTGGTGCACATGCCACTATATTTTTTTTCTTCTCTATATATTCTTAGTACATATTTTTGTTAAGAGCAGTATTTTTCTTTTTATAATTGACACATGTCATTATAAACAGTATTCAAAACATATTCTTCTATATATATATCTTTGTCTACTAGTGCTAGTCATAGGATACTTTTCAAGAAACAAAATGATGGCTAGAGAGCATGAACATTTTTCATTTTAAAAGATATTGATAAATTTTCCTGAAAAGATGTTACATTCCCACTATAAGAGTGACTTATTTTGCTGTAGACTTAATCTTTTTAACCTCTTTCAATCTAATAGATTAAAATTCACTTGTTCATTCATATTAAAAAAATATAGATATAGGATATAAATTTACTATTGTAGATTCTCTATAGTAACCTATTCACTATTCAACCTACGATTTAGCTATAGTGTTCTTAATTAACTTCTTCCAAAAGGATTTTGAAGAAAAAGGAATTAAAATCAGAAATGTTTCCTTTTCTTGAAACTATTTTCTATGTATTTTTGTTATCTGTAATTTTAAAATAGTAGTTAAAATAAATAATTTTTAAAAAAAGAATTATCAACTAACTGGAGGAAGAATAAAAAAAATCCTATACTGAAACTCAGGTTTCCTAAAAAAACAGAAACAAAAAACCCCAAAAAACAATTCACGTTTCTCCAGAGAATTTAATGCAAGCTACCATAAACATGCCACTTTTCCTTTACCAAATTAACTCTCAAATCTGAAGAACTCTTTTCTCTGTACCTCAGAGGTCCTCTGATCTGTATGATTTAAATATGACTTCAATCTATTAAAGCACTCATTGAAAAGAATATCTGAAAAAAATCTCCTTTGGCTCATAATCTGAGGAATACAATATTTGTTCCCACATAAGAAGGAAAGAACTAATCAATAAAAATTAAAATCTGATCTGGCAGTCATCTTATAACCATTTCAAGGCAAGAGTTTATAACGACAAAAGCACATTTAGTCAAGGGATACTGGTTATAAGTGTCAGACTCCAAAAGTAAGTTACATTACTTTTACATGAAGTCCTAGAAATATGAACAGTTAATGAGTTCATTTTACTACCACATGCAAATCCTGAGAGGGCATAATAATTTGCGTTCTAGTAACTTGACAGTTCTTAATCAGAAGTAGTGAGCACTTTATTTGCATATGGTGAAAATATCTTGTTTAGAATTGGTTGTAGAACAAATGGATCAACTATTAGTTAATACTGTTATTTTAACTAAATTTATTCAATAAATATTTACTGATCTATCTGTCTAGCATCATACTTGGCCTTGAAGAAATAACCTGAGTAAGAAATAATCCCTGCTCTTAAGCAGCTCACATCCTCATTAAAGAGGCAGCTATGGTACATGACTTTAAAACATAGTAAGTATGGTAAAGTACTGTGTGAACACGGGACAGAATAACTGGGCAAAATGGTGAAATTTCACAAAGGAGGTGACTTTTGAGTTAACCTTCAAGCCTGACTATACTAACTTTGAACTGCAAAAAAACAGAACAGGGCATTAAAAACAGAAAAGCATAGCAAAGATCCAAGGTCATGAAGGGCCTGAAGCATTTGAGAAATAATATGAAGTATGATTATACTTTTTTATTAGAAAACATTTTCATTTTTTCATTAGAAAATGTGCTTAAATTTATGAAAACATAAATTATTTTTAAATATATTTTAAAAATATATTAAAATAAAATATTTAAAAATATTTTTTAAAAAATACTGCAACCTAGCCCATATAATCCTTTGGATTTATTTGTTAATCATTGTTATTAAAACATAATCATCTAGTTAACCAACATTTATAGACATACTTACTTATAATAGTGTTCCCAGAGATTTCTGTATCTTCCTTGACCTGACATGTCAAACACTGTAAAAGACAAACTACAGAAAAAAAACAAAAACAAAACAAAACAAAACCAAACACCAAAACAAAACAAACCATGACTACATTTTAAGATACTAACGTAAAGTGTCACTTTTACTTAAAATTTTGTGTTCAAAGAAACCACCCTTGATTATACAATTTTCAACTTATGCCAATTTTCAGGTACGAGTCCCATAAAATAAATTTTTTAATATAAATAGCATTTTGTAATGAATAACATATAAAAAACGATGCTTTCCTTGCTAGTGAGATTATAAAATTTGTCTAAAGTCTAAATTCTGAAAAATAATCCAGAGGCAGTGGTACAAATAATTTACCATCTATGGACTTCTGAAACAACGAATTACTTTTTCTAAGAATAGAAGGAATGACTAGGTAGATCTAATATTATCACTTTTCACCCACAACTTCTTAGTATAATAAAGTGAATTACCTGGATGATTTGAATTTCTCTATGCTGAATCCTATGGTTGGAACTATATCTTGTGATTGAGCCTTCAAGAGAAAAGATAAGTTGAGAAATTTGTAATTATCAAAGATGAATTTTTCCTCAGGTTAAAAAAAAAATTCAGGTTTCCAATTCTAAAATTTGTCACTAAGGAGATGACAGAATTAAACAAAATTATAATTTTTGCAGTGGGATCACTGTGTGTGAATTCTTTACAGAAGTTTAAGGTTTACTAATTATGAATCTGCATAATGTGTATGTCTTAATTCACATTTTGTGGCTTGCTGCAAGTTACCATAGCTGTAAAGTGGTTTGATGAGCCTTTCTGAGTTCACATACAGGACTTTATAATCTTTCACCACATACTTATTGAGTTTATATATATACCACTGGGGACTGTTCTTATGTCCAGATGGTGAACATACATGGTCTCTGCTTTCATGGAGCTTATTATCTAGAGAAAGTAAACAGCAATAACCAAGTAAACTACAAGTGAACACTATTTCAGGCAGTGATAAGTGTGGTGAAAGGTGATTTGGGGATGGGCAGCAATGAGGGAGGAGGGTTGGTATGAGGCATGGAAAAAGGATGCTGAGAAAAAGCCTCTCTGAGGACGTAACATCTGACCCAAGAGTGAATATCAAAAAGGAGAAAAGCTATGACAAGATCTTGGCAAAGAACATTCCAGTCAAAGGAATTGGCCAGTGCAATGACCCCAATACAAGCAGGGGCTTGCCACTCAGGAAAAGCATAAGGCCTGTATGTCTAACATGTACTGAGTAAGGCAGAGATTTATATGTAATAAAGAGGCCTAGAGCCTTGAAAACCATGGTGGGGAATTCTGTGTGGAGAAGAGATTACAAGGGAGGCAAGCGTACAGCAGGAGACCTGTTAGCAAGTCCCACAGGCAATTAAAATGCCTTTAACTGACAAGTCGTCAAATGCCTCCTAACACTTCCACCATCAAAACTACTTCTCCTTTTGAATAAAAAATACCGTCTACTTTCTGATACTCTCTGAGTTATTCCTGACTCCTCCTTTTCTTACATTTTTTATATAACCGTTCTCAAATTGGTCCTATCTCACTAACTTAGTTCAGGGCCTTATCATTTCTTGCTTTGATTTACTACAAAAGCCTTCTAATTACTCCTAATTGTTAATGTGTTACCTTAGACTAGTTATTCAATTTCTCCAAACCTTAGTTTTCTCAAATGTGAAATCTATTATTATCTTTAACTTGTAAAGTTATCATGAGCATTAAATGAGTTAATGAATGCAAAATACTCAACAAAGTGTCTGGTCTAAAGGAAATACTCAGCAAATACTCAACAAACATCATAAGTATACTTTCATTGATTTCAGTCTCTTTCCAATTTTCTCCATACAGCCACAGTGTAACTCAGTGTAACTTGAAACAAAAAAATCCCTTTAGTTCATCATGTTGATTTTGTGTGGAAACAGAAGTAGAAGGTAAATTGTTGCTCCCACATCATTATGTTCAATCTGGTAGTCCACTTCTGGAAATTTAAAATTGAAATGAAAAGACAGCAACTGAAAAGTCACTGGAGCTTAGTCACCTTAAGTAGTAATGTAGTAGTGAAAAGGCCTCCCTAGAGATGCCTTTCTAAAATTTGTTTATTCAGCTTTTCTTTCCATCCTATGAGCTGCCTATATTCTTCCAAAAATATCTTTCTATGTTAGAATTTATTTCCTGCCATTCAGGTTCCTGCCTCAGTCCTTAGGGTTTCTCCATTGCAACTTTGGAATAAAGAGTTTCCTAACTTTTGTTGTCCCAAAATACTCCACTGTTTTGATTTTTGATCACAATCATGATAAAATCATCAGCTATTATTATTAGGAAAAAATACCAGTAATAAAAAAGTGAGAAATTAAATGTGTATAGAAATCACAGAAAATATACCTCAAAAGTAGCCCTGTCTTCACTGAACTATAATTATTTGCCTAGCCTCTCACAATCACCCAGCTTCTTTACAAACCCTCGTTTCCAGAGTTGCTCTTTTAACCTGCTGTTTTACTTAACAAGGATAAAATTAATCAACTTTCTTCTCTTCTCATCACTTCTTTTTTTTTTTTTAAGGAGAGAGAGAGTACATAGGAGTGGGAAGAGGGGCAGGGGGAGAGGGAGAGAGAATCTCAAGCAGACTCCACGCCCAGCGCAAGCACTGGGCTTAATCTCACAACCCCAACATCATGACTGAGCCAAAATTAAAAGTCAGACACTTAACTGACTGAGCCACCCAGGCAACCCTCTTCCCATTACTTCTAAAGTTCTAATGGAACATAATTAGAAAGAAATTCCACAAATTAATCAGGATAAAACAAGATATGTGAGCTTGTGCTTCCACATTCAAGTGGGATTAATTTTCCTTTAAAGAAGTCCAAAGATTATCTCCAACATTAAACTTCCTCTGCTCTATCTAGGACCAAATACATTTGGTCATTCTCTGAATTGGTTAGGGAATGGTACAAAGCAAGCAAAGACTGTGGGAATTATTACCTAAGTGGAATAGCCTATCTGAGATAGCCCAAGGACAGACTAACATCAACAAGAATAGAACAGGATTTCTGAGAGAAGATCCTATTTGGTTAGTTTCATTAAGTCTGCTAAAAATTAAATCCTTGGTGCCATCAATCATCATTCCCTGCTCAAAATGAAAATTAAAAAATTACCCATCAGTTCATCCCAAAATACACTTATATACCAGGCAATATTATAGGGATTTAGGGTTGAACAATATCAGATCTATGCTCTTACGGAATTTAAATTTATAATGAGGAAAAATTTAATAAACAAGCTACCAATTAAATATGCAAGATAATTTCAAATTGTTTTAAATAACATAAATCTGGATGATGTGGTAGTATGATAGGATCTATGCTGGCAAAGAGGGGTAATGGAAATTGGGGAAAAAAGGTACTTACAGGGTGCATCTCTAAGAAAATACACTTAAGAACACATTCTTGAGTGATCGGGTTAAAATGCCTCCCCATCCTCATTCATCAGTTTAGAAAACACCAGCAACCTCAATACATTGACAATAAATAAGCATTAGGATAGCTTAAAGCCAGTTTGGGTCCAGAAGTATCTAGTTATCTAGAAACTGATTTTATCTACAAAAAATAAGAGACATAACTATAAAACGAGATTTGCAAAATTTTTTGCATTGTAGATTTCTATAATTCATTTAATTCAGTAAAAATAATGTTTCTAATAATGGATGTAAAGCTCATAAAGATTTCTTTAATTCAGATACACGGAGGAAACAAGTGTTTTATCTATACTTGTGTGACAGAGGTTTTGAGGTCTTTAAGAAATTCTATTTCAAGTGGTCTTTTGGCTATCAGCAGCAAATTAAGAAAAAAAAAAAAAAAAGCAAAGCAACTTACTGTGCTCTCAGGATCTAGAGGTCAATTGTTCTGTGGAGACAGGATAGTTACCTTAACATTAAGTCTCAGGAAGTGGTGTTAGAAAGTAGCAAGTCTAGACTAGTTCCATAATTCACCAGAGATAACAGAGAGACAGGGATGTTGGAAAGCACTGGAAGATTAATTAAAAAAACCTTAGTTATTGGCTGTGTACCCAGGTTTTCCTGGAGGCTTTCTCTGACTAATGTAGTGTGTTAGGGTTAATAGGTCACAAGACCAGTCTGAAATGGGGGTATTAGAGTATTTTAAGATCACAGACAGAGCACATGATGTCTCCTCTTTCTGCCCCAAATCCCTAGAAATGACAGAAAAATTATGAAAAAAAAAATCCCTAAGTAGGTTAAAAAATAAGAGCAAGTGTCTTTAAAAGTACATCCTTGTTCAGGGAAGAAAGCTGTTCCCATTCATATCAAAGATTATTCCTATGGTAATAACCATGTCTTGGAAGATCACTAAACTTTGCGGATGATGGAAGGAGACTGTAATTTCTGTTTTGTATTTTGAATGTTATTTCTGCCAATTTGGGTACAGCAGGCATTGGGGGACTGGTCCATTTTGTGGCTACATATGTTTTTTAAGAGAAGGAGAGGTGAGGGAGGGGTAGAGGGAGAGGGAGAGAGGAAATCCCAATCAGGCTCCACACTCAGCGCAGAGCCTGACACTGAGCTCAGTTCCATGACCCTGAGATCATGACCCGAGCTGAAATTAAGAATCGGACACTTAACCGACTGAGCCATCAAGGCATCCTCATTTTGTGGCTATTAATGGTGGCTCTGGTTTCAGTTATTTTGTACTTATTTGAGACTAGTTTTGTTTTTTTTTTTAAAGATTGATTTTATTTATTTATTTATTTACTTGTCTATTTATTTATTTATTTATTGAGAGAGAGAGAGAGAGAGAGAGAGAGAGAAAAGGGGCAGGGGGAGAGGGAGAGAATCTGGAGCAGACTCCACACTGAGCTCAGAGCCTGACACTGGGTTCGATCCCATGACCCTGAGATCATGACCCGAGATGAAATCAAGCATCAAGACACTTAACCCACAGCCACCCAGGTGGCCCAAGACTAGTTTTACCAAAAAAAATTTTTTTACTTTTGAGGCAATTCCTTGATGTAGAGAAAAATGTAAACACCTCTGATAGAATAGGCCCTTACCTAAAAAAACCTTCCTTATAATCTTGCTTACTACTGATAGCTCTACCTACGGAAGTGCAGGTCACCAGTCACCGAGTTTCTTAAGCACCAGCCCAGCCTGATCCGCTGAGAGCTGATCCACAGTACTGACAAGGGCCAAGGCACAACTGGGTATGGTTCTACTTTAACATATGCTCACTGTTCTCTAAGTTCAGTTCTGGACCCCATCCAACTGGATAGGATGCTTTATCTCCCTCTTAAGGACTGATAAAGAAATTTCTTGTAATCACCTAGGTCAGGAGATAAGACTCTAATGCATGTGAGCTTTTTAAACTTTTTTTCCCCTATCTTCACATATAGAGAAAACTTCATTAAATGATACTCCATATTTCTCTATCTCACCTCCTCCAATTTATTCCTCTCCATGGGTAAAGAATTACTCCTTTGCTCAGTTTGTGAAACAGAACTGAGCGTTCTTGGTTCTGATCTCTCTCCTCTCTCTCATCTGAGTGCCACAGCCCTATCACGAGCCTGCACTCTCATCTGATCTTAGCCATGCAATGAACCTAGAAGAGTAGGATCTTTCCCTGAGGAGGAAACCCTGAAATTTTGGAAGGCCAATCTCAATAAAATAGAGTGTTAGCAAGTCCTCTGAACAGACCTAACCCTTGCCCTCCAAAATTAAATAAAGCTGGTATTTTTTATCTTTGCCTGACTTCAGCATGTATACCTCAGCTGACTCCCAACTCAGCTGGGGAACTCCTTAAAACACCTAAATTGCCTTCCAAATCCATCTCCAGTTTCTTATCCTGGCCCTCACACTAACTCACACCTGAAAATACACCAGCAGTTAGTTGTTCTTATGTGGTAAACTCATCTATGTAGAAGGGAATAATGACCAGAAAAAAAGAAATAATGGTGTTTTTGTATTTCAAAGCAATCTCCAACTAAGCAGAAATAAAACAGAAGCTGCTGCAAAAGAAAATGGGAGTAGTACGCTGCTTATTCTGCTCAACCTGAAACATTGTTTGGAGGAAACTACCACATTTGGGACCAATATTTTCCATTCTCTAGCCATTTAGTCATTAACAGTACCAGCTTCTTAGTTTTTGCCCTATCTGTATGCACTCTATATTATTTTTTCACTCTACATTTTTCATTAACTCACTAATGGCTTTTACCTAAATAAGTATATTTATAACTGTAAACGTTAGTTATCTAGTCTTCTCTTCTTCCATACTTACAGGACCCCTATTATTTTTGGAAGCAGCAGTATGCCTTGCTTTAAAAAAAAAATCCAGCTTCGTTTACAGATAGGGGTAGCCAATGAGATATAAGTTAGGAATCATTATTTGGTGCTTCTGGGTAAGTTCTTTAAAGAGGGCTTATTTAGCAAGAAGGCCTCTTCTTTTGCCTTGTTCTTTTCTCCTCCCTGTGACTTAGAATACAGTTAATCAAGGTGACCGTGTGGAGATCTTGAAGATGAAAACCAGGCACTTAGAACAGCAGAACAGAAAGATGGAAGGTGCCTGGATGTCTCATGAATGACCACATAGCTGCAGTACCAGCCCTGGTATACCTCCTCTGTACAGACGATAGAAAAAGAAGGTTCTATCTTATTCAGTCCACTGTTACGTGGGTTTTCTTTATATGTAACAAAACCTAACTTTAACTTATATACCACGTGTTGAATGTTCAAACTATATGTTCATATACTTATTACTTAAATGACTTAAAGTCGTTCTGCTTACTACTATTGATATGCATACCACACTCCTGGGAAGCTATTTATCCATTGAACCGACAGAAATGATTCATCATTCCCTTTGTTTTGTTTCTCTTGTAAAGGGGGAGCCAAAAAGAAGGCAATGCTACCTAAAAGTAAACTTGGCAAATTTGTGAGGATCTTTTAAGAAAAAAAGACCTTTGGAAAATATTCCAGTTTAAATAATCAAGACTCACCCATATATCTGCATAAAATACACTGCAAATTATGGCTGACTGACATTTATTACTTTAAGGTACTACATGGTTAATAGGATTTCATAACATGATTATATGAAGTAATGATGGCAAACAAAATAATTCTGCATGTTAACTTTCTCTAGCAGAAAATACATAAAACATCTAACAAAGATACTTACGTTTGAAGGTTTAAGTTTGTTAATTATTGTTGTTTTGCCGCTATTATCCAGCCCAAGGCACAAAACATGAACCTCCTTCTTCTTCAGGCCAAGTAAGCCTGAAAGTCTGTCTAGCAATCCCATAACGTGATTCAAGTATTTACAAAACAGCTGCAAGTTAGAAATTAAAAAAAAAGATATATCAATCACAGGCAGCTTAGGTATGGAAAATATGAGCCTGTGCATCAAAAAATTTAATAATTTAAAGACAAGATCATGAAAACCAAGTCAATGTAGCTTTGTATTTAGTAAACAAAAGTTTAAGCTGATTAGCACAAAGGAGCCTGATCTGAAATGCAGATTGGCAGTTTATAACCCTAGGCAACACAAAGAACAATGACCTTGAAATAGCTGTATATTTCTTCTGGTAAATTATAATATTTAAGAAGAAAATGTGGTTAAACTCAGTATCGTGTGGAGTCTGCCACTTGTGATCTTGAAAATATCTGCAGCCTTTCTAGAAATCTGGAATAATGTATGGGCAAAGGAGTTCATGAGAATAGCAGATCTACTTTGAATTAAAATGGTCTGAAGCTTAGAAAGTAGAAGGCAGACCAGAAATGAGAAAAACTGAGATTTGGCTACACTATTTGAGGAATTGGTTAAATCTTTTTCTGAAGCAAGCCCCATTGTTGTATTATGCAATAATCTGAAGTAGTAACTTATTAAATTCACTGTTTTTGTTTGTTTGCTTGATTATACCCAGTTTAAGTTGCATTTTCTATCAAGAGGAACAAAGAATACTAACAGATATATTTACTTTAATATATAATATATTGCTACACATATTGCTTGCTCATAACCTATGAACTTTGCAAATGAAACTTTCCAAGGTGCTCCCCTTTGATCCATCACTCCCCAAAACATTATCGTGGGATAAGACAGATATCCCTGTTGCCAGCCCTCAACTGCTACAGAGACTGCTCTAGCAGTAACTACAATCTGCCTATGTCCCAAATATTTCCTATTACTCTCCTAACCATCATTTTCAAAGTTCTCTAAATATTATCTCATTTAATTGATTTATTCTCATTTCCATCTAAAGTTCCAGGAGCCTGTCATCCCTCAACTCCTTCAGTGCTTTTTATCCCATCCTATCCTAGGCAAGAACATACCCTGAAGGATGCGACGTTGCAGTAACTTAAATGATAAGGTTTCCAAGACAACTGCATCAAAAGGAGGCTGCATCATCGATTTTGCTTAGGCCCCTTGGGCGATCATACTGACAGAAATTTCAAAACCAAATTTCAATGATGTGCAGAAAAGAGCAGGCACAGTGCCCCACCAGAGCATGGGGCCTACAAGAGAGCCACGGCTGTCTTATCCAAGGGATGGGTTTGATTTCAGGTACTCCATTTGTGCCACTTTTCTCCTTGTGTTGGAGATTCAAATCTCACTCAGTCCATTCCTTTAAATCTCAGCATAAGGAACATTTGTAGAATCTAAATTAGCCTTCTGATATCATGAAACAATTAGCACAGACCATTTTAATTCAAAGTAGATCTACTATTCTCACTTTGTTATTTATTGTACTAAACATATTGATAAAGACAGTACCTTACTTTTAAGCAAATAATACATTATGTTAATTAAAAAATAGACAATATCTTGTTTTCCATTTTCCATACAATTTTGAACAAATTTTAAAAAAAATATGACCACTTCTCACATCATCATCCTCTGGGCATCCACTATAAAGCATCGATAGTCAAAAACGTGATGCTTGAATATTCATTTTCCAAAGAACTCTGGATTGTGATTTTCCAACACTTTTTCATGGGTTATTAAAACTAATGCTTGTTAATGAAATATTTTGGGATGTACAATTTAGAAGTCAGTTATTCTAAAAGATGTAATTATAGCCTATACATCTATGTTTCTATTTCTTAGTAATCATACATTTCTTTAAGTTTACTTTTTCCATGTATGAAAGAAGGAAAGATAACAATTTAAGCCACTCATCATATATTTACCATGCCCTATGTGCACAGTGGGAGATACAAAGTTTTCTGTAGCTCCCTATGCCTAAAGCCATGATTCTCAACTTTGGGTATACACTGGAATCAACCACTGAATTAGTATTTCTGGTGATAGGATTAGGGCATCCATTATTTTAAAAAGCTAACCGGTGTTTCTGATGTATAGTTACTATTGAAAACTGCTGGATTTCAGAATAAAGTCCAAATGTTCACGCGTGGCTTTTAAGGTTCAATCTGGTTCTGATCTACCTTTCCAGTTTCTTTCTTTTCTACCAGCCAATCAAACCTCTTGGTTATTATCTGAGAAGCTGTTTTCTAAAGGATCACTTGTTGCCAGAAAAGTCTTGAAGAATTAGGATGTTATCCACAGTAAAGAGCTTGGAAGGTGGTAAGTTGCAGATAGTGGTGGGGCAGAGAGAAACACCACGAATGGTACTTTGTAAACTTAAAAAAAAAAAAAAGTTCCTAGAGTGAATTATAGCAGACTTTCAGTACTTCAAACATTTTTATTCGGCTTTCAGTTTTTGATGATAGAATTTCAATAACATTTCCCACACACCAAATAAAAACACAAGCTGGGCGGTGATAAAACCAACCGAACAAATTCACCCAAACGATGGGTCTTCTGGGGTCGCTAGTACTAACCGCATAAATCCTCTCTCCTTTCCCCCCTCTTACACTTTAGAAACAACGGTAAGGAGTGAAAACCATAGAAAAGAGTAAAGAGCATTTCTAAAACGCTACGGGAGTGGTCGTGGTGGCTGGCGGCGGCGGCGCGGGCTACAAACAAGGTGGGGGGGGGCGGGGAGATACCTGGTCTTTGAAGTTAGTCCTGCGGGCCCAGGAGCTGAAGAGGAACAGGAATGGACCACTCGCTCGTATCCGTCTCTGGGGGGATAAATATCGGTCGTCTCTCAGCCTTCGTCTCTATGCCTCCATTTTAAGAATCCCTGCTCCTGAGCAAAGCCGCTTCTACAAGCTGGACTAACTGGTAGCAGTCCGTGCCTCAGCCAGAGCATCAGTGGCTGGGCAGGCGCCTAGGCGCTTGGCGTTCCCTTCGCAACCGGAACCTCTTCCGGTCCCGAGGCCACGCCTCCATGGAGGTCTTAGGAAGTAGCCTTGGTGCTCTTGTTTATGGCATTGAAGAGCTCCCGAAAACGCTAGAGGCACACCGAGGAGTATTAAAGAAGGTGTGAAGACAGGCGGCGGGGTGAACTGCCGCCTTTCTGCGAGGAGCAGTGTTGTCCAGGATGGAGCATGATGGGAGTTGTAGGCGTACGCAGAGCCTGCTGGGAAACAGTTGGCGTCGCGTTTGCTGCGTGCGCTTCTTTCGCCCCGTCTCTCCAAGCGTCTCGGGAGAATATCAGCAATTCCCGCACGCCGGGGAGGGTGCGCCGTGTGGCTCCCAGAGCGACGAGGAAGTTCTGCGTCTTTACGCGGCACGCGCGCAGCTTGGTGGCAACGACCGAAGAACACAGCTGTGCCCACTCTGGCAAGGCGTGCGCTGGAGTCCTGCTGCCCCTCCCACGGAGGCTTTTCGGGCTCTTATAGGCCTCAGACCCAGGAGTGCTGAAGTAAAACTGTTAGTGTAGGTGGGGCGTGGAGATAAAACTGGTGTGAAAAGTCGGAATCGTGACTCGGCAGAGGAAATATGCCTGTACTCTTAGCTGTCTGATCTCCTGAAGAGATTTCCACTAGCCATAATCTGTAATTAGATTACTGTCCCCAGAATCAAATCAGTACGTGGTCAGGAAAGGAGTAATCTGAATGCTTAACGTTAACCACCTTCTAAAATTGCACTGGGATTTTATAGTAACAATGGTACTCTAGTTGAAAATACTTAGATATACTCATTTCTCCACATTTTTATAACCACGCTTTCCAATGGACAGACTACAGTTGGAGTAATCTTTCAACCTACCAAGCCTCAGCCCTTCCACCCCCCACACCAATGAATGCTTTTCATGGATGAAACCCTTCCTCTTAAGTTTTCATCTATAGTTTCCTTTTTGGCCATGAGTATGGGACCCCCGACCCCCAACAAACGCACTAGCTAGGGTTATGTTTACCACCCAGCCTGATCTTTGGCCTATTAATTAATTTTACCTATTAAGCGGACTAGGAGGGTGAAAAAAGAGACCAGAAGAATTACATAAAATTAATGATGGGGGTGTTTATGTGGATGATTATAGGGTGTTGTTTTTGTTGTCCCGTTTCCGAATTTGCAAATGTGGTTGTTTTACAATGAAAAAGTGTGGTTCTGAGTGAGTGACTCCTGAAAGGCTAAAACTAACAACAACCCATAGTTGTATATTCCAAAATATTTACATAGGTCCTTGAAAAAAAAGAAAACGGAGTACCGGATATATTCTTTCTAACTATGGCCTTAGGCCAATTAACCCTTCTCCATGCTTTAGTTTCCTCACTTTCAAAACTACACTATCTCATTTGGTAGTTCTGAGGATTGAATAGTTTTAAAAAGTATATTGCTTGGCACATAGTAGGTGTTCAGTAAATAACTTCCTGTCTTCCTTTGTCCTGAAATTTTTATTATGTGGATAGGATGTGACCCAATTCCTAAATATTCCGGTTCATTAACTTCTGAGTGTAAATGCATTTACAGGAAGGTATTAATTCCTTTACTTTGTGTCTGGGCATTTGTGATTCATCTTGATGAGACATGGAAGCTAATTTCCTTCCAGCCTGAATATGACTTTTTTCATAGTGTTAAGCAGAAATCTTTTGTTTCAGAAAATGTTAGTGCACAAACTTATTTTTTCCTGTTTGGGGTTGATAGTTTCTGCCCTTACGTTGAGTTCTATTTTCGCTTAGTATAAAACATTTGGTGAAAACTGGAAATATGACAGGGAGATTAGATATCCAACTTTTCAGTAAATTTAGGCATATACATAATTCTTTGACAAAAAAATAGCTAAGTAAATCGTTATCTTAGATAAGTGTAGTTGATGTGATGGCTTATCATTAGAGATTAGTGAAACCCACAGTATACTCAATAACAAGAAAAAATGCCAGTTTTAAAAATATGTAAAAGTTAAAAAATGTAAATATTTCATATGGTTGAATCTGTGTTTTGGTACTTTGCCAACTGAAACTCCTTTTCAGTACTGACAGGCCCAGCATAAAAATTATTCCACTTGATTTAATAAGTTAGTTTGGCTGTCTTCATTTTTATTATGAGGGTGGGAAGCTTTAAAAATGGCATGTGATTTTCTGAAGGCTACTTACGATATTCTGTAGAAGAGAAGGAAGTTTCAGTTATAACCAGATTTAATTTCATACTGGCTTTTGGAACTGTAGTAGAAGAATTATAAAAGAGTTAAGTCTAAAATATGATGACTACAACACTATTTTGATTAACTGAGGAACTTTTTATGTATTTTCTTACCATCAACTTTAAAAAAAATATAGAAAATCCCTGATTCATAATTTATTGCACATTTTTGGAATGAATGCTGACAGTCGAAAGCCATTTGAATAGCTGGACATTATGTATATCTTTTGGTCATCTGCAATTTATGTACAGTATTACCTCTGCAATGAACAATTTAATTTACTTAAGCTCACAAAATAGTTTGCCAATATTAAATCACTACAAAATATGTGCATCTATTTATAGTGATTTATGTGATTTTATGCCTTGACGCTAATGACATTAATTATTTTGAAAAATTACAGCTATGATTTTGCATCCGGAATTATGTTTCTAAAGAGCGTCTAGATTTAAGAGACTGAAAAATAAATTATATTAAATATTCATCAATACAACAGTACAAAAAAGTCACAGATTTAACCACCAGAACTGTAACTTTTATTTGCTAATAGATATTTTAATAAACAGGCTTACTCCATCTGTAAGACCCTGGTAATGCCTCTTAGGAAATCATAGAAAAATAAAATACAATAATTAGTAATTTGTACTTTGTACAAAAATCTTATTATGTTGCTCAGCAGGTAGTTTTGCTAAACACCATATTCTTTCAGCAAATAGATAGATGACATATGTAATGCAGTTAACCACAAACAATCCCTCATTGAGAGCTGAGCATTCTATAACACTATTAACTTGTAAGCATGCCAGCACATGAAAATTTACATGGAACATCATAATATTACAGTAGATTTTTATAAGATGAAAACAATACCGCCTTTAAGTAAGTCTGGACTACTTTGCTGCTATAGCAAAGTAGATAATAGGTAGGATTGCAGTTCAATTGCTAACACCCTTTTACTGTGTTTATCTCTCTACAATCTTGTTATACAACCAGAAAAGAGAACATAGTCTGTGTAAGGAACCTGAGTGGAAGGCAATATATTGAAGCTCTAAGTAGATCCCAAAGAGAAACAGTAATAACAAAGAGAAAAAATACCGTGCTGCACTTCCTTATTCTCACAAACAGATCTTTTCCCCCTTTTGTAATAGTAGATGGGTACACTGCTAAATCCATAATTAATGATAAGTAACTTTATGACAGGTTACAGAGAGATATATTTTAAAAACCATATTCATACTTATAGGAAGGAGAAATGTTTTCAGCTGCAGTTTTTCATTAGTCAAATATTGCTCTATGAGGGATTAAATGCCTCAACCTAGACAGATGTCATCTAGGTATTTTATATAAATGTACTGTTAAGTATTAAACTTTTTAGGATTTGTGCTACAAGGATTTTTATAACTTATTTGAATACACTGCAACTGTCAACATCTACTATTTAATATTTGACATGGCCATTTAAATATTAAGTGTTTAATCAAATACATATTCATATGTACACATACATCTTTCTATTTTTGTCTATGCTAAAACAGCAAAAAAATGGAGAGCAATCTTATTCCATTATTCACAATCTAATTTTACATCCAATCCATATGCACCTATAAATTCAACACATTGAATTACATACATCCTATCCAGAAATAAAGATCCAAGCCCAATCAAAAGATCACATCCTTCCAATAGGGAGGGCACAATGAACAAAATGATATTACCCATGTGTTTCTCCTAAATGACAGATGGTACTGATTTTTTCATATGAAAACAAAACGAAAGTATTGTTTTGCTAAATGATTAGAGCCTGTTTGCCTTTTTTTTTTTTTAATTCAGATGGGGGCCCAAAACCCTCCAAAACAGTATTTTGGGAAAACTGCCAGCTTGAGTATATAATACATACCTTTCAAGATTATACTAATTTTAATGTTCATAGGATTTGAATTATAACAGAATAGCTACAAAATATTTCTGCCTTTTAATCTGTAATAGACAAAAATAAATAACAAAACATGAGAAGTATCTATGGCATTGAGAAGTCCTCACTTAATCTCTACATTATGGAAAAGAGAACACTTACTAGAGTCCTTGGAAAGGACAGAATTGTTTCAGGTCCTTCAAATAAGATGTCTCAAAAATATTTAGTAAGAATGGCTTTCAAATATTTTATACATCTTTTTTCCATGGCGTATTACATATACACAAATACCCACTGACTATGTGTTTATGTATATATGCATGTATGCGTATGTGTGTGTGTATAATATATATGTGTGTGTTATATAGTTCACTTTTCTCCTTTCCAACTACTTATACCTCTCTCCTCCAATATATACTCCCTTTCCACTCTGTGTATTGACTTTTATGTCAGTGGTAAATAGGACTATTCACATAGTAACATCTTTACCTTTCTACCACAAATCTACCAACCTATCTGTAATTCTGCCTTTCCTCCCATTGCAGTTCTGTGTCTCCTCCTATCAAAAGCTAATCTCCCTACCTACACGATGGATCCTAACCCTTCTACCTCTCAAGACCTTTTTTGTAATTATATTACATAATCATAATCAGTTTTCCCCTTTCTACTAGACCATTCTCATTGGTATATAAATATACTCTAGCATCTTTTCTCTAAAAACACACACACACACACAACCAAAAATCTCCCTTGCCCCATATCTCCCTCCAGCTACTGCCCTGTTTCTCTTGCTTCCTTTAGAGTAAAACTTCTTGAAAGAGTTGTTTATAGATATTGACTCCACCAGCTTTCCTACAATTTCTTCTTAATCCACTTCAATCAGGCTTTGACTACATTACTTCATAGAGGCTGTCTTTGTCAAGGTCACTAATAACTTCCACGTGCCAAATCCAGTGGCCATTTGTACGTTCTCATCTTGGCTTCTTATAAGCATTTAATCCAAATGACCAGTTGGGTTTTTTTTTTCTCTACCTTACCTTATACTCCTTAGTGTCCCTATATTGGCTTCCATTTCCCTGCCTAACTTCTACACATGGGAATGCCTTAGACCTCAATTGCAGCCTACTTCTCTTACAGCCTTTTCCCAGGTGATTTCAAAATTTTAAACACTATTTATATGCTGATGACTTACAAATCTTGATGTCTATCTCTAATTGCTCCTTGGGACTCTCATATACACTTCACCCTCCATTTGAATATCTAACAGGCATCTCAAGCATTATGTAGCTAAAACTTAACCCTTGATTTTTCCCTTCAAACCTGCTCCCCACCACTGCTTAGTCTCTCATTCCCCAAATAATAGAATTTATCTTTGATTTTTCTTTCTTTTTCACCCCTCATACCCAATTCATTAGGAAGCCCTGGGTTCAAACATAGCCCAAATTCCCCCACTTCTCTCTTGACTACTTCCACTTTAACAAAAGCCAACATGTTTTTTCTGCTTAAACTACTGCGGTAGCCTCATAAATGTTCTTTCACTCCTATCTCCTTTTGCCTCTCTTCAGTTCTTCTACTGTGTACTAAGCACACCATTCTCTCTATCTGTAAACACTCCAAACGTCCACACATTAAATTGGTCTTTCTGCCTGGAATGTTCTTGCCTCCGATCATCTCTTGACTGGTTCCTTCATGCTTTTCAGATAACAGTTTAAATGTCACATCCTCATAGAAAATTTCTTTTACCATTTAATGTAAAACCACAGTCATGCTATGTAATGTTATTGCTTTTAATTATCAACACAACATTTCTTTATTGTGTACCTTTACCACTAGAAGATCAATTCCATGAGGCAGGCTTTTGCTTATCTTGGTCACTCTGTATTTTTAGTGCTTAGAACAGGATACTGGTACATGACAGTGTTCAATAAACACTAGTTAATGGAACAAATAAACTTATGGATAAACATATTTAATCAGTATGTGTATATACTAATTTTAAAATTTAGGAATTATACAATTTTGGACCAGCAAACAGAACTTCCTTTAATTTTTTTTCTTTTGTTTATTATATCTGTTTCCCATAGTGTCAGAGCTTTGGAGAAATCATGCTCTGTTGTTGTTCTTCATATTAAACTACAGATACCCAATTATTTCATTTAATGGTATAGAGAAGTTATAAGTTGGGAAAAGGGAATGTTTTGCTCCCTCAAAGGGATTTTTGGAGACTCTGAGAGCAGTTTATACAAAAATGGAATGGCCTTTCACTTTTGTTTGAGGTATCCCATCTGGTGAAATTTTAAAAATTGAATGAACAGTAAGTAGTGAGAAATAACTACAAAAATACATGTTCACTATTTTGAACACATAAAGTCCAATGTAGGATTTTCTTTTTGTATCCCATTCATGAGAAAGTAAGAGTTTGCTTTCGCCAGCAGACTTTATGAGACATCTAACCCATATTAGATTAAAAAAAAAAAGAGTAACTTCAAAAGCAATTACTTCTAGCCACCGTGTTTTGGCATTTGGCTTCAACTCACTGAGAACTGGAAAGTTGTAAGCATTATGAGACTGAATGGAAATATAAGATATAAAGCGGCTCTTTCTTTAAAACAACTGCAAAGAGAAGGCAATCTCCTTGAAAGAATATAAGCACTTTGAAATCATAACATATAAAATTAATATGTAGATACATTTTTAAAACATTCAAAACTATGTAAAATTTACATAATTGCATAAAAGCATAAATTGATTTAAAAGACTACCCTTTTAACTCAATTCTTTTTATCTGCATACTATATAAACTTTTTACATTTAATAATATCAGGAGAAAAAACTCTTATCTATGACAGTGATTTGTTGATATGTATAAAATGCTTTGACAGTCCAATATTCAATGTACTTTTTGTCAAATTCTTTTATTATATATAGGTCTTAGAAATCAAAAGAATGAGCAATACAGAAATGTTAATAATTGTGGTCATTTGGTTTATTAATAAAATTTTTAAAAATAAATTTCTATTTTTGATATTTTGGCAAAATTTCTAATTTTATATATCACTATATATTTTAACAAATATTAATAGACTTATTTATATTAGAGATTCCCATCCTCAAAATGCATTTTAGTTTCAAAATTACTGAAAGAGTAATATGACAGAATTTTTAATCACTCTTTTCTAACAGTTTTTTTTAAATATGGTAATTATTAGTTTTGACAAAAAAACTCCTCCTTGTATTATCTTTTTGTTTTTTTCCTCAATTTTAATGGAAATTGGTCTGTTTCCAAGTTCTGCATAAATGGTCTGCCTCTGAGTTTTACAAAATAAGGTTATTATAGAAGGTATAATATAACCAACATTTTAAAAAACATTGTTAAGAAACTATTAAAATAAAAATTAAGCTGTCAAAGTTTTGTACTGAATACAAAATTAAACTCAAGTATAGTTTATGAAAAATGTCCATAGACATTTATATCCTGTAGTTATTCAGATTTTTAATGACATAATTTAGGATAGGATGTGATTAAGAAAATGATTAATAATGTATCAGAAATAAAGCACATACAGTAATCTTTAAAATCAAATGTTATGCATATCTGTTAGGACCACTCAAATGTTATGCCCCACCAAAAACAAAACAAAACAAAACGCCCATTTCACATGTTTTTTTCTCTTGGAGGCCTAAAAAAATCCAAAATTCTGTATTTGTAAGAAGAAGATGAGATTTTTGCATAGTATAGATATATTAATATAATTTTCTTTGAACGCATATGACATGGGAAGAAACATCACAGTAAAGCAAATTAAAAACTTCAATGATAAACATTTACGCACATCAAACCTTATTTTTCAAGCAGTGCAGGAATTTAAAAAATCTCCAATCATTGTTTATTGTCATATTGTCTATGAAATTCAGTACTGTTTTAAAGATAGTTTTAAAGATATTGAAATAATAGCTCTAGATAAAATACCAATGAATATTCAAATAAGTTAGATTTAACAATGATCACATCAATCACATGGACAGAAAAAATATCTCATTCAGTTATAAGTTTGTTAGCAAATGAGTAGCCATTGATTTTGCCATAGAGTTTCTAAAGACCACAATTTTAAGCAGATTTATTTCAGAGTTAAAAATATGTGGCACCAAGTAAAGCATGTACAAAGAAAAATTTTATTACAACCTAAATAATGATATTACTGGGTAAATAATTCTAAAGAGAGCAAAAGTTACTAATTTGCACGAGAAATGAGCTAACAGAATGAATTATATTCTAGTGTCTGAGTGAAGATGTGTTTAAATGAAAATTTAACAAAAGCAATTTCTAGCTAAATGCATACATTTAATTCTATAAATTACTAAATGTAGAAGAGAGATTTAATTTATTATAAAGGCTATAGAAGAGGACATTTTAAATTAGGTAAAAATCTTATAAGTGCATTGTTTACTCATCTTTATGATTTAGCACTATTCACTCCATCTATCATGATTTCAAAAAGTTAAACGATATTTGATCTTTCTAGAACACAGGCAAATGAAGACTGTTCTGATGATGATAATCTATAAATGTGGCAAAACTCATAGAAATGTTTACATCAATATTGCTTGCATGTAAGCTCATATTTAAGTTATGAAAACAAGGATATCTATCTTCAAAGTTAATAATGCCTAAATATAAAATTTGGATATGTAAAAAATGAAGGTTCTCATACTCTGAATTTTTCTTTATGATAATGTATCATTTTGGGATAAAGACAGTTTTCCCTTCAATGAGGGCTAATGAGCTAGAGACTGGGCTAACTAAATAGGAATCCTGAAGTAGGTGGTTGTTCTTTCATTATTTTGTAGAACACTCTAAAGTCGTATCTCAGTTGTTCTGATTTATTATTTCAATTGATAACTTATTATCTTGACCAAAAGTGAGTTTACAACAAAATAGACACCCAGAGGTTAAAAAATAGTGGAGAAATATGGGTAAGGAAAGAGTTTTACTTAAGAGAAGATTTTTCACTGAGTTTGATTTCTAATTTACAACCCCCAGGAAATTGTGTTGTTAATATGTACTTCATTTTCTAATTGAAAGTAGGAACCACTTCTTTATACTACATTTGAGAGCTATCTTTCATCCTCATCTGTCAGGTAATTTTTCTGTAATGCCTTTGTTATTCTTAAGTATGAATTAGGTATGTCTAAGGATAGTGGAATTCTTCTTTGAGATTTTTCCCTTTAAGTGAAACAAATCAGAAGTTCTCTTAATGATGCAGAGATCTGGTACTTAGTTATCCAGCATGGAAACTCAAGCGAGAACCTTTCTGTTTTGTTTAGAAAGAAACTGCTTTCAACAGGAAAGTGCAAAATATAATAAAATTAAGAGACACACAAAACTTTGTATTTGCCAGATTTTTTTTAAAAGATGAAGTTTATATTCATTTGGTAGTGCTTTTCTACCCTTAGTAAATGAGAAGTTTTCTTTATTTTTTTGTTTCATTTTTAAAATTCAGTAATTTTGAATCAACACTGACAAGCTAAAGGTAGATTTTCAAATCTATTCTAAAATCATAAAAAAGCAAATGCCAACAACCAATTTTTGTTTCTAATTAAAAACAAAGAACCCAAGTCTTTTTTTTTTTTTTTAAAGTAGGTTCCATGCCTAACATGGAGCTGGAACATGGGGTTTGAACTCACGACCCTGAGATCAAGACCTGAACTGAGATCAAGAGTCAGACACTTAACCAAATGAGCCATCCAGGTGTCCCCCAAGTTTTTCAATTAAGATGTAAACATCATTTTTTACACATTTATATAAATCCACATTAATTTGAAATTCAAATCTAATTATTAGAAGAAAGAGAATTAAAGTTATATTTTGATGACCTATATCTTCTGGATCCGTGGACCTTTTTTTCCTGGAAGTGTCACATCCCCTATAACATTCAAAATTTATTTTTATCCTCAGGGCCCTTGGGTGGCTCAGTCCTTAAGCGTCTGCCTTCGGCTCAGGGTGTGATCCCTGAGTCCTGGGATCGAGCCCCACATTGAGCCCTGCATCCAGCCCCGCATCGGGCTCCTCTGTTGGGAGCCTGCTTCTTCCTCTCCCACTCCCCCTGCTTGTGTTCCCTCTCTCGCTGGCTGTCTTTCTCTCTGTCAAATAAATAAATAAAATCTTTAAAAAAATTATTTTTATCCTGTGAAATCTTTGAAATATCTGCCTAATAGTTTGTTTTTTAAGGAAACAGTAAGTGGAAGGGGGGATTTATGCCTCTGCAACTTAAGATTTTTCCTTTCCTTTATTTCATCTAGTAATATGTTAGATCTAGGCATGAGTAAACCTCTTGCCCTTGTTAAATGTATCATGTTTGAAAGGATTTTATGCAGCCTTGCAGGTTCATAATTATTATGTTTACTAAGACCAGTGAATTGTCTTGGGCAAGAGATTACTCCAGTTGTTTTGAAAAAAGGCTAATGTTTTCTAATTGGAGGAGTCACCTTTGAGGTAGTGAATCTACACATGAACTAGAAAGTCTGCCACTGGACAAGACAAATCTGTGACCCCTAAGGAGAGATTGTCTTAAGAGAATCCTGCAAGCATGCTCTTCTCTGCTAGAGGAAGTGTGGGGTGTTCTATGAGAATCTGAGGTGCAAAATAAATTTCTCTCCATAAAGATTACAAACCCAATTCACACTGGACAAGGCTTTATTAACTTATTTAATGTATTTTTGTTCTATGGAAAGAGCTGGCCCTTAGTGACTAGGCTATCACAGCAAACATAGCAAATAGGCTCCAACCTCAAAGTTTTAAGCTTAAGAGTTATTTTGAAGGTAAGGACAGTACAGCCAAACTCATCTTTGCCATAAAAATCTTAACGTGTATGGGAGACACTTCATAGATACTTGTTAAATTGAACTAAATAAAGTTTATACTGTCTTTACTGAACGTTATAAAGATTGAAAGTTGCTAGAAATGTTGATCATAAAAACCAAAAGTTAGGTGACTTCAGTGCCTGGTGTCCTAATGAAAGAATAACGGCAATTTGACTCAGTGTACTCCTCTACCTTTTGGAGTCCTCATATAAAAGCATCAAAATATTTTCAGATTGAACAAGAAGTGATAGGAGTCTTTTCTACTATGTGGAATCTGAGCTTGGAAAAGTTAAGGTGATAATATTAAAAGAAGTGATATATTTGCTTCTAGCCTCTTTGTTACATAAACACATGTACACCAACAGTGAATTGATAATGGTTTTTGATTCTTAAAATCAAATTTTTAAAATTAATAATAAATTTACTTATCTAAAACTATAGAAAAGGATCATCATCATCATCCGTTTTGAAATTACTTTCCAAAGCACTTAATTTCCAGTTAATAAAAAGCCAGAGTTCATTCCCTCTTTGTGAGTGCAAATGCTCCCATTTATGTGGTGGGACCCAAAATGCCAATGTATGACTTCTGCAACATTCCCTTCTTCCCTCCATCTTCAGCCTGTTCTAAAGAGAGTGGTAAGATCTTTTTAGATTTTTCTGTGCTTTCTTTTGCCGGTAGGGATCAGGTGGAGTGGCAGAAGCTGAGAAAAGAAAAGAGATGCCATGGAGGAATAAAGAGAGAACAGAGGGGGCTGAGGAAGGAAGTTTTAGAAAATTTAATGAAGGAACATAAAAAAGAAACCTAATGTTGGTGAAAATTTGGGGATAAGAGATTTAACCGCATGACTTATAAAGTAGAAATTAGGTAGGGAAAGATATTTAAAAAATGGATTTTTTTAAGCAATGTGGTTGAGATGAATTCTTCACCACCTCTTCAGAAGAACTTCTGTAAAAACTCTGCTTTTCAAGAATTGAGTTTGGATTTGTTTTCCCTTTGAGGGCTAAGATAGGTCTTAGAACTGTAGTTAGAAGGCTGTTTTACTCAGGTGATAGCTGGATAGGTTTTAAAGAGGACTGCAGAGTATTAAAGTTATACACATCTTTTTTTATTATGGCATGCATAACTTACTTATCAATAGCTATAACTCAGTGCAAAGGTGCTGTAATTTTTTATTCCTGTTAAGCCAAGAGCTTTGCAATTTCTAATTTCTTTTTTAATGATTTACATACCTAATCTCTCATCTTGACTGTGCATTGTTTTTACATTTTTTCCCAAATATGCCTTATACTATGAGATAATGAATTGATTATAGACTGGAAACTGACCACCCAGGAAATAAAATGAAAATGGTTTCTTCGACTGTCTGATTTACAAAATCCAAAAAGCTCCTCAGGGGTATAGATTAGCAAATTTAAGGTAAAGCAGGTACATGAATGCCTATGCATATTGAAGTTATCAAAAATCATTACTGAAGGCTGTGATTTATGTAAGTTACTAATTTTCTTTCTATAATTAAGTTCTATACTTATGCATATTAAATAGTTCTATTACTAAATATGTGCACTAGTAAATCTCAAAATATTTCATGTAAAATTTCCAAATAAATTTGGCAATTTAACTGTTAATATTCCTGGATCTTATAATATCCTTGGGATCAGGGGTCTGTGATTGGTAGGTGATTAAGAAATAGATATCCCTATTTTATTAATGTTTCAGTTTAATTGTGTACAAATATTTCAACCACATGTGCACACATCATTTCTGATCATGATGAGGTTCAAAATTACACGTATGATTATCATGCTTACAGTTCTGAACAATATAAATGTAATTCTAAAGAAATTTTAAAGAGCATTTGGGGTAAGAGATGAAGGGGAAAGGCAGTTTTATAATATTGGACGAAGACATTAGGGAAGAAAAAAATATATAAATAAATCAGATATAGAAAAAGATTTCTGTACTTTTTTAAGAAAAAAATTCTTAACAGTGAACTTTAATCTTGCAAGTACTGAATGCCCATCTTATAGAAGTTTAAATACTTCATAGAATTTATTTCATCAAAGTATACAGATGTTGCTGACAGAGTCCTATGGAAGACCATAATTATTCATTCCTTATTTTTCTAAATACTTTTTTGTTGTATTATAAAAATAAATATATATGATTAATAAATTTAATCTGTTTTTCATCTGTTCTTATTTAATATATATTTGAAGACAGGTAAATATGGAAATTTATATTTCCTCTACATGTATCCAGATTTGTGTAAATGTATCGAGCAAACTGCAGATAGTTATGAGTGATGCATGACCATGCAGGTGGTGGCTAGAAAATGTTGCTAGCTATTTCTGACACACTTACTTAAAAAGTGATGGATTTCTCAGTTTTTTCTCTTTTAGTATACTTTAAGGAATACTTTAAAGACTCTTCCTTCTAGCTCTATACGAATTTTTTTTTTTTTTGAAATGAAAAGAATTAAGCTGTGGTAGACAAAAATCAGGAGATAAATCAGCCAAAGAATGTATGTGGAAGGGTCTAGTCTAATGGGACAATAAACAAATCTTAAAAGAATAAAAGAAAGTGAGTCTCCTTTGATAGCAAAACAGCTGCTATTACCAAAAAATGTAATCTAGGTAGGAACTGGAGAATGTGGGTTGGGCACCTTTAGGTCTTAAATCAAAGAAAAACTGATTTATTAAATAAGCATCTTTAGACAACCTGCTCTTTTTAAAATCTCTCTCTCTCAACACATCCTCCCTACTCTTCCACACCCAGCACAGGAGCCATTCTGTACTTTTATAGACAACAGCTGATTTTATAATTGAACTTACTCATAAAGCAGCACTGTTTTGATAAATTGACTCAACTTAATTCACTGAAAAATACATTTGCCTTTTTTTTGCAGCCTCTGAGACAGTTATGACAACACACTCTAGCTGTGTTCACATTTTTATGTCATTGTGTTATGGGCCCAGGTTGACACACAATTTATATACGCTCCTGTGTTAGGTTTGTTCATACCCTCTCTGGAACATGCAGTGGTATAGTTGTCTCCTGAAAGGTCTGGAAAACAGCTCAGCGTGTTCCTGTAACTTATTTTTTAGGAACAAAATATAAAAATTCTTAAACTTGCAAAATGCATCCATATCGGACAGTCAGTTAGATGTGTTTATTTTGGGGCCATCATACAGCTATCATAAAATTGTGTTTAAATTAAACTAATTACTCTTTCTCATTAAATCTAAGGTGATAATCTTAGATCTTTTATTCAAAGCAATTCTACTGAAAATAACTAATTTTCTCAGTGCTTTGATAACTGCTTTTGCAAACTTGTGAAGGTGAACCAAGGGAATAGACATGGTTTTATTTCATGCTTCACTCTATGAGAGCCTTTAGAACACTGGACTCACTCTTGATCTTTCTGGGTTGATCTTCATAAGGTAGGAGAGAAATATACTATAGTTAGTAAAACTTAGAAGGGAAAAGCCTCTAAACTACCACTTACTATGAAATATGTAGGACACTATACAGTTATAAAAAAAATAGACAAACCCAGCCTTAGAAGACTGAAAAGCACAGTATGTTTCTCCCTCTCCCTCCCTGATAACCCCCTTCTTATGGCAGTCACACCTGACAAGAATTCACCAAATGACATCATTGGTTATTTCTGCAAATAATGTTAACAACATCAGGCATCAACAGTTAAATAAAGTAACAATATGATCCATAGAGTTGAATATAATTATCTAACAATATTCATGTCAGTTTGGAAGCTATTTGATCACAAAACATGAAAGAAAGTTCAACTATTTCTTTTCATTTACCATCAAACTCTAAATACATCATTAAGGAAGCCACACCTGGGCAAATTCCTTTGGATTAAGTTCATGAACACTTCCCAAATACTGTTGTACAAAGTTACACATCCATGCTGAGTTATTTACCATTGTGTAGTGATAATCTGCAGTGGGCCAGGGTTTTATTTGCAGGTTATTCAGAGAGGAGCTATGAGGCATAATTTTAAAATCCAGGTTGGAAGCATAAACAAAAGGTGTGTGCCCGTAGTCTGAACAGGAGACTGCAGTTTGTGAAGTGATGTCTGGAGAATCAGAAGAGAGGGTAGTAGAGAGGATATCTTTCATTTTAGAAATGCTGAGGCACAAAACACAAGTGCTTGTAGTACTTTCATACATGAAACCCTTTCTCCTGTATGTGCATCATGTGTAAACGTAAAGTCTGTATACTGCTGACTATCCGTCTCTGGTGTCCAATGAGTAGGACTCCAATTCTTCTAATATCACTGTGACAGAGAAAAAGAGATAGACATGGGGATGGGGGAGGAGAGAGAATATGAACATTTAGATCTGGTAAGTACAAGGAGACAGGAAATGAAGATTTGCATATGGTAAATATTTACCAAGTCAGATTTGCTTTATGAATTTAACAAAAAGTATATAGCTGGTAAAATGAGAGTTTAAGTAGATATAAGTGAACAGACTTTGTTACATTTTTCTTCTCCCTGGTGCCAAATAATATATCTAGTCTACCTCAAATTTAAGGATACAAAGAAAAATTTCAAATTCAGGTACAAACATAATGTTCAGACACTCCATAGACCTAAATGGAATACAATTTGTAAAAAGATTTATTTATTTATTTTAGAGAGATAGAGAAAGAGAGAGGAGGGGCAGAGGGAGAGGGAGCAAATCTCAAGCAAACTCCCTGCTGAGCATGGAGCCTGACGTGGGGCTTGATCTCACGACCCTGAGATCATGACCTGAACTGAAATCAAGAGCTGGACGTCTAACCAACTGAGCCACCTAGGTGCCCCAGGTATACACTTTAGATAATGACATAAATTTTCAACAATATTAGCAAAATAATATATAGGGTAGAAGGTATAATGTGGACTGTATCTGAGCCCTATGGTCATTCAATAATCTGAATAAAATGCCGTTGTATTATGTTGAATTATATGAAATTGCCATCACTATTTCAAAATAATGGCAATTTCATATGATTCAACCAACTAGTTTTAGTATTTACCTTTTATTCTAAAAAATGATTTTATTTATTTATCTGACAGAGAGAGAGACAGCCAGCAAGAGAGGGAACACGAGCAGGGGGAGTGGGAGAGGAAGAAGCAGGCTCCCAGTGGCAGCAGGGAACCCGATGTGGGGCTTGATCCCAGAACCCTGGGATCACGCCCCGAGCTGAAGGCAGATGCTTAACCAACTGAGCCACCCAGGCACCCCTAGTATTTACCTTTTAAGCACATGTTGAACATTTTACTGCACCCAGGCAAGGAATAATTTTTGAGACAATGGAAAAATGTCCAACTTGTGTAATATAGAGAAGGAGCTCTGAAATTACATGATGATAATGTACTATTATAATTATTACATTTGATGAAGGTAATAGGAATCGATCATGCAAGATTAGCACATGTGAGTCATAAGTAATTTGCTTAGGTAAACTGTGCTGATGTAAAGTCTAGGATGTGAATGAGAGTGTATTCATTTCAGAAAGCATTTACAAATTTTTAAAATAGCTATTTGAATTAAACATATTCTTCCAAAGGAAAATAGTTAAAAGTGTAATGTTCAATTTCCACTAGAGCGATAATCAGAAACGGTGAGGAAAGATGTGGAAATGCCATACTGGCATTAGGAAATGTAGTTGAATCATGGTGTTGCTGATCCAGTATTTGAATTTGTAACCTCCTAAGTGGACTGCTAAACATAATAAAAAACCCAGGACCACTTACTCAATGCTCATTCTTGAAATTAGGTCAAAAGTCGTAAACCCTGCTGCCATGAAGTTATTCTTGTACTGCCCCATCTTTATAGAATCCAGCCAGTCACCGACTGTGACAAACAAAGGATATTCTGGAACTTCACCAGGGGATTCTGGCATTCTACAAGAAAAAACCCATGGAGACCATTTAAAAGTCAGATAAAGCAAAAAGTAACAACTTCCTTTCTTTCCTTTTACAACATCCTTACCTGTAATGTTTTCATAGTCCATTAAAAAAAGTCTCTAATTTTCCATTATATTCAAATCAGCTGCTTTTATCTGGTCGGTTTCATTTGTCAGTTGTCTTTTTCTGCTTTTTGCCACTAACTAGGTTTTATACTAGACATATCTTGAGAAAACCCACGTCTTGCGAACTGCTATTTACGTTTTCCTCTTGCATACAATTGTTTTCAAACCTGAGGAATAGTCCAGTCCTCATCCCCAAAGGACAGTAAGTAGCCACAGGCTGTTTACTCTTAGTCTTTCTAACCTGCCACCGAATCCTTGCCCTTTTGCCTTTTTTACATTTGCTAAGATAGTCCCTTCTCCTTTTCACAGTGAATTTGTTGATCAAGACTCCATTTATTTATTCTCATTCAACAAGAATTTATTATTTATTAAAAAATAATTTCTGTTGTTCCAGCGCTCAGTTGCATGAATAAGATTTACATACATCCAAGCCTAGGGTAAGACAGCCCAAAGCACAGATATTAATATGGCAAGAAACAGAGCAAAATCAATGCAAGGTTGGGTTAACAAGAAAAAAGAATCCAGCATTGATGGATCTTAAAGTAAGTGATACAGACATCTGTATTTTTGTTCCTAATATCTAATGGAAAGAGCATTGCAGTTGGGGATATTTTTGTAGGTTTTGGTTTTTTTATTTTCAAGAGGGCTGGGGTGGGGGGAGAGGGAGATGAGAGAGAGAGAGAATCCTAAGCAGGCTCCATGCCCAGCACAGAGCATGACGTGGGGCTCGATCTCACAATCCTGAGATCATGACCTAAGCCGAAATCAAGAGTCGGACACTTAACCAACTGAGTCACCCAGGAGCCCCATATTTTTGCACTTTTAATATAAAAATAATATAAAGGTATTATTTTGGAAAGGCTAACAGATGTGTGTGTATTCATACATAAATACATACATATATATGTATATGTATATATGTACATATATATACAGAGAATAGTTTCATATAAGCTAAAGATAGAATAAACATGGAAGTACCTTTAGAAATTATAGTAAAATTAACTAAGAATTGTGTATTTAACTGATTCTGGCAATAAACTATATTATTCTCCTTACAGAAATACATGAAAATTGTTAAAAATATTTTATATGGTTTTACAAATTACCTGGCAGTAAAAGTGCTTTTATAAGTATGTTATTAGCCCTCTAGGGTAATAAACACATCATTTAAAAATTATTAGGACTAGAGTTTATATTAAATAGTAGAGCAGTAACCTTTTTTATGTTTGGTGTTTGAGTCAAATCAGTATTTTCTAAGTAATGAAAATATTCCCATTAGAAGTGAATCATTGGGGGCGCCTGGGTGGCACAGCGGTTAAGCGTCTGCCTTCAGCTCAGAGCATGATCCCGGCGTTATGGGATCGAGCCCCACATCAGGCTCCTCCGCTGTGAGCCTGCTTCTTCCTCTCCCACTCCCCCTGCTCGTGTTCCCTCTCTTGCTGGCTGTCTCTATCTCTGTCAAATAAATAAATACATCTTTAAAAAAAAAAAGAAGTGAATCATTGAATTATTTTTATTAGAATATTGAAGGTTAATCCAAATTTCATTTACTTTACTTTTAATTTTTCATAAAATTAAAGAACGGAAGAGTCCATACAGACTTAACTAGATCTACATTTTTAACATTCATATTTGGAATACTTCATTATCATAGTATTTACCACTGATATTTGAACTATTTCAGCTTTAATTAGAAACCGATAGTATATGAACACATATGATGAAACCACATGAAATAAGAATTCCTCCATTGTGAAGCAGAAATTAGAGTGCATGCTATATAACTCTGGTATTGTTCTGTTAAAAATATGAGAATGGGAGTTAGGCTGTAAGGTTAGTGCATAAGGTGAAACATAAAAATCTCTAATAATAAAATTACCCATAAAAATCCTTTAAATTACTCTTAAATCACCAGGCCCTCGGTCTTTAGGAACACAAAACTCAGAGACATTCTGCATGGCCATCAACTTGTACACTGTACAACTCTTGAAAACTCTGAAAGGGGTACCTTGGAATTTTTCAGGACAGAGTCCCCACTAAAGGCCCCAAGTTTGTGTCTTTGGTTTTTCTTTGATTGCTACACTGACTTCCCTGTTTCTAAACTGGAGTCTAGTTGAAGATGGGGATGAATGTGGAGACAGATAATGAGGAAAAAATAGGTTTCTTTTTTTCTTTTAATATAGAATTTAAATTTGCATAAATTATATGCATGTATCTTGTGACTATGTAGTGCTCCATATTGAGTCTGGTAATCCTTAACAGTGACTTGCGTCCTTTTTACTAGTACTCAATTCTGTTATTATATTTCCAATTGGGAGGCCGTTAAGAGCTACATGCTCTTTTCTTGTACAATAAATTGCAATGCTATTTTGATTGTGGGCTGATTCATTCCAATTAATACCAGAATGATTTGTGATTTGACCCTAACAAAGATCAGTTATGTCCAATGGTTGAAAACCTATCATAAATACTTTATTATTGCTATATTTGTTATTTCCTAGAGATGTTCATATCCATAAGTATTATAAAATAAGCAAAAATTCATATAAGATAATAAAACAATAAAGGTATCCACTGCAGAGTTAAATAGGATTTTTAATTAGAGCATTTCTCCAAGTCTTCACTATTCTAATGTACAGTGTGAACATACAAGAGAACTAGCAATAGCATCTGCATTATTTTCCTAAATTATCTGACCAGTTTCTATAAAGCATACTTTAACAAATACTGCTGTAGTAAATTCACTAGGTTTAAATATCAAAATGACCATGGTACCCTTACTGCTTATTAACATAAAGCTACACATGCTAGAAAACGGAATGTCCTATTTTAAAACAAGGTGGTTCCCATATCTTTAATTACTTGTCAAAGAAGTTTGTTGAGACTGAACAAAATTAAAAGAATGTATTTAAGTGACTTTCCCTTCATACTGCTATGCCATACTTGATACGCAGACAGTGTCAGATGACTTCCACTTCCCTCTCCTGAGAGAACTCTGGAATAACTCTCGAGCTTTCACAATTTCATATAATTGGTGAATGGAAATGTAATTTGCTAATTTTATGTCCTTAGTACAGAAAGGTCATGGAAGGACATCCTATATACTAAATGACTTAACCGGCCTATTTCTCTGTTGAAAAGCATTCACTCTTTGCTCCCAGAATGTTTCAATACCATAATTCCCTTTCTCTCCACACATCTTTAGTAACCTAGTTACTCTTTGGCCTTTCTATGACTGCATTGGCAGTTGATTTAGTAAGGTCAGGGTCCCCTCATTGTTCACAGCCACTGGGCAATAACTTTTCTTTCACCTTATCTTATAACGAAGTTGAAAAATGCTGCTATTTTCTGGCTTCGAGGGCTGGGTACCATCACCTTCACATGAATTCTCTGGAATATTACCTAATAAACAATATGCCCTTTCTTATCAACCATGTACAATGATAAATTCAGTCTGCTATTTGCTGAGCACATAGAAATTTGTGCTATTTGGTGATTAGTGGGAGCTGCCCACCTGAGAAATGTCTTTACAGCAAAATCTGCAGCTCACATTGAGAAAAGTACATATTGTAGAACAGAAGGTCAAGGGTCTACTACTTTCCTCAGGAAAATGAGGAAGGGGTAAACCTGGAAATTCTAAATGTATAAATGATGGTCAATTTAGATTACAGAGAGGGCTGGAGTATAGGTAGAATATAATGACACAGTTTAAGGTTCAATAAATATATACTTGTAATACATCAAAATATATAAAAATGAGTAGCACTGATAGAGCCAATGATTTTTTACTCTAATGAGACCTTTGAACTCACAAGAGTACTAGTCTTTTTTTTTTAGATTTATTTATTTATTTTAGAGAGACAGCACACCTGCAGGGGTAGGGCAGAGAGAGAGAGAGAGAAAGAGAGAGAGAAAATCTCCAGCAGACTCTCTGCTGAATGCTGAGCCCCACGTGGGGCTTGATCTCAGGACCCTGAGATCATGACCTGAGCTAAAACCAAGAGTCGGATGCTTAATTGACTGAGCCACCCAGGTGCCCCAGTATTAGTCTTTTAATTTGGAAGTTCTTATATAGGTAATTAATAGATATTGAAATTGCCAGTAAAAAGCAAGAAGGTTTTTATCCTCCAAAGTTTTCCATGTTTTGTATTTATCATGCAAATGTAATAGTAACAGATTCATTAAAAATGATTCAAGAAAGGTTATACTTTGAGAAACACTATTGCAAAGTAAGATCTTGTATTAATATGAAGCCATGACATGCTTAAAGTCTTTTCTCTTGTTACAATTCTAACATAATTTTTTTCCCCTAGCTCTTACATTTATATGTGATTAGGTTCATTCTATTTTATATTGCCTTTATTTCAGTTATTAATACTTTTCATGTTTCAGTAGTATTCATAACTAATAATCAAATGAGTGTATAATGTTCTATATATTGATGCTTAATAATTTAATTCCCTGAAGTTAGGCTCCTAGGTGGCTAGCAACATTCTTTTATTACAGATGATTATGCAATCTTATAGCATGTATCTTTTTGCTTCAGTTGAATTACTTCTTTGGGAAAAATCCATAAGCCAGAAGAATTTTTTGAAAGAATAACTTAAAATTCCCTAATGGCAGGGACCATATCTCACATATCTTACTATTTTCCATAGGTCTTAGCACAATGCTGAAAGTATTATAGCAATTTATTAAATAAGTGATGATTCAGACTTGAATATTCTCTATAAAAAAGTTTGGTCCATGACATAACGGCTGACTTACGATGAATCATCTGTTTTCATTTAGTTTCCTAAATTGAGAGTAAGTGCCTATTGATGGTGTTTGCTTATCCCTGCCTTTGTAGGTTTCAGAGTGGAGAGAGAGAGAGGCAGCTATAGGTGGGATGAGGTAGCCCAAGGTGAAGGGACCTAGAACCCACAGGAGCAGTGTTCAACTTATTCAATATAACTGCTTTTACATGCATTTCTGCTCTCATAACTCAGGGATCACACTTCACACTATTCAGTTAATCCATAAATAATATAGAAACTACATAAGCTTTGAAGGGAGAATTTGTTTAATCAGATACAAAAGAAAACATTGCCTTCTCCACAGTTAGGCTGAATAGTAAACTTGAGCACGAGTTAAATTAATAAAAGAAATTTGATATTCTTCTTAAAATTTTAAAGTATAATTTTCCTCAAAATGCTATAAAATCTCAAATGCATAGAACCATACCATATATTCTGCGACTATTTTATGCTTGTGGGCAATATCTCATGGTTCTAAACGATCTGACCCTCCACAGTGTTAAATTGGGAGAATGAATTATTTTTCATCAGCCTTTTATTTTCGGTAAGTCTTCAAGTTTTTTTAAATTGATATGATTATTTAATTCTCATAATAAGGATGATAACTAGCAGAAAGTAGGAGGGAATGAAAATTTTTAAATTGTAGATGTGTTTGAACATAAGGAGGGATAGACACAGAGTAGGAATAATACCGCTTAAAAATCTCCCATAATTCTGAGTACCTGGCACATTGTCCCTACAGCCAGAGTGACTGATCACTGAACCTCAAGGAAAGCCTATTTTTGTGAGAAAATAATGTAAGGACAGAAATGGATTTCTTATCACATGCTAACCACAATTCATCGGCAGTGGTTGTCAAAATACGGTCTGAAAAAGGACGCTATGGCAGCATCTGGGCTCATTGGGGAGAGTGTTGTGATGATTAGTAATGTCTGCCGGCAGCATCTGGGCTCATTGGGGAGAGTGTTGTGATGATTAGTAATGTCTGCCGTCACAAGGAAAAGAAGGGAAGCATAGATTTGCCAACACTGGAAAAATTCAATCTACAAAATGCCTGAGGATGTAATTCTGGAACTGTGTTACTCCCATATTTTCCTCATTTTTCTATTTTGTTGTAGTTACTACTTTTTTTTTTTCCCAAGTAATGTTCTTCAAGTGGCTGAACATTGTAGGATGATGTTGAGGGGATATATTGACTGTGTTTGCTACTTATTCCCATGAATGAGGGCATATACTCTACATCCTTGTATTTGCTTAGTAGAACATAAAGTAACAGGCTGTGCTCCACTACAAACTCTTTTGGCGATTTTATTTTTTTATTTTTTTATTTTTTTTAAAGATTTTATTTATTTATTCGACAGAGATAGAGACAGCCAGCGAGAGAGGGAACACAAGCAGGGGGAGTGGGAGAGGAAGAAGCAGGCTCATAGCGGAGGAGCCTGATGTGGGGCTCGATCCCGTAACGCCGGGATCACGCCCTAAGCCGAAGGCAGACGCTTAACCGCTGTGCCACTCAGGCGCCCCTGGCGATTTTAATATACCCCATCTATGAAGTTGGATTAGTCCAGAGAAATTCTATGTGGAAATGTAAAAAAAAATGTACTTTTCCTATAATCATATTTCTTTGTTTTTTTTTAATTTTATTTATTTATTTGACAGAGAGAGAGAGACAGCCAGTGAGAGAGGGAACACAGGCAGGGGGAGTGGGAGAGGAAGAAGCAGGCTCACAGCAGAGGAGCCTGATGCGGGGCTCGATCCCGTAACACCGGGATCATGCCCTGAGCCGAAGGCAGACGCTTAACGACTGAGCCACCCAGGTGCCCCCTATAATCATATTTCTGAAACAGTGCTGTGTTGGGAAGAATCTTGCCATTTTGCATGATTGTATACTATGTGGTGGAAAGAACAAGGGCTTTGCAGTGGGAGGACCTTGTTAAAATGCCCAATCCACTAATTACTTGCTTTACTCTTTGAGTCTCTCTTTCCTTATCTGAGGGATGGAGATAATAATAGTGTGGATTAAATGACCTTACAGATAAAGGTACCTAGTACAATAACTGAAAAACAGTAGGCTTTCAACCAATGGCAATAATAGTTATTATTGATGATATATATTGGAATTTTTATCAGGATTAGTATTGGTATTAACATCAGTATTACCATTAGGTTGTGCCAACAGCTCATGTGAATTAAATTTAGTTTTCTAACAGGTAGAAGTTTCACACTTCCTGACTAATATTTAATATTCTGTCTTCCTTCCACAAAGTTTTACTAATCAATCAATTATAACACTGATTTTGGCTAGCCATTCATTTCTCTCTCATGGAAAATACCACGAAAAGTTCTAGTTACAGAACTTAAAACAAGTTGTCTATGACCTGGTATAAACAAACAGGCAAGTGCTCATTATCTATAGCCTAGACAGCGTTGAGCAAGATCTTCTCCAAATGAATGGAAAATTCATACCCAATTGTGGAAAGTTACTACCCTCAGAAGACAGCATTTAGGTGCTTTATGAATTGGATGAAGGAGGTAGTACCATTTAGTCTTAATGTTTACTTGTGGTTCTCTAAAGCAGAGGTTCTTCATTATGATACTGGTTTGAACTTTCCCCTACCTTCATGATTCACACATTACTGGTAGCCAAGTACTTGAAAGTTCAACAATAGATTTATGTGTACTATGGAAAGAGGTGGTTCCAGTTCCTAAAAGCTAAAATATTTTAAGATCCCTAACTATGACCCAGTGGGTAGTGAGAATATTCCTAAGTGTCTTGACCTGGGCAGAGCATGATTTCTGAAGTGATTAATTATCATGGACTGGTTCATCTGGTCAATTGCTGCCTATTCCTGGATGCCACTTTTTTAGCTGAAGTCATCAAAGAGCCCATAATCTGTAAAAAAATTTTTGTCAGTGCTGGGGATCTACAGCAGGGACTGGAGAGAAGTGTTATTTTTTAAAAGATTTTATTTATTTATTTGACAGAGACAGAGACAGCCAGCGAGAGAGGGAACACAAGCAGGGGGAGTGGGAGAGGAAGAAGCAGGCTCATAGCGGAGGAGCCTGATGTGGGGCTCGATCCCAGGACTCTGGGATCATGCCCTGAGCCGAAGGCAGACACTTAACAACTGCGCCACCCAGGCGCCCCAGAAAGAAGTGTTATTTTCCCCTTACATGGCCACACTGTCCAAAAAGGCTTTGGCCAGCTGACTTCGCCTTAGTGCTGCAGTGTGTGGAGGAATCAGGGGTGGGAGTTGAAGAGGTTGGAGAATTAATATGTAGAATAATGTGGGAGGGGTGAGGAAGGTCGGGCTGGGTGAAGGGACACTCATATAGTCATCAATCTACTTTATGCTATTAAAGCACTGGACCTCAGATGTAACCCTGGCTCCATGGGAATATGCTTGACTTGGGGTTGAGAGTAGCTATGGCATTTATCATGAAGGTCAGGAGAAAGGGAGTGAGAGGTGTTTCAAAGGTCATGGCCAGGCCCTGCTCCTGATGCTATTCTCCACATAGACTTGGCCTCAAACTGGGCCTTTTCTCCCAGGGGCTGTGCACCATGTGACAGCTTCAATACTTCTTTAAAAAGCAGGTTATAAGGCAACATTGTAGAATGAATAAAAATAAAGGTGGTTTGAAATTCACGTTTATGAAAGGATGACTGTCTTTTTAATAAGGCACTTTTGCAAATTATTTTTAAGTCAATTAGATTTAAAATTATACTTATAATATTGCTACGTTCACTTATACATCCACATACTTTCTTGAGTAGGACAGAAGGTAAGAACTGTACAGAGCTCTGAATATTCCCACGGGAGTGTGCCAGGCACAAGAATATCAGCATTATTCGGACCAGCTGCTCCAATGAAAGCTTTCTCTGATCAACATTTTTTTCTATTGGGTGTTCTGTCTTGTGAGAAGAGAAATTGCAGATACAAGATTTATAAAATTTCTAATATGCTAGTATAAAATTATTGAGCTGTGGGTTTTGCAGCTTTCCTCATTCCCCCTTTGTTGCCTTAATTTCTTCCCCTCTTACTATTCTGTCAAGAGAAAGGATAAAAGCTTCTCAGGTGAATTGTTGAGAAAAAAGCAATTAGAGTGGAATAAAAACCACGGGGACCTAGTGGATGAGAGAGTTATGTCAGTATAGAAGTGTGAGACAACCCTGGGAGGCTGGGGATACTCAAGAGTCTAATAAGAGTACAGGCAAGTTTAATCAGAGTTGCTGTGGATTATACACTTAAACTCCTTTACCTGTTCGAGAGATAAATGGGCGGAGAGATTGAAATTCTACTCTTTGTCATGTTTCCTTAATCCAACATCACACTATGATAGAGACTGGGCTTTGGGACTTGGGGGATGGTCAGTGCCACTGTTTTATAAGCATAAAACAAAGCACACATCCTTCAGCTAACATCGTTATCCCTCATACCATGTCTCTTCCCTTTAAACAGTCTCAGTTCTCTGGGATCAGGGACAGGGTGGGTGGATGGCATTGGAGGTGAAGGGGTTGACGAGGTAATCTGCTCAGGCTGCTGTGAAATAAGAATGGTGATAGCGGNTCAGGCATGGTACCCGTAGAATTCTGTTTTCCTTTGTTTCTCCAAGAAAAGTATTTATTAAAGGCAAAAAACACCAGCACATAGATCTTTGTCAGAAACAAGGATAGCAAATCAGTCACAGAAACTTCCATTTGGTCTCCCAGATATTAGACTTCAGAATCAAATCAAACTGCCAACTTTATATAAAGTATCCAACTCTTGCCCATGTATGGCGGTGCCATCACTGACTTGCCATGCACTGGCCTGTCCACAGAAGACTGCACATCCCATTAAACCATACACTTCTGGCCTCGCGACATAAGCCCTCATGTTGACTTTACCTCTGGATCATTTTGACTTTTTGGCATTTTCTCATCTTAAAGTCTTTATCAGTATTTTCCAGCTATGATAAACATTCATAATCTTGAAAAAGCAGGAAAGAAATTGTTTTATCTGCTTTTCTTCAAAAAGAAGGCTCTTACCTGCTTGCTTCTACAGCCATAGAACAGTTAGAGAGCTCTGCTGGTGGGCACTGGCTGTGGGGTCCGTTAACCCTATACCACAATGAGAGGCCCAGATTAAATGAGTTCAGTTTATAGATAACCAAAGTTCTTTTCCATTACCACACACTCACTGCATCAGCTCTGTCTCTTCAATGTCAACACATGTCCATCTCTTCAATAAAACATATAAAAACAAAAACCAAGAAACATTTTCTGTAACTACTTCTCTTTCCCTTCAGAGACAGGCTCCTGAGTACTTTTCTCTCTGACCTCATATTTATTCCTGCTCCATTGCAATCTGTCTTACACACTTTTATTCAAATGCTCTTGCTAAGGCTGCCCATAAACACCTGACCACTTTGCTGCTAAATTCAAGGGACCCACTTCACTTCTCATCTTGCTGAAGCTTTGTGAAGACTCGGACATTACACTCCTTGAAACTCTCCCCACTTTTGACTTCTATGACACTGCTCTTTCCCGGCTTTCATAATATTACCAGTCTGGCTCTTCTTTCTTGGTCTCCTTTGGGTACTCTCCTTCAGCTCATTTCTTAAATCTTGGTGTTCCAGAGAACACCCTAACCTCTTTCCTTCTGTTAATTTTCATACCTTATAGTCTCCATGGGTCATCTCAACTATGTGGGAATCTTCAGCTATCGTCTCTATGTTGATGATCTTCAAATCTTTAGCCCAGATCTTTCCACCTGAGGTTCAACCTAAAAATATAACTGCCTGTTGAACATCTCCACCTACCTGCCCCACAGGCATCTTCAGTTCAGCTTACTTGAAATGGTCTCATTTCTATTCCAAAACCCTATCCTTCTTCTCTCTCTTAGCGGTAATATTATCGGCCAGCTTGTGTAAGAAAGTAACTTGACAGAATCCTTGACTCTTTTCTCTCCTCCCCACTCCATATTCAATCAATGACCAAGACACATTGTTCTCCTTGCCTGAGAACAAATCCATCCTCTTACCCGCTGACCCCAAACTTATTCCCATTTCATGAGTTAGGTATTAATTTTTTCTAGTTTGGGTTTCTGTAAACGTACAACTGTCTCTGTTTCTAGTCTTGTTCCTTGTTTTCACTCAGTCTAAATCAGCTCTAGAGTGATCTCTTAGAAATGCAAATGTGATCCTGCCATTCACTTGCTTAAAATCCTTCACTGAGTGCCCTTTTATGATAAAATCCTAAGTCGCCCTCGTCCTTTACTGCTTCCTCCATTGGACTGCTTTAGGGAAGATGGGCTAGAGTAATAGTTTAATCTCTAGCTATTTCATGCTTGGCTTCACTTTACCGAGGCTGCCAATTAGTGATTTAGAGGTGAACTCTTATGTGCTCTGCAGTGAACTGAGGCCTGCTTAAGTAGTCCTTGAAGAGCCTTTGGCCTTATTATCACAAAAAAACCTGCACTGACTTGAACCTGTGACCTACAGTTGAACATCTGTATATCCTGTTGGCCGTCCCCTGAGTTAGGAAAGTGAGTTTTGGAAATGCTTTAGTTATTTCTAAGTCCAATTTGGCCTAAATACATATATTCTCGATTTGATAATATTTTAAATGTAATCTTTTCAGAAACAGATAATAGTGTTTTTTTCCCTTCTACTCTCCCCTTCTTATAATTGCTTTTTAGAGAGAGGTGAGTAGATCTTCTCAACTCTACTGACTTTTATAAAATGGTATATGAGCGCCTTAATTTTCTTGTCTTGTCATCTGTCTTTTTCTAGTTTTAGAAATGGAAAGTAACAACAGCTGGGTGTGATCATATCAGCGGGGAAACATCCTCACTCCTGGCTGATTCACAAATTGCCCCTGTCTTGCTTGCCATTTCAAACAGAGGGACAGAGCATAGAATGGACAAGAAAATTAAAGAAGCTGTGATACACACAAATTCTACTTACAGAGGATAAGGCAGGATCGGTAAATAAAGGATATACGAACACCAAAGAGCCCCACGAGAAGAAAATATAACAAAAGCAACTCAGAAAAATTAGATATGGAGAGGACAAAAGGAGAACCTGTTTTTTTAAAGACAAAAAAAACCATTAACCGTTGCTTTTTACAGCTGATAAATAAAATATGGTTTGTATAACATATTCTAAAAGGTTGGCAACTAGACAGTTATCACGGTAAAGTCTCTCCTCTCTACCTGTTAGTACTGTCTACAGCCTGAGGGAAATGATTATCAAGGGGAAAAAATCAACACCATGCATCTTACACGAGGATGTCCTCCACCAGGGTGTGAAGGGCACTGGGATTGCGGATCAGTTTGTCAAGGAAGCTGACGATGTCAGTAAATTTTGGTCTGTGGTTTCTCTCCTTCTGCCAACAATGGAGCATCAGCTGGTGTAGAGACGCCGGGCAGCCCATGGGAGCCGGAAGCCTGTAACCTTCTTCAATGGACAGAATGACCTAAATGCAAACACACATGTTAGTCTCTTACTTTTTGGGACCAATAACACAATATATGCTAAGTTATAATTCCTTCTGATACAGGATGTAGAAGCCAAAATATTGGTAAGCATGAAAACTGGTGGGTACAAACAGCCCAAACAAAGGTAAATACAAAAGTTGCAAGTCTCTACATTAATATCCTGTGTGATTTTGCTGGAAAGTCTCAAAACCCAATTAGGGCATCAGAAAGTCAGCATAAGATTGATGAGTTTTGTGCAAACCACGTGTGACATATGTGTTAAGTAAAATTGTACCTCTGCTTGAAGCACTGAACTCCGGAGTCATTTTTTATCCTTTTATAATAATGTCAGTGTGTATTCTTTTGCTGGCTATAATTCCTTCTTTCTTCTTTATTGCCTATTTAATTTCTCTTTGCTTACTTCTGCCTTTCCCTTAGTCTGACCCTAATGTGATTAGGAAGTCGTCTCCGAACTCCTAAGGTCATTCAATCCTTGAAATGCTCTCGGTGGCTGGCTGAAGGCCACACAGCAACAGGAGTATTCAAGCTTGAGTGTCGTCGGGGCCACTCTCCAATAGAACTCTTTGTTCCCTCTCTCCACCATGATAGCAAGTAGTCACATGTGGCTGTTGAGTGCTTGAAATGTGGCTAATAAGACTGAGGAACTGAATTTTGGGTTTTAGTTCATTTAGTTCATGGGTTTAATTCATTAAAATTTAAATTTAAATAGCCACATGTAGCTAGTGGCTACTATATGGGACAGAGAGGCTCTAGGGAAAGGAATCTCTGTAAGAAGCCGAAGTTAGGAGTAACAACATGATGACAATAAGGCGTGTTTTGTTTTGTTTTCGAACTCAGGAAATCATATATAAGATAAGGCAGGAGAGTCATCTATTTCATATATGGGCCACCTGGGAATCTAGTAATAATGCAATATAATCGACTCTGAATTTATACAGCTTATTTTTTGTATGATCAAAGTATTCATGTGACCCTTTATCTTCTTTTTTTTTAAAGATTTTATTTATTTATTTATTTTACAGAGAGAAAGAGAGAGCATGAGCGGGGAGAGAAGCAGAGAGAATCTGAAGCAGACTCTGCACTGAGTGGGGAGCCCAACATGGGGCTCGATCTCACGGCCTGAAACCAAGAGTCAGATGCTTAACCAACTGAGCCACCCAGGGGCCCCATTATGTGACCCTTTATTCTTATATCATCTCTGGGAGAAAGAAAAAGGAAAGGGTTTACTCCACATTTTTGAGGTGGGAAGCTGAGGAACAGACTCATTGTTAAAGACAGGCACAACTCAACCTCACGCCTGCCCTCCATCAACAACAGAAACACAAAAATGCAAGTGCTAAGATTGTTAACCCGAGACCTCTCTTTATTGTAGCATCAGCTACGCACTTTCTGTAATTTGTAAAAACACATCCTAATTTCTTCTTTAATTGACAGTATTTGACAGGACTCTGAAATGTCCATAATTCATGCTAGAGGCAGTTTGCCAAAAGGAGCAATAATATGCCTACAAGAACCTCTTAACTGCTAAGCTTTAGCTTTTTGGTAGCAGGGAATTTCTCATAATCCCATCAGTGTCTGTGACCAGAACAATTTAACCTGTCAGGATAGTAGCATTTTTGCATTCATTTCATCCCTTACTGAACAGGATTTTTTCTAATCTGTTTTCTGATTATTTTTGCTACTAACTAGGCTTGGATTTTAAGACCTTTTGCAACACATTTTAGTAAAACAGGATGTGTGTAAAATGCTTTTTAGAAATCAAAACTACTGTGGCTAGTTCTGAAAAGTAGCCAAGAAAAATAAGATAGAATTCCATTATAAAAAGACTTTAAAATCCCACCCTAGGAGAGCACTCTAGTTGATCTGCTATAGTTACCTAATTATAGGTGCATAGAATCAAATAGATGACAAATGAGGTTATATTTTGAGAAAAAAAATTAGCTGCTTTTATTATCTATCATGTGCTAGGTGATTTGCATCTTTTTCTTCATTGACTGCTTATAGTAACTCAATACGATGGTTGTCGTTATCCCTATTCTTTTTTTTTTAAAGTGGAGCCCAACGTGGGACTTGAACTCATGACCCTAAGATCAGAACTGAGCTGAGCTAAGATCAAGAGTTGGATGCTTAACCAACTGAGCCACCCAGGTGCCCCTTATTGGTCCTTATTCTTAAGAAATAAATAAATAAATAAATAAATAAATAAATAAATAAATAAGACTCAGAGAGGTTAAGAAAATTGCCCAAATTCACACAGCATAGATGGCAGACCTAGCATTTAAATTGAGTTCCATTAGCTTCCAAACTTTTTCTCTGACCATTCCCCAGAAGTGCTTTTCAGTTCTCATGATAAAGCTTCCTTTCCAATTTTATATCAATTAACAGGATTTTAGGAGTGATTTCCATGTTACCTTTTGTCATAGCACCTGGTAATTTGACTTCATTGTTTTTATTTGGATCTTCAATTTTATATTCTGGGTAAATCAAACACATATTTACTTTGCAGTTTGCAAAATGTTATCTCAGCCTGAACAGAGTCATTTCTGAATGCTTTGGAGTCTTGTACACATTTCTATTATTGTATCTATTACATTGTATTGTAACTATTCCTCTGCTTTTCTGCTAAGGCTATACGTACTTGAAAGCAGGAATTATGTCTGTAGATTTTACCTTCTCATCATTTAGTATGGTGACTGACACATTAATAAATATTATTGAACAAAACCAAAGCTATTAGAAGAAATTTCTGGATTTGTTTTGATTGAGCAGCAGATTCTTAGAAAGCCTGAAGTTTTAAACTACCCAAGATGGATTCAAAGTATGAGCATGGCAGCATTGGAAATCCCCTCTGAAGGAAGTATTAATCAAAAATTGGTGCATGAAGGAGCATTCTCCAAAATGATCTTATGAGCTCACTTTGGTTTGCTTGGACAATGAGCCGGTGAGACTGGGGCTTGCTATTCTCCAGGAGAGAAGGACTGGACCTAAACTCAGCTTTCTGTAAGACTGGTGGCTTCCTCCTCCTGTCTAGTGGGGCTACTATTTCCCAGTGGCTTCATGGTCCTTAGCTGACTTTGCTAGATGACAACTGTAAATAATTAACACCCCATGCAGACTGCTTGGTGCCAAGTGGGTTGTTCATATTCTCTTTTGACAAAATGGCTCTCATAATTGTCCTGTAAAAGGAGAGTGGGGTCCCTTGTCTGGAACCTTTATTCCTAATGAGTTCAGCAGTGTTTCTGGCCCCAGCATGCTCTTCTGTGGAGACAGTGGCCTTTTCTTCTTGCTGACCTCTGACTTTTACATTTCTTTAATTCTTTAACTTGTGACCTTATAAAATTTGTTGAGCCCTGTATCATTTCAGGTGTCATGTATGAAGGGTCCTTGTAGGCTAATAGTAACAACAGTAACAACAGTGACAACAGGAGCTAACTATTAGAGCTCTTGGATACTTTCAGGTACCAGTTCTACATGATTAACATGTATCAACTCTTTTAACCCTCAGAATAACCCTGTGAGGTGCGCATTATTGTTATCCCTATCTTACAGACAAGAAATGTAAATAGAGAGAGGTTTAACTTGCTCAAGATTCCACCCCTAAAAATTCTGGTTTCAAGGAAGCCAAAAGAAGAGATTTAAGCAATCTGATCCACAAAATGGTTAAACGACAATATCTTTCTAATGGATTTTTAAATTTATTCATCCAAAGAGATATATTAACCATTTAACATGTACTATTGAGCATGCTATGTATAAGAGGAAACAAATGGCTAAGAAATATCTGTCTTTAGGAAACATATAATCTAGTGAAGAAGACTGGGGAGTTTGAATACCATAAATGCAGGTAGAACAGGGAGTTAATGGGTGCATGTGGAAGAAGTGCCTAACCTACCCTTGGGAAGGCTTCTCAGAGGAGGTGAGCTGGAGCTTACAGGAAATGTAGAAGGTAGCAGGGTCAACTAGACAGATTGAAGGGAGGAGATGTGATCTGATCAGGGAATGAAAGTAGATTTGTGCAGCTAGAATAGAGCTTTCAAAAAGAGGGATGGCAAGATTTGAGGCTGGACGGTTAAGTAAAAATTATATTTCTTAGGATCATGAATGATTTTGTATGCTACAAATGACTTTTTGCAAAGGGAAAAAGGTTTTGGCAAGTAAATGACATTAAATTTGCCTTTGGGAAGCTCAATCTGGCTTCAGTGTGGAGAGCACATTGGAAGGAGCGGGAGGCCAGGAAGGAGGCTTGCAGTGATTCAGGCAAGAGATCAAGATGGCCTTACTGGAGGCAGTGGCTGTGGGATACATGAAGTGGACTGATTTGATGGAAACACAGGATAGGGTTAAGGTTAAGTGTGGCAGGACAGGTTTTTGACTTGGTCAACTGGTAAAGACAGAGGCCACAGGAGAAGAAACAATGTGGGTGCTGGAGTGATGTTGAGTTCAATTTCCTTTGAGCTTTCTGGTTTCGGATTCAAGTAACATATATAACTTTGAGAGCTTATTATGTGCCACGCTCTGGCCTAGCTCACTTTATTTAGGTCTCAAATTACCTTATTATGTGAGTATGGTTATGCATATTTTATAGGTAAGAAAGCCGAAGCTCAAACTGATAAACAGATTGGGTCAGTATTGCATAGCTAATAATTCCCTGAAAAACAGCCTGATATTATCATCTCGATAGCCTCTGGATCATGGTAGTGGAAGTGAACATCAGTCCTGAGTCTTTACCCAGACCCCGACGTTTCCGAATGAGATCCCGAGCCTCTCTCACCGTCTAGTACACTCCATGCTGCCCTCTCGCCTCCCTGCAGATGCCGGCCACAGCCGCGGCTCGTGCTCAGCCTTCTCTGCAGGTTTTTAGATCTATCACCTACAGGATATAGAACTTTATGAGGTTGTCATGCAGACGCCTTAGATTTATTTTGTTCATAACTTACCCCATTCCTCCTTTGGGATTCCCGTCTTTTGCAAAGGGTACCACTGTTCTTCCAGTAACTCAAGGAGTCGTTTGGGTCTCCCTCCTCCCTGAAGCTCAAAAGTAACTGAAGTCGTGCTGATTCTACTACCTTCATATATTTTAAATATGCTATTTTAAATTCTCCCTCCAAATGATTTCTTTCCCATTTTGATAACAGCCTCCTAACTAGTCTACTTGTCTTCCTTTCCCTTCTCCAATCATCTCCCACAGTGCAGCCGAAGCAATCCTGAGGTCGCGCTGTGATCCCATTCCTCCCATGTCTGAAATTCTGCAGCGGGTGCCTTGAGCCTGGCTCTCAGTCCTCACCTCTGGCTGCGTCCAGGCCTTGGCTGTGGTCACTAAAGAACACTCTCACTCTTTCAGCTGGGCGAGCTGGACCCCTCAGGAGCAGCAACTGCTTCTTTTTCCTGTATGTTCCCAGCATCTAGCACAATGCCTTGTCAAGTACAAAAAAGGAGCTTCAATGGTCACATATGTGATGTAGGAAAACTGTATTTTATGGGCAGCTTGAGAAAACCTATATTAACCTTTATCTTCATAAACATGTCTTTTGTGAGCAGCTTTGTTTTATAGGTATTTTCTGATTTCTTAGTTAAGGACTGACAAGGAGCCGGAAGCATATGGGGTGCTTTGTCTAAAAGACTTATTGAGGTTTGTTGTTTTAGGATATGAAGGGGTGATAATTAACTAGAGTGAATTTTATAACAGTTTGGTTTATGATAGTTGTAGGCTGTCATCCTTTGGAGAAGAGTTATATAAGGTTAAACCCTTATTTAAAAATGCAAGAAGAAAATTAAAATAAAGTGAAAAAAATATGAAAATGACTACAGTAATAATTTCCATGCAGAGGTAGAAGGAATTAGATTCTGTCAGAATTTATTATCTAAAACCTGGCTGGTTATTCTAGATAGACCGTACTGGTTCCTTGTCATTGACACCGCAATTTTTAGCAGCCTAGAATCAACAGAAGGCTCAGTTGGGGCACGTAGCAGACTGTTCTGCTCTTGCTGAATCTGATGAGTTTTCCAATTGTGTTGACAGTTTCTGAATCAAAGCAGGCAATGTGCACCTTTTATTAAACCAGGCAAACAAGAAGTAGACAGTCAATATAAAGACGCTGAGACATCCCTGAACAATACCATTGAACAAGGACTGCTCGGGCTGTGCAGGGAATCACATTTTTATGTTATAAGACTGCTAAGTATCTCCAAAAAGAAGCATATTGAATTTAGTTATTCATACTTTCTTTTAAAAGAAACTGTCTCAAAATTTTAGTCTACTGAAACGTACATTAGTAAATGGAATGTGAAATGATTTTATTTTTATCTTCCCTCTAAATATTTGTCATGGCTTTGTGGAAAACTTATACTCTCAGGTAGAATGGGGATGGTGAAGCAAAGGGTCCCAGTATACACTTCCTTTTTAGGATAGTGATTACTTATATATATTAGGATATTTGATTTGTAATACAATAATACTGGAAACACTGGTAATCTATTTTCCTGATATGCAATATAAAGGTTGTGTCTACATGGGAGAGAAAAAAAAGAAAAAGGAAGGAAAGACGTGGTTATAAGGAAATAATGTTTATAATCTTATACGGATTTTCTTATTCAGTATTTTTCAACATCCAGGATTTAAAATTCAGTGAAATGCGATCAAGAATGAAATTCAGGGTACAGTAAGAAAAAAGGGTACAGAGTAGTGAAAGAAAAAGGTACAGGAAGAAAACATTTTTTTTTCAGAGGCTCATCTGTAATTTGTAGATCATTAGGGCATGGAAACCTAAGATTTCTTTTTTAACTTGAAGATAAAAAAATTCTTAAAAGTCTACAGTTAAGGCAGTTCCCAAACCTCACTTTCTGGAACTCACCATAGAATGTCAAGGACCTTTTTAAAATGAAGAGTACTTGTCCTCAGTAGCTTACCACCTTTGAGACTGTTGAATGAGAGGACAAAATGGGGAATAATAGAAGTGTAGGACTCTCAGAGGTTAGAAGTTGTTGATAAGATTTGTCATTTGGAAAATCTTTTACCCCTAACAGTTGAAAGTCACACTTGTTGTGACAGATAACTAACACTTCCAATGTAAGAATGTTTCGGTTTGTAAGTCACGCAAAGAGCATTAGTGAAGGAGTCCCCTGAACTGTATCAAAGTCTGAAACTGTCACGGACAAACTCATTGGTTGGGCAGGTGTCTGTCTCCTCATTAACGAAGAAAAAAGAACTGGTTTCAGCGCTTGCAATAGTACCTTTTAGCTCAAAAAGCTGTTTCTAGAGTCACTGAAGTCTGCAAACTGAAGTCTGCATCTGCAGGGCCTTCGGTAACATCTCCACATCTTCAGGTTCTGTAACCTCCGGTCTAGATTTGGCCTTGATGGAAAAGGACTATATCCCACAGAGTTCCAAATGCAGGAGACAAAAATCCAGACAGGGCCAGAGACTACGCTGGCAAACTAAGACTAAGAAGCTATGGAAATATAGTTTAAGAGACAAAGAAAAGGGGGATTTTAAAAAATGTCCTCTTTGTAAATGCTCCAAAGAGAGCAAAAGATGGAATAAAAATTTTAAGAGCTAAAGATTATAAATATATTTCAATATGTAAATATATATTGAAGGTATAATTAATTTTTTATGAAAACATTACTGGCATGTATACATTTTCTAGCTTTGTGGTCATTTAGTTACAAAAAGGTTTCCCTTGAAAATTACCCTGTGGTAAGAACATATTGGTTATTGGTTTCCTCTACTTGGAACTTAACCATTTGAATTATTCACAACGGTGACTGATTGCCTTTCATAATATCCCCTATTACTCTTGACTCTAGCAGACATGCATCATGCTAGTCTAATTAGTACGTATTTGATTAAAATACTGCTATTGCCTATGTACCGATAGAAGTTATTGAAAAATTGAGAAAAGGAAGGCCATTTTGACAATTGCCTTGATATAGTATATATTCAAATAAATGCAAAAGTTCCCTCAGTAATATGGAAAGGTTGAAATAATGGGACTGGGCCTTTAGCAATTTCCTATATCTTACACAGATCATTTCACAGAGACCATTACATAATAAAGAAGAGTTTGGAAAATCTAACCAGAGACAAAAATTGGAAATGACTGGACTCTCTGAGTCATAAAATCATACTGCATTTCTAGGTAAGTGGATTCTACCCATCCACCACTCTTAGCTGAAATACTGACCTATAATTGTAAAGGTTATAGGATTATAAGGACAAACAAGAAATACGGTAAAAGGTTATTTTCTTCCTTTATAAATTTTGAAAAAAGAAATCAATTCCAATAAGGTAAAAAGGTTCTTTTCAATCACATCGCCTATAAAAAGAAAACCCTGAAGATAAACTCCAATTTTTTTTTCTTCAGGTGTTCGGGCGCCGGGAAGCGGCAGCCACCTGCACGGGGGAGCGGGCGGACTCATGGACGGCACCCGCGAGAGAGCGGACTGAGACCGATAAATAAATAAATAAAATCTTTAAAGAAGAAGCCCACATCCCTAAGATCCCTATAAAAACAAGGGGCACGGCCTGGGACCCAGTCAATAATTTGGGCTCTGGACAACCCCGCAACCTCTCATCAGAATGACAAGAAGGAGAAGCCCCCCCCAGCAAAGAAAAGACAGTGAGTCTGTGGCCTCTGCCACAGAAATAATGGATATGGATGTAACCAAATTATCAGAAATGGAATTCAGAGTAACGATGGTCAAAATGATGAGTAGAATTGAAAAAAGTATTAACCAATTTTTTTTTCAGGTAAGCTTCAGAAAGCAATTTAAAGCAAGATTATTATTCCATAAAAGCTTTCAAAAACTAAGGAGACTAAACCCCACAGAAACACTGAGGCAGCAGTATGTTTCTTAGTAAGCCTCAAATGAGATGTTCCCTAATACTGGCTCTCTTTTTGGGAAAATGAACCAGCTTAGTAGCATATGCCTAAATGACACCATACCCACGAGAAATTTGGGTTTCAAATTGCTTCAAGGAGTTTTTTTGCTTTTTTTTTTTTTTTAACAGCATCACGTCAGGGAAAAAACAAAACAAAACAAAACCCAAGACCCTGGTCTTGTGTTCAGATCATTAGTTCGAGCCAAGTCGCCTCTCATTTATGTGGTGTTAGTTTTTTTCCCTACATATTAGCTCTGTGGGGATTTGGTTATTTAATGTTGCCTGCTGTTCATGTTTTGCTTCTATTTTCTTCTGTTAAGCACATTATACAGTGTAAGTGTTGGAAGAACCGCAGTGCCCTTTGGTGTCATCTTTGGAACTTGCTTGGCTCCTAGCATTACACTGTACTCCCATCGTATAATAAACAACAATTACTTTGAACTTGGGTGAAAATAACATAAAACATTACCCAGCAGTACCTTTAAGAAAAGAAGAAAAAAAGCTAGGAAACAGCAAGGAGCTATACACCTTCAACATTATCTGGGACATGCTTCTGGTAGTAGGCTAAATTTGTCCATCATTAGAATCTGATTTTCAGCTACTGCTGTATATACTTTTGAGAAATGTAATAAATATGGTACATTTCATAAATTTTTAATATCAAGACATGGAACACTACGAGAAAGATTTATAGTTCCAAACAACAGCGAGTCAATCTGCATTCTTTTGCTAATAGAAAACAACAAAAACACTTCTCTTGTGACAGAGTGGCATACATAATTAAAGATGCTTTCATTTCGTTATGCAGAACCTCTGTGGTATAGAGAGTCCTTTGAAAATTAGACTTCACAGTATATGGCTTAGAGGGTAAAAGCGTGCACTTTGGAGTAAGCAAGGGGCTTGAACTTTAGTTCTACTATTAACTAGCTAGTAACCTTGGGTAAGTTATTTAAACTTTTCTAGAGAGTGTCAGTTCTCTTATCTAGAAAGGGGAGTAATAGTATTTATTTTAGATAATTATTTTGAAGATTAAATGAGCTAATAATCTAAAATACTTGGCTCATAATAAGCTCAGAAAATGCAAACTATGATTATTACATTTGATTAATTAAACACCTTCTACGGACCAGGTATTTCACATACATTATCTTTAATTCTTTTGAATCCGGCAGTTGAGTATTCTGAATCCTGTTATGGATAGCATCTCAGAAAGCCTAACCCCCCTGCCTAAGATAACACAGCCAGTGAACTGCAGAGCTGGGATTTGAATCCAGCTCTTTCTAAAGCAGTGGCTCTTCACTGGCAGTGATTTTGCACCCCATCTCTGACTGGGCAATGTCTGGGGCCATTTTGGTTGTCCTGTCAGGGAAGGTGGTAGTGACATCTAGTGGATAGAGGCCAGGGATGATACAGAACACCCTACAATGCACAAGGCAGTCCCCCCCCCACCCCCCGCAACAAATAATTACTCAGCCCAATATGTCAGTCTGTCAATAGTTCTGAGTTTGAGAAACCTTGCTCCAAAGCACTCATGACTTGCCAATATACCAGCTGCCTCACTAGAATACAGTGACGCGCCATGTTAATGTCTTGGTGCCCTTTGATACTGCAATAAATAAAGTTGCTCTTGAAAAACAATTTGTACTAAAAAAGGACAAAATAGTATCTCTCTGGCAACATGACTGCTTTCTTTCGGGGACTTACCCCCTCACTGCATGTGGTTATGGGGAAAATGCCAATGACAGCGCTCCACTGGCTTCTAAAGGCACGGGCTGGTACATAAAGCTAGCTGGGCCAATCACAGTATCCATCTTCCCGGCCTGGTTTTGGTTCAGGGTTGGGCACGACCCTGACAGAGCCAACTAGAGTCTTCTCTGGGATTGGTAGGTGAATTTTCACAGAGGAAAAAGGTTTCATTCTGCTGAGGTTGCTAAGCTGGAATGCTGAGCCCTGGAGTGTGAAGAATACAACAAAGAGGACCTTTGCAGTACGAGAAAAGGAGGTCAACGGACCCAGGGAAGCACTACAAACCCTGCATGATCCCCGGGATTCAGCACCACTAAAATTCTTAGTCTTATGAATGAAATTTTTAAAAAAAATTTTTACTCAAGTTAGTTTATGTTGAGTTTCTGTCATTTATAATCAAAAGAATGCTGAATAATAGAGTATGCATGCTTTTTTCTGGCATATATTAAAAAAACCCCAACAATTATGTCCCGTTCAGAGTGTTGCCTATTTAAAAAAAAAAAAAAAGAAGGCATGAGGACTACCCTTGAGGAATGCACATTCTCCTTGGGGGCAGGGCTAGGACTTAGGAATATCAGAACTTCATATCCTCATCTACACAGTGTCCTCCTGGAGAGCGGGGCCTGGGTTTTCTAGTTCTCCCTCACCGCCCACAGGCGCACCTGGCCCAGTGATTGGCACATGTTTAATAAGTGACTGCTGAGGAGCTAAGCGGATGGCACCTGCTGTTATGTTTGTTAGGCCTTTTATGGACTAATCTTGTATATTCTTTTCTCATTTCCTTTCCCTCATGTACGATACCACTGACCTTTGGGAAACTCATTATATTATTCACTAAAATAGATTCTACAAACTCAGAATTGTTCACTGTAATAAAACATGCCATGGTATACAGAATAGAGGGACTCTTTCATAAAAACGATCTGAAATTTCCTAAACTCATTTAAAATCATAAAACATGTTAACATTCTGTATTCAACTAAGCCCATAGCTTAAACTCACCAAAATGTAGTAAAAATATAAAATATTCAAACAGAACGTAGTTGGATTTTTATTGTCCAGAATATTACTTTCCTTATTTAAAATGCACCTTGGCAAACAAAAGACTATACTTTGACCAAACAAACGAGAAATGCAGAACAAATAGGGAATAACCAGTATTTGGAGAGGAGCAGCTGGGAAAGTTTTGATTAAGCTATTTCTGCTTCCAAACAGAAATTCTGGTTACAGGATCTGTCACAGATATGCTGACTTCCAATATGTTAAGCTAAACAGAATTTCAACTCTTTACAGCAGCAGCAAAAAATAGTCACGAGATACATAAAAGATTTTAGCTCTTACCACTTTGCTCTGGTCTTGTATTGATCTGAGGACCTCAAGAGTTTGAATCCCTCCCCCACCCAGAACTTTTTGTTCTCCTATTTTCAGATTCTTGCTTGAATACTGTTTGGTAACCACTCAGAGACAATGAAAATTTCCAGCTTAGTGCCTACCTGGCCCTCAAAAAACAATCAAGCTCTGGGTGGAGGGCGCGTTCACGCTCAGCCCTGGGCTGTAGGCATTGGCAATCCTGAGCAAATGAGAATGGCCTTAATGTTGGGAGTTTATTACTGGCAGCCGCAGCTTCTTCTGGTTCCAGATATGGTCTCTGTGGCCAGATGAGGTCTAATAGACAGAATCATTCTCTAAATGGTCATCTTGGCCACAGATCATCAATATCCGTGGCCAGAATGGCTGGGTCAGTTGTTGGGCGAGATCCGAGAAGGGAGGGGTCGACAACAGAGCTGGGAACTCTCTAGGCAACAAATAAGAACGATTTACATCATAGTCTATGTTGGAAATTACAGATTTGGACCTTTTCCCCTCAGAGGCTGCCGCTCTCCTAAAAAATCTGTCTTGTGCTGCGGTATCTTAAACGTGTACCCGCTGTGTTCTGTGGAAGTCCTAGCTCCTTCTCGGTCCCTCCGCAGAGATTCAGGAATGTGCTAAACTTCAGAAAAGAACCATCTGAATCATTCCTTTGCCGAGACAAGTATGACCATTTTTCCAGAGATGATACAAATCGTAGCTTCTTATTGTTAAAAGGGATATTAAAAATCACCTAACCCAGTCCTTTTATTATATTTATTGGTCATGAAGCTTAGCTGCTTTGAAAATTAAGTGGCTTTCATGGTTGAATTATAGTCTTCATAATGATGGCCATGGTTACTTAATTGGCGGTACAGCATAACCTAGCTGGTAAGATGATAACCCAAGGGGAAGGAAAAATAATGGAACTTCTCTTTATGTTTTTTTAATCTCATCCTACTATAAGAAAGATTATGTATAAACGTTTAAGAAGAATAACTAATTATGACTTTTATGAGAATGTAATTGACAATATATATGACGTATTCCAAAATCAACCCCTAGCATTTTTTTATCCTCTTTTTATGTTCTTTTCCCCCAAAGCAGTGATTATCAAGTGACAATACTAGTTTTTTTCTTATTTACTTTGTTTACAGTCTGTCTCCCCTCCGCTGGAATGTGAGCGCCACGAGGGCAAGACATCACTGGCCCTCCATGGGGAGCTACATGGACTGTAAACCAAACCACTAAGGAAGAAGCAGTTATTTCCTCTTCTCTTTTCCTTGCCCATGTCTTATTCTAGAAGTTTATTAGCATGCCCTCTAAGACCACCATCAAATCACTTACTATATGATTCTAGGGAATCCTGTTGCATTTGTGGGCCTCAGTTTCATAAGCAAGTTGGAATTGGGCTGGACTAGATAATCTTTTGGTCCCTTCCAGGTATAATATTTGTTCTCTGTTCTATTTCTAGTTCCAGGAACAGAGAAGTCACCCAACAAATATTTTTAAATGAATATATTAGTATGGTAGTACTGGTACATGATGTGCAAACAAATATATGTATGTCAGCTGCGAACGCTCAAGAACTTTTTATCCATAAGGGTATATTATTTGTAATGTTTGGAGCCTATGAATTAGGCATTTTTTATTTGAAGTCTGCTGGGGGAACTAGTTAAGGGCTAAGTGGGGTACTAATGAAAGAGGGCACTTGAAGTGAGGGCTCTTCTGTGCAGTGGAGACTGTAACTCACCGGGGAAAGGATTTTTTATTCTGGAGATTTGTTTGAGTGGCCTATTTCAGTCATGAGAAAGCAGGATAAGTAGGCAAGCATTATCTTGGGCTTAGGGTAGAGCAGGAACTATGGTGACTGAATACAGGGCTTCCATTACCTTGGATAACAGGTTTAAAAAAAAATGAGTTCCTTTAAGTTTATTAAAGGGGTAAATTTCTGCTTCTGAGATTCAATTTTAAGAGGAGCTGGAGAGGCAGTCACAAGTTGTCCCAAACAAGGCCCAGGGGCAGAAAAGAGCAATGAAGTCCTTCAAATAAAATTCCCTGAATAATAGTGGACTCTTGGCAAATGACCTGGATCCAAAAGTCTAAGTTTTGGGAGTGGAGCAAGGGTCGTGGGTTAGGGCACATGCTATACTTAAGGGCAGATGCCCTGCAGGACCTAGCCACATGGGCTCTGCACTTTGATGATGTGCTTAGGAGAGCAATGATTGAACAATGTGTATGACCTGAAACTTGCTGTCATGTAAGTTTCTAGACCCAGCATTCTCTGCCAAGTCAACAGGCCCCCATAGGCCGGAGCGGGACTCAGCTTCTAAAGTCACACCGACGTGGAGAAACAATAGTCGTGGTGAGCTAACCAAAACTCAGTCTTCTCTACTCCCGGTATTAAAACTTTGTTTGTTACTTGGTTAAGTCCTTTAGATACTTGCACAACTTGAGATTGGGATGGAGTAATGAATGAGGTGTGAGGTATGGAGGGAATGCCCAAGAAAATGACTAGAAAAAAATAAAAACAAACAAAAAGAGATGAAAATAGTGTTACTCTGTGTATGGGGATTTTCTATAGTTAAATTGTCTTTTTTTTTTTTTAAACCTGTGAACATCCAGAAGCACATTAGAGGTGAGTTCCCATTATTATTGAGGAAGGCAAGTAAGGGGACAAAGTCCAAATTCTGAGATGAGAAAGTGTGAAAATAAAATATATTTTCAGTTATGACAGTATACTTATTTGCATTGTCAGGGTACCTACATTTTCCGACTACCATTTTTATCTCTTTGGAGGTCCTAGAGATCAAATGTGTGTTTACTTCCCTGTTGTATAATATTATTAATCATCAAGGTAATTTTTATAGGTAAAACAGAAACAAAAGAAATTGCATAAAGGGTCACATATCTGAAAAGAACCACATCAAATGTCATATTGATAATGCATTGCCTGAAAGCACTTGCTCTTTTTCTTCTAAGTAATATCTAGTTTAAATTAATTTGCTTTTACAGTGGCGCATTACATTGCCCCCAGGAGGCAAGGAAAGGTAAACATTATTCTTAGCTTTCTGTTACTTGTAGGCCAAGACCGTTGCATGAGCAGAGTCATGCTGCATTAGAGCCACGTGTGTAGGCGCCTCGGATGTAAGATGTGGATCAGGTACTCCCATGACAAAGCCCATCAGCTCGCCCCTCTGACACCGGAACAGCTCAGAGTAAAAGGTTACTTAGCTTCTCAAACTCAGCCGCAGACCCTGAACAACTCTCAGGAAGAGAAGGGCTAATCTGAGTGAGGGCAAAAGACACATGTACTCTTCAATGTTAACGTGGTTATACTCACAAAATGGCAGTTTAACTATCGCTGGCACTTACATCTTGGTTAGACATTTCCCAGTAAGGTCTCTCTCCATAGGACATGACCTCCCACATGACAATGCCATAGCTCCATGCATCACTCGCTGAGGAGAATTTTCTGTAGGCAATAGCTTCTGGGGCTGTCCACCTTATGGGAATTTTCCCACCCTGGAAGACAAATTGGAGATCTCTCAGCTGGCTCACAAGCGTATTAAAAAATGAAGTGGCAGTCCAATTAAATAACTTTTGTTAGAAAGATCTAAATACTGCATGATACCATTGGCATTTTAAACAAAAATACGAGAACCAGAATAATGTTAAATGTCAGAAATATTTTTTCCTATAATAATTATTCAGCACAAACAACTTTAATGGGAAATAAGTCACACTTCAGAAATATTTTATTTCATTCGTTGGAGGAATTTATTTTCACTTTAGATTCACACAATTAAACTCACTATCATGCCATTTGAAGAAAGTTCTGGATTATAGCACATTAAAACTAAGTATCATTCAACATTCATTAAACATTGTATTACATGTATAAATAATAATGAGAATAAGTTCTACTTAATTGAAGATAAATGGTTAAATACAGAACTGAAACATTCTCTGCAATTCAATGTTTATCAGAACTTTCCCTCTTTCCTTTTTACCTACGATTACATTTATTTTAAATTAAAAAATCCTTTAACATTACACAAGAGCACCTGAGAAGGATAATTTTTCTTTAGAACACTTTAGGCTAGTTTATATTCTTGTTCTTCAGTGTTCAAGTTCACATTTGAACATATTAAAGAGATGAAATTGCACGAATTTAATCTATATTGTTCAGGTATTAAAGCCCGCTATTGTGTTATACTTATTTTTTATCAACATTTATTACATTTTATCTCTCGAAACACTCTATAAATCCCTTTCTACTGTAATGACAAGAATAAAACAATTCATCCATTTGATTTACAATCTTTGAAATCTTCGCTGCTCTGAACAGCAAGTCGAGCGGAGGAGAGCACCCCTGACGCCACTAGATGGCGGAAGAGAACAACGAGCTGCGCCCAGACCGCGGTTTCGCGCACCGTGGAGAAGGAGTCAGCGGGCAACACAGATCTTGGACTGTCAGAAGGCTCCACGACGACGGAATTGTTTCATCAATACCAGCACTTCCATGATCACATCATCTGATCACCCACGGCGCTCAAAGCCTGGTGTGAGGGTGAGCAGGGGTGGGAGGCAATAGAGGGTGCATTCTCTGGCCCTTGAGGAAGTTAGGTCTGACACCTTTAAAAGGTGAAGCCATGAATCGAGTAATCTAAACACTACTTTTTTCGTAATCTAAGCATTCACTTGAAGAGAAAAGCTATTCATCCGAAATGGGAATAATTGGGTTTCACCAGGCAAATGAGAGCATTAATGGAATCCTCATTTTAAAGACTTGCAGCAAGGAACCTTGGGGATAATACCTTGAATTCAATCCCCTGATTTTACAGGTGAGTGACTGAACCCAGGCTTTAGAGATTTAGAGATTCCTCTCCACATTACTAAATACATAATGTCTACTAATGTTATCATACTAGTATTATGGGGTATGGATATAAAGATGTAAATACTTCATTGTGGGGGAAAAGCTGGGCCAAACGAACTTTAATGTTTTAACACTGAGCATCTGATAATCCTATGTCATCATAGTATAGTGGAAGGAAGCCAGAAACCTCCAAGTCTGGGTTGTTCACGCTTCGTGTCAGTACCAAATTAAGGCCAGGAAATTAAATTTACAAAGTTGGTGATAGTAGTTTAAGAGGGTGATGGGTGGGGGAAGGGAGGTGCAAGAGGAGGATTCATTTCTAAACCCAGAGTAGAGTTGCCAGATAAAATACAGGATTCACAGTCAGATTAGAATTTCAGGTAAATAACAAATACTTTTTTTTAGTCTATGTCCCATAAAGGAATATATTTTTGTGTGTAAGTATGTCCCAAATATTGCATGAGGCATTTACACTAGAAGAAATTGTTTCTTTGCAATTCAAATTTAACTGGGCATCCTATATTTTTATTTACTAAACCAAGCACCCTATCACAGAACATGAAAAAATAATTCAGAAATGGAAATATTGTAAATGATCCAACACAACATTAGTGTTCTGAAAAAACAACAACAACAACAACAACTAGTATGGTCTCTACTTCACCAGGGGACAAGGACACTCTGACTTGTATTTGTGCCACCAGTCCTATAGCAGCCTTTGTTTTATGGTCTATTTGTGGCTAAAGCACCTTGGTCCCGTGACTCTGCATTCTGAAACCACTTAAGTCAGACTCCGGTTTGTTCCAATATGGAAGCCACACTTCCAGAGAATGAAGGCCAAATTGGTAGCGTTGACTTCAGAACAGATGCAAGAACAGCAGTCTCATTTGACATTTCTGACTCTGGATCTTTCTTTGTCTCTCTGGCAAACAATTGCTAATCTGCTGGAACAGTTCCTTTGCTGAATCTTTGTGAGTTTTATTAAGACAGCCTAAAAAATGTAGTTAAGGGTTATTTTAGGTGCATTCACTTATAAATGATATCTCATAAAAATGATTCACACATAAATTTATATTTCATGTAAGTTGAAATCACATGTAAATAATAACTTTCCCTTTCCTAAGATTTTTTTTTCCCTTGAGGAGAAGATATTACAGAATATTTGATTAACAGCATTGCTATCTGTTAGGGACTGAATTGTGTTTTCTCAAAATTCATATTTTGAAGCCCTAAGCCCCAAGGTGACTGTATTTGGTAGTAGGGCCTTTTAAGGGGTAATCAAAGTTAAATAAGGTCATAAGGGTGGGCCCTACTCCAATACGGCTACTGTCCTTCTAAGAAGCTGAAGAGACACCAGAGGTGTACAGGCACAGGGAAAGGCCGTGTGAGGCCACAGCAAGAAGATGGCCATCTGCAAGCCAAGGAGAGAGACCTTGGGACTCCAAGCCTGCCCACATTTAGATTTTGGATGTTCAGCCTCCAGAACTGTGAAAAATAAATTTTTATTGCTTGAGCCACTCAGCCTCCGGTATTTTGTTATGGTAGCCCTAGCAGACTAATACACCACCCTTATAAAAACCAAAAATTTTTAGCTAGGATGAGCAACATTGCAAAATGGACAGTACATCTTTATTTCAGATTCTATTCCAAGTGCCATCTAGAAGTGGGAAGTGTGAGCTAGAATAAATCTTAAAGATGAAAATCATCACAGAAGTTTTAAGGTAGGAGATATAATTCTAATTAATAAAAATGCATGGTAACGTGAACCTGACAGTATGCACGGGCTTCAATAATTCTGAGCATATATGGGATGGAGATAAGGAAGCTTTCAAATCTTTTTTTCTAGTGGGAGGATATAGACTGAATATAGTTGATCTCTAAGTGCAAGATAGGGCTGAAACGAAGAGGTCCTTCAGTTTACCGTATGGTCTCTATTCCCTTCCTATTTTAGAGGAAACACAGAAGCTTAGTTCTTTTCCTTTTTTTTTTTTTAATTGAATGGACCAACAAACATTTGTGGCTTAATCTCAGCTACTTATTTTTGCCCATGATCTCAAATCATAGACAGAGGTAATGCACTAAATTACTTTTTTCTCAAAGCATTAACCACCAGATGTTTGTTTCAGGTTTCAGGAATGAACAAATAGTACTTTAGATTTGAAATCACAATCATTGGAACATTACATGTTGCTTTACCATATGTTTATGAGGGAAAAAAGTTACCAATGATACTAATCAAAATGACTGAATGTAACTCTAAAGACTTCTCACTTTCGGGTACTTCCCTTCTGCGGCAAGCTGAATCACTTTGGGAACAAAGGAGAAACAGGAAGTAAGCAAACTGAATCGGGATGGCTACTGAAAAGATTGTTAGCAACCCCTTTTTCCTGTTTTTTAAGTCCTACACAGCCTGCTGTCTTAAAGTGGGGTCATAGCGAAAAAGTGCTGAAGACACAACCAGGAACCCTGCATTTTATACCGGCAAACCCTCTACCCCCTGAGGAGAGTTGCATTATAGTTGAATTTAACATCTGAGGTTTAGAACCTGATCCTCTTATTTCAGTGGAGACAATCAATTGAAATATAGTAAGGTTACAAAGGCTTAATACTGAAACCAAATGGAAAACGTCCACTGAGAAACAAGAACACTCAAGTCTCTCTCCATTTCCTGTTCACTGGATTTGACGGTTATCTTAAAGGCAAATGGTTTGAATAGACAACAATCTGCCTGCAGACTTCCTTTTTCTTTTTTCTTTAATCTCTCTCGGTGGTACCCAAACTTCAAGGAATATAATCATACTAAAGAAAACATATATACTATGCTTAAAGATTAATTTAAGAAATTTCTAATGATGATTTTAACTAAATATTTTTCTTCATGAGCTGCAAATCCTAAGTGAGATGGAACTCTTCTATAATCCATTGTGTGACTTTGGGCAAGTCTTAACTGAGTCTTAAATTTGAGATCTGAAAAATGAGGGGATTTGAATTAATGATCATAAAATAATAAACTCTAGTGAGTTTCAATAGGTGCCTAGTTTCTTGGCTCCCATTAAACTGGTAGACAGGCCATCTGAGTTGGTACCTAGTCCATGTAAACAAACAGCCTGATGACAGACAGTAGAGGAGATAAGCACACTCAGTTTCACATCCCAGACCAATAATTCATGGTCACAGGAATCATCCTGAGTAGTAAGGAAGGGTTAAAATAACTTAATCACTTTTCGTTTAAGAAGGCAACCGTATGAAAATACATATTAGAAAGGCATGAAACCAGGACATTGACTTTTCCCCTTTTTTGCTTTTTACTCTTAGTGGGTTAAAATACACTTAAAGAGCAACCACTGGTTATTTGGAAAACTCATTATATGGACACTTACTGATGTCAGATGAAAAGAGGCATTAGTTTCTTTCCTGAAATGTCATTTTACATGGACATTTCTTGTCAGTGGGATTATCTGTGGCAGTGGTGGTCTGGTTTGGGGAGCAATGGTGGAGGAACTGGCACTCTGAAGTCTCCTGCCGTAATTCAATATGGTGCCCTGGGAAGTCAGAGCAAATCACTCTCTCACATGCTGGTCACACAGACAACCCTCACTGGTGGGTTATTCTTCTTTCTCTTGAGAATTACTGATCTTGAGAGGTCAGTCCATCTCTAGTTTGTATTCCCAAATCAACAAATCATAATATTATTGTGCACAACTACATTATATTGTGTAAGCCTTTTTAAAACGACATCCCGGCTCCCTCTCAGAGGGATGTGTAATTCCTCCTTCACTGAAGTTTATGATCTAGGGCAACTTTGGTACAGTGTGAAGTTTTATCCTTTTCTAAAATACGAGGATAATACCTGTCCTTCTTTGAAGAAAGACGGAGGACTATGATGGAATGAATTTATCTGTAGTCACAAAGGAGAAATCTTATAGGTTTCTGGATAAGATTTATTAAGTGGATTAAATGAGATAGTATACACGAAGCACCGCTTAGCTGCCAACATACGGTAGGCACTCAGGAAATGTTACTTCTTCTTAATTTGTGCACTTAAAATGTTTCCTATGTGGACCTGCCTGGCATCCCCATTCTCCAATCTGGAGTCACTAGCCCACCCAGACTCAAGGGTGATCTTCTCACACAAGAGTTTTTAGGAGCCAGGCGAAACAAATCAATCATTGATAGATAAGCTCTGACTCAGTTCTTCTAATATAGACTTATCTTGTCCAGTTTGAGGAAATCTGTCTATTTTGGTTGAGTTCTGTTCTATGCCTACCTTCCCGCGAGTGCACCACCAGTGCCCTCCCAAGACAGAAGACATATCTCATTCATCTCATTCTTTCATAGGTATAATTCTGTCATCAAAGAACACTATCTATGGCTGAATGTTGGCAGCCAGACTTCTGTTTACAGCTGGATCTGCCTGATAATGATTCTCAAAGGATTACTTGCCTTTTCCTGGGTGTTTCTCTTCTCTTTGTGGGGTCTGATACAGTGGATAAGTTACAAACCTTCCCTCCTCACTAATGCACCCATAGAAACACACACACACACACACACACACGCACACACACACACACAATGTTGCATCAGTACCACATGATTTATAAATGCCAGGTTGAGACACTCTTGCTGTAAGCAGAAGACCCTTCTTGCATAGTATTTTAAAAATGTAAGTCACTGGTTCTTAATAACCAATTTTTATAGGATGATGAGCGCTGTAGAAATTTATGGTAAATAGCACTGTTTTAGGCCACAAACATGAAACAACCATTTTTATACCTTTATATAAGGTATATAAGGTAGAAGACAAAGACTTCCTAATAGTTGTTTTTTGTTCCAGGCTTTATTCCCTGTGCCAAGGACCTTTGTGTGGGTGTTCACTGAGGTCTCAGGGTCTTGGATTTTACTGAATCCAGAGCTGACCAACTGTTCGGCTTTGAGCTGAAATGGGCCTACAGTTAGGTTTTCCATGGCTAAATTCCCCTCCCCCCCAGTGTCTCTAAATGCCTTTAAACAGGGCGTGGGCTCTCCAGAGCCCCACCACTCCACTCCACCATCTCACTGAATCTTCCTCAGACACACTTGCCCTATTTCCATCATCCTCTTGGCTCCTGTAGGCACTGCTGTCCCCTCCCCGACTTGAACTTCAACGCAACCTCCCTGTTCTCGTTATGAAACGAACAATGATCTACTTCTGAAATTTATTTAGACCATGTTTTTCATAAAGAATAGGACCAGATGAGAAACGATTTCAAATAAACATGAATAGCTAAGTCCCCATCTTTGTTTTCTACTCTCTAAAAACATTCCTAACTATGGAAGGAAAGACTTTCTCATTTTCTTCTCCTCACATTATCTACCTGGAACTACACTACATTTCTATTCATTGTCTAAATGCATAAACAGCTCAGTGAATGCTAATTTTTTTGTTCCTGTAATAAAACAGTGCTTATCGTGCTATTCAAAGCCTCAAGAATTAGAATCCTTTTCACCCGCTTCCTCCTAAATTGCTCCTGAAAATAATTCATTGCCACCTATTTCTCAGTACTCTCTTTTGACGAGAACATAGGTGCTACATCATTAAGTGAATAACACTGTTCTGGGGGACGTCTGTTAAAGTAGATTTTCGATGCCATCCGATAAGGCAGATAAAGGACACAATGGTATGTAATGTGCTAGAATTAAACATATACATTATTATGAGGCCATTGTGTCTGAGTGTTGATAACTTAAATACCACTGACAGTAGAGGTAATTTTTTTCAAAACAACCTATCATTCATTATGGTTTTGTGAATATACTGTGTAGTAAGGTCCAAAGGGGATAGTGGACACTAATAAAGTGAAAAATCCTATTCCTCCCTTCCTGGACAGTAGCACTCTACCCTATATCTTTTCTCTCCTGTCCGTCTCTCTTATTTTTTTCTTTTTAATCCAGCTATACAGAAGACTAGCTACTGTTCTGCTCCCTCCCCAGTGTATTTTAACAAAGTTTTCTTAAGCTTCTCATCTATACTACTAATGGCAAAGACCTATGGATATTAACACAGAAGTAATAGTTTTAAAAAATGTACTACATAAATCATAAAGGGGAATAAAAGATTTTGGGCTATTAATACTGAGATATTTAATACTTTAAATGCTAATACAATATGTAAAATAATATAATTCTTCATGTATATAACACAAATATCTACAAAGCATTTTTATCTGAATGGCCTCAAATTGATGTATACCACTAAAGAGTCAATACTTTGCTTTCTTATCAAGTTGCCCTGTAAGAATAATACTAGTAACAAGCAGTGAGTAATACTTCGCCATCTATCTACTTCCATAATCTGATACTTATTTGTGGAAATATTCGATCCTGAATTTTAGGAAAAGAGACTACATAAAATGAGGTATGTCTATTTTTATACTAGTATTACTTACAAACCCTATTTGAAAACAAATATTCAAAAAGAATGGAGAAAGTGTATAGGACCACACGGCATACACAGTGGTGATTTTCATAAACCCAGGGGTGTTTACTTTGGAAGGAGAATGTGCAAATATAGGGAGAGAAAGTGACCATGGAGCCAAATGTGTGGCTTCTAATCCCTCTTTTTTTCCCCACTAATTTGTTGTATGCTCTTGGACAAGCTACAGAGTCTCTGTAAATTGAGGGGGTTGGTGTGTGATCTTGTAGCTCCTGTGAAGATTTAATATTCTATGATTTGTTAATACATGAAAACCCTAGTGTGTTAAAACAGAAGGGACAACCTCCACTTCTGTCTAAAGAAACATAGACAAAAAGGGTTAGTGCTGAGCTCAGTGGCTTCCTGCATCATTATTAAGCCCATAGGCACTTTATCCATTAAATCAGACTCTTGTGACAGACCCATAGTGCTTTGACCGAACGTATCTGAGAAGCAGGTCCTCTCTTGCTGCTGTCTCATCAAGTGCTGTGATACATCAGTTCAGAGTGGCCCTGTGACCTCAAATTACCCATTGTCAAAAAGGCTAGCTCTGGGCGTAAGCCAAGGAGGGGAGTGAAGATGACATAATGACATCTTTAGAGGCAGTCTGTTTGGGACCAGTCATTCAACAGAGGAGAGGGCACAATCTTCTGGAAGACTGAGGAAGCATTACTCTATGGAAAGGACGGGGCTGAGGGGCTCACATCCAAAGGTGGGTAAGAACTTGAGAAAAGTCTGGAAGTACCTGGACCTGGAAATACCAAAAAATGTTTATACAGATAAATCTATTTAGAAACTAGAATTTGGCTGAAAGAATTATTAAAATTCTAGTATTTTGAATAAGTTTTAAATTTGTGATAAACTGAATACAATATGGAGGACAGTTGTCTTATGTCCTCAGCATCTTAGTTGAGGAGATCTACACAAACCTTTGTCCATTCCATTATTCCAACATGGAATGCTGCCCTGTCAGTGTTTTCTTTAGCTTCTATTTTACTCATGATTACAGTGATTGCTCCTCTTACGTCTGCCTGTAACGCCCACTGTCTGCCTTGCTCATTTGGCACGTAGCACCATGTACCTTCTATGTACTATTACCTGGCTTTTAAAACTGTACTGTCTTCCCAGAATGGTTATAAAAATCTTGAAGGGTCTTTTATTCTTCTTTGTAACCTACTTTACGGTATTTTGCCTGGTGCTATGATTATAACAGAATTTAATGATTATTTGCTGAGGGGATGACCAGATGAGATGAATTAGGCAAATGATGTAAAATGAAAAGCACAGTCTCAGAACCATACTGTATAAATGGAATTCAAATTTCACTTTTTAGCTCCTTCTCAGTCATCATTATGAACTTGGTTAATGATAAGGAAAAGATGAAAGGGCAATTTCTCAATCTGAATTTTCAGTTTATAAACGGCCTCACCCAGAGAGGCACTGAAGGTCACTGGTGGCTTTCATTTACTCATTCATCATTTTTTTATTCCTTTTTGGTCAAACTTTTTTTTTTTTTTTTTAACACATCTCACAGGCCGGGTGCTTGAGTCACAAAGACATCCTCCTTGTCCTCAGGGAGACCATGTTGCAGTAGGAGAGACTTGGATGTAAACAGACAATGGCAGCACAGAGGGTAAGGGCTCTAACGGAAGTCTGTAGTAGAGTCATTTGACAGCAAAAAAAGGAGGATCGGCTGCTTGGGATGGCTATGGGAAGAAGCAGAAAGGTGACATAACAGACGTAAGCTTTAGGTAGAATTTAAAAGAAAAGTAGGAGTTTCACTAGTGAGACAAAGAGGCCAGGACATCTCTTCAGAAAGAACAGAGTTCAAAGGCACAGGATTTTTTAATTTGGGATGCATCTCTCACTATTTTTGTATGCAAAATGATATACACTTTGGTCTGATTTTTTTTGCTTTCACTCTAATTTTATCGTGGCTTAAAGATCTGAATCACATGGTAAAAAGTGTAAATAAGTTCTTTTAATTTTTTAGGTATAAGGGGATGATAGGGATCCTAAACCTCTCTTTTGACCTTTCATATTGAATGTCTAAAAAAAAATTAAATTACTTTTATTTCTTGCAGAATCACCTGCAGTAAGTGTGTGTAATCATGCATCATACCAAGTAGGTTGAAAGGTCTAATTTTACTTGCATAACATATTCACTGTTCTATAGCAGATTTTCCCAGTGAATAAATTTTAGAGAAGCAATGCTTGTAAAATAAGCTTCAGCTTGTTTTGCTCAGGCTTAAGTATATCACTTGGGTTCTGAAGCCTTGTTCATTGTGGACAGCAGATGGCTCTGGAGGACATATCTGGAATGCTGAATGACAGACTCTGGATATACTTGGCTGCAGGTAGAATGAAAAAAGGCACGATCTCTTTCATCTTCAAATATCACAAGCCAATGGCAAAGTTTTAGATAAAAGAGGGCCTATCTAGTTGTGGGGTGGGGTCTTTTTTTTTGGGGGGGGTCTTTTAAGAGATCAACCTGCATTCTTATAAGTCCCTTCCATTTTTACTTTGAATGTCAGGGGCTCTTTCTTACTTCGCTCTGTGCGTTCTTCTCAATCTGTTTTCCTTTTGTTCTCTATCATCCTGCTTTCTTTTACTCTGTTCTTGCTAGTAACTATTTGCTGTATGTACAGAATATAAGCTCCTTGAGGCAGGGGTTTTGTTTGCTTGGTTCTTTGCTGTTTTCTCAGAGCTTAGAAATGAGTCTGAGCATTGTAGGTACTCAGTTAATATTAGCTGTAGGAATTTTGGACATGTAGCATAAGATCATGACAGTACTTATCATCTAATGGATGATAATGACACATAATAAATGATGCTGTGAAATGTGATAGGTGCCAAGGTAGGGGAGAAGCAGGGAAGGCTCGCAAGAGAAATGATGTGTAGGCTTGGACCTTATGGAAGATTGGAGTTAAACAAAAGAGGTGTGAGAAAGGAGGAAAACAGGGGTGGGAGGTAGGGAAGACTGGTCTAGTTAGAGAGAACAGGTACAAAAGAGAGAACATAATAGATTTAGAGGTATTGACAGAAGTTGCAGTAAAGAATAGAGTAGGAGATGGGGGCTGGGGAGAGACAGAGGCTAGAGAAGCTAGCAGGGCATGGGATCATGAGGGGCTTCCCAATGCATTTAAAAAAATCTGGATCTTTTCTCACGGCAATGGGAAAGCACTGAAAGGTTTCAAGCAATGGGATGATAAAATCAGGGGTTTAGCTATTTTTTTAGATCACTTTGGCTGCATTGCGAATTGCTGATGGGGGATTAGGGGACAAAGAGAGGGAAGGGTAAAAGCAGGAAAACTTGCCACATCTAGGGAGTTAGTAACATTATTTAATCATTCTGTAATAGTTACATATGGCACCATATTTTATACATTAAAAGCATTTATTTCAATTCCTCTTATTAGATATTTGCCATATTCCAGAGAAGAATGGGATGGCATTTACTCTGCTTAACATATCTGAAATGGAGAGTTCAAATCAATCATGTAAACAAAGTTAGAGGAGGAATATTCAAAAACTAATTTTGGGAATTCTCTTCTCAAGGACTATCATGCACTATGGAAGCATCATTTACATACACTTTACATTTATGTATTAGAACAAATCCTCTAAGGATCTGCTAATTAGACTAGAAACCTTGCTTATATTTAAAATTAATAATGCCATGGTTAAAAAACAGTTTATCTTCTCCCATTTAATCCATAATAATTTTGTGTGATTTGTTAAATTTATAGTTTAAGTAGTTAATCTGAAGGGGAAGAAGGACAAGTGTTCAACCCCCCCCCCTTCTTGCTTTCTCACATATATATGTGTACTGGGTAGAAGAAAGAAAATTCACTCAGAAAGGTTGTTTTTCACTGTTGTCATTTATGAAATTCTATAGGATCAATTTTTAGTTGTTTTCCCCCCTCTGAAAACAAATTTGCTCAGGGAAAAGGACTTCATATGGGCTCAATATTATACTCCAGAGAATTCAACCCAAGGTCAAGTTGTTGAAGCAATTCAAGGCAACAAAACAGCAATTCGGCTTGCCATAACCTCCCTCCATTATTTCAGCACAGAAGAAGATAATTTATTTAATTGTGTTTTTGATATGGTGCTTTTCATCTATACCTTGAGTGTGATATTTATATTTTGTTTTGTTTTTTAGTTCGCTGGTGATTTTAAAGCCAGCGTTGGCTGGAAAGCTTTATGTGATGTGCATGTTGCTATGTATTCAGTTCTGCTTGTCATATTATTGCTCTAAGTAAAACATCTTTCACAGCATTAAACTTGTTCTCATATCTTCCTGGTAAACAAAACTGAACTTAAAGCAGAGCCCAGAGAATTCAAGAAGAAAAAAAAATCTACTTGTAGAAAAATACCTGAAATGTTAAACCCAATAATACTATTTAACAAATAACATTCTAATTTGCAGGAAAGCTCCTTTCATTTGAGGATGGCTCTGCTCATAGTTCTCGTATGAAATGTGAGTTTGGTCATCTCCAATTAGTCTTGGGTAGACACTTGCTAGCAGTCCACAACCAGAACCATTTGGCCCAGTTTTACATTATTGACAGGCTCTTCCCAAATGGCTTTTTTTCTGGCATCTGGAGGAAGTTTCAAGTCAGCATTGTAGTGCATTAGCGTAGCTGTCAGCAACGCCTCCCCAGGGCTGACTGCTTTCTGCCTGACTTCAGCCAGGGCTGTCAATCTTCCACTTTCATGAACCCTAAAATGATCCCACCCTCCCTTGCCTGTAGCTCTTCTCAAGCAAAGATTAACTTTCCTAACTTAAGGAGAAAGAGACATACTGAGTACGGTGAGTGCTCGTGTTGTTGATGATAAACCTGGGATAATAGCCTAACTGTATTAAGTTTGGATTTCTGTATTAGGATCTTTGTTTGTTTGAAGAGAAAATCCTAGACACTTCTGTTAAATGATGAAGTTCACGATGGGACCTGTAAAGTGACGTGATTCAATCAACATATGGGAGTTGAAGCAGAATGACTTGAATGCCACCTCTTAGAAGTGTAACCAGTGGGATGACAATGATAAGGGCAATAGTGATTAACTGGTGGTATCCATCCTAGGACGGAAAAATGCTAAAAACTGATCATTATTAGGCCTATAATAACTGTATGGCATTTATAATAAATGGAAAAACCTACTTCTAAAAGTTTCTCTTTCCTTACACTTACAAGTCAGGGTTCTTATGGTTTCAGTTTTTGCTGAAACATGTTGCAACCTGGAAGCATCATATTTCTATCTAAATGCTCATCCATTTTGACCCGATGCTTAGTTTCCAAAAGTATTATGGAATCTAAACATTGCATCCATCTTCCTTATAAAACTTTCTCATTTTGTCCAATGGGAACTTCTAGTAAGTACTAAAAAATCCTCATTAGTATTTCCCTTGTACCAAATCACTTCAGCAGTAAAGGAGAAAAAGTTCTTCCTCTAATACATTGGTCTTCACAAAGGTTGAAAGATAATAAAATATCTGATAAAAATGCATAGCTTTGACCCTTAAAATCTGTGTAAGTGAAAGGGGAGTGAATATTTCTGAATGCTAAAATCTGTACTACAATCATATTTTCTTGGCAGCCTGATTTAAAGAGCTCTATGTGACAGTCAAGTTATACTAGCCTTGACAGTACAACTGGGTGAAAAAGATTCAGATCTGTTTTTATATTTAATTGGAGTGTCAGGGTCAGGCTGTCAGAGCAGGAGACTTTTGCCAGTTGTCAGAGGGCTACCTTTGAGAACACTAAATTAGAAATGCAGATACCTGACATTATTTTCAACTTGGCACCCAATTTATAAATTTGGGGAAGTAGCTAGGCACCTCTATACATTATTTCCATCACCAGTGGCTTCAGGAATTGATTGCACTATGCTAGATGGGGGATGGGAAGGAAGAAGGAAGGATTACAGGGGAATGCGAATGCCAGATAAGTACAAATTATACTGTGCAACGGTCTAGAAGATAGGTAGCCATCATTGGATAAATTCAAATAGTAATAGTAAATGAAAATTATATATATGTATACATATATGCACACATACAGATATATTCTATGATCATGAGAAACATGTTCACGCAGAGATATGTTAAAGCAGACTATCAAAATCAACAAATTATAGAATGTTTGTATTTGTTGTTAGTCTGAAATATGTATTAAATATCAGATATAAGTGCTTAGTAAATGTTTGCTGAAAGAATCTAGTTAACTGTTAGCATCCTCTAATTCAGGAAAGTGGCCTGGCCATTTAATCTGACTCACTGCCCTCCACTGTCCCCTCCTCTCCCCAAGAAGGAATAACCAGCCATCACTGGCATACTAAGCTCTTTCTTAGGCCAGGGGCTGCTGCTACCCTTAGATGGGGAGCTCCTAACGCTGTAAGACTCAAAACTGAATGAGCCTTGTGGGTGTCCTTGTCCTTTAGCTCCTGCTTGGTTATTTGAGCTCAAGCCCTGTCCACTTCTCATACGTTTATAGGTCTCATCAGAATAAAGCGATAGAATTTTTGTTTCTACAATCTATAAACTATGTCTAGCACAGACTGTGCCTTCTTGCATCACCACTATCTGCTGCCAGATGCTCTAGATATGACGTTGCACCCACCAGTAGGGAAACCCTCTTCTTCACCCTCTGACACAACCCACCTGCTTCCTGGTCTTTGGCCTGTGATGTAGCCTGTGTAAGGTTTCCTCATATTCTACTCTTCCTCCTGCTGTATTAGGCTTGCCCTGATCTATCACTGATAGAATATGGGCTCTGAGTACCCACATCTTTTCAGAATTATATTTCTAAAAATCCAATGGTTGTGGTTGGATTATAATATGCAATATTGAATATTTTGTGATTTTGAAGGAAATTATATATATATATACACACACACACATATGTATGTATATATTATATGTGTATTGTGTGTATTTCTTTTCCTTGATAGCCTACACCCTAGATGTTGCCATAGCTTAAAAAGGAGATGGCTCTTTCTTCGTGGCCTTGACTTGAGATTCTGTTTGTTTGAGCTAAAGTCGATTTCCTAAAAGTTACACCAATGTTAAGGAACGTGTCAGTTTCTATTAGCCTTGTCTGCCTCTTGGACCATGCTGCCGCCCCTGAGGGCTGGCCGGGCACTTGCCTTGAGAATGCCAAGTTCACCTCCACTCATTCAGGTCCATTAGCTCAGGCTCAGAATTTGTGACTTCCCTCACTTCTGAACTGGATCTACCAAACTGACGGATGTGAAACTTGGCATATCACATGGCCATGAAGGTGCCAGGCCACTCAACTTGGAAACAAGGGGGAATTTGCTCACAATTCAGCAAACATTGGCCATTGGGAAACAGGAGGTGGGAAGGAGTTGCATAGCGAAATCCCTTTCTTTCTTTCCATGAATGACAAAGCATGGTTTCTCCATACGGCCCATTTGGAGAAGTTCTGCATGGTTAGGGGACCCATCTCTTTACTGCTGTTTTGTGGAAAGAGCAAATACAGTAACAAGGAGTGGTATCGCTTAACACTCTTCCTTGCCTCGCTTCCATTTCCCCTCAGTCTAGGTGCCCTGCTTTCGTGCCTCCCAAATAAAGCTTCATCATTCTAAATTCTTTTCTGAGGCTCTGTTTTCTAGGGAACCTGGGCTAAGACAGTTGCCACAGAATCAATATTTCTGCCACCCTTGAAAATTCAGGGTGTTTATTCTAGTCATATGCAAGTTTAGACAAAATATATTTAGTTAAATGCTTATCTGAACACATGTTATAGAAAATTGTTGCATAAGAGAAATAGAGGCAAAAAGGAATTAATTTCCATATGTTTTCAAGACTTTTTTTTGGTCTTTCTGTGAGGCAGTTTTTTTTTTTTTTTTTTTTTTTTAATTTTCTTCTCGGCCTCGTGTTCTTGCTGAGTTAAGTTTTAACTTCTGTGTTGGACTTGGAAATTGCATATCAGGATCATTTTTGTGTGTCCTATATTTCTCTATTTACTATCTGGGGCAGTGAAGTGTAGAGGTTAAAAGCACAGGTCCTTCAGTCACAAGGTTTAGATCCAAATCCTGCCTCTGCTTCTCAGGAGCTCTGTGCCTTTTGGCAAATTTTCTTACCTCCCCGTACCTCAATTTTCTCACCTGTAAAAAGAAGATAATCTTAAGTATCTTACAGGGCCGTTTTGTGGATTAAAGACGAGAATGCATCCAAAATGCTTGCAGCAGTACTTGGCTCATATAAGAGTAATTATTAGTGTTATTTCCTTTTACATTTAGTCTCTGTGCTAAACACTGTAGAATATAATTATGAGGAAAATTTCTGTCATTTCAAAATGGGAAACAACGTGGTATCCCTGCTATCTATTTGTCTACACCAAGAGGGCTGGCGTCGTAGCGTCTGGTCTTGATTGTGAGAACTGCTGGGAAGAGGGGGTGAGCTTGCTCCCCAGCAGAACATCCTGAAGTCTGTGCTCCTGGGGTTGACTTTTCTATATACATGTGGACGTTCTCTTCCATAGTGACTAATGTTTCTGTTTTGGACTCCACATACGTCAGAATTCCCAGAATGTGATCCTGTTTTACAACCTACCATGGCATTTTCCTTACTGGCTGTGTAACATGAGGCCATGGAAACTCTTTGGGACTCACTCTGCGCACCTGTAAATGGAAGATGATAACCCCTTGCAGACTTATTTACTTATCATGAAGCATTTACTGCCAGCAGCTGGACGAGGACCTGTGGCCACAAAGATGAGTAAGACAAAGATCTTATACTCAGCTTACTTATTACTAATAAAAACAGTTGCCACTGTCTTCAGACAAAGAAAAGGGAGGTCAGCCGAGGTGTGAAAACGGTCCAGGGTGACGTGGCCAGTGAAAGTGTCCGATCTGAGACTTGGACACAGGCCTTTGCCTTCAAACCAGTTCCTTTCCTATTATATGATACTGATCTACTTTTGTCAAAATTATATAAAGTCTTATGGATAAAATATTTCATAATGTAAAGAGCTTTACATGTTAATTATATTGGGTTATTACCTTGCAATTTACCATTTCACTTTTTTAGGCACTAGAATTTCCTCTTTCAACTTTTAGAGGCAAAAGACAAGTGGACGTACATTTCCCATTAGGGAGAGGAGTTTTTAGGTGGCAAAACAGTTTTACAAAAAACCTTGATGTCAAGAATTTGACTGTGAAATGGCTTGCTTGTCACTAATTTTTGTTGTTGTCTGTTGTTGGTTTCTCCTTAAGACAATGACTCTTTATTAGTAGATGGATGAATCAAACAAACACACCCTGGCTATCTTTAATGCTTTGTTTTTATCTTAAACTTTCATTAATAATTTACTTCAATTAACATGCCAATTAACTAAGGCCAGACAGTATCTAAGAGGGGAGAATACTCATTGGACCTGTTTTGGGAGTGTTCTTAGGAAGCATTCAAGGGAAGCCATTTGGGGAGGAGGGCTGGCAGCACCCTCACCTGTGGGGGAGACTGACACAATGATCGCCAGAATGCAGAGCGCCCCACATGCTGTTGGTTCGGGTGAGGATATTAGATACCTTGGAAATTGATAACACACCTCCAAACCAAATTGCACAATGACAGGTTGATACCAACTTCATCATGGCCTAACCAGTGGATCCCTGGAAGCACTCTAGAACAGGCCACCCTATTGAAATTGCACAAATAAATCAGTTGAAGTAAAACCCCTTTCATGACCCTGAAACATTTCTTGAGGTCTGGAACACATTCATCTTTTCAGGTTTTTACTACTGACAGAGGAGACAGACCCACTCGTTCCTAGAAGCTATACCCTCTCGTATCCTTGTCTTTTAGGTGACAGAAAATGGCCTTTATTTTTGTAGAAGAATGTTATCATTTCTGTCTCTTTCTGTTTCCATTTTAGCTGAGGCCCAGAAAGGCCAAGGAGAAAAAAAGTACATAGTAAGTATTGTACATTACAAACCCTTCCTACATTATTACAGATTTGAAAAGTATAGTAGAAGCAAAAAACCAAAAACAACGGTTTTATGACTTGTTGCTCAGTATCTAGGTCACTGAGGTAGAAGCGGCTCGTATGGAAATAATTACTTTTGGAGAATGTAGTTGGTGCGTTGTGGCAACCCTCTTGTCAAATCTAGTGAGGGATCTTGATAGGAACACTGAGAGAATTTTTGCCACTGGAGTTTGGGGGAATTCAAGGCACTTGCTTTGAGTCCATGCCTGGAAAAGCTTAAAGATGGTTGGTTGGTGCCTGTTCTAATGAGAGAACACTGGTACGCAGTTCTAAAACTGCATTTAGTATTTGGTGCTAATTCTAAACCTGTAATTTAACATCATAGCTAGAAGCATGCATAGTGAAGCTGTGACCACCAAGTCTTGAGTGTTAGTTCTCAACCCTGGATCTTGCAACATTGGGTAAATCAATCTCCCTATGCTTCCGTTTCTTCAACTGTAAACCAAGGGTAAAAATACCACCCTTCCTTTTTGGGAAAGTTTAATAAGTTAATACATGCAGCAATGCCTGGCCATAGTATGCATTCAGCAAAAGTTAGTTATTGTAATTATTGTTACATTAGTATCCAGCTGTGCCTTCATCGACAACAGGCAGAGGAGTATATTTCCTGTGGATCAGATATGGGATCTTCTGGAATGGGGACGGCTTGGTCTTTTTTTCTTTTTTTTTTAAAGGGACTTTGTCCAAAAATGTAAGATGACAATAGACAGGTGAATAGCTGGAAAAGAGAGACTAAAGAAATGATTGTAAGCTCTATAAGGCACAGACTATTAGGAAATCTTCAGGAAAGAGACATATATAGTAATTGAGAGGGGGTCCTCAAAGAACCCATGAAAGTATTCCATGAGAAAAAAAGTCAGTTACAATTACCAGGCAAGCTCAGATTGTTGTTAAGAGATGGAGAACATACCAGTTAAGTGAGAGCTACCCTGCTGCTAACCTATTCCTTTCCCCATACCCGCTCTGACCATGAATGGGTTAGAGACCTGAGCATGAAAGCTGTGAAGAAAAAGTACTACCTTTTGCGATTGCAATAGAAAAAGTAGGGCCAGGAAAAATGAAGTTTTGTTTTTGTTTTTGTTGTTGTTGTTGTTGTTGTTTAATTTGCAACCCACGGTGTCTTGCTCTTTTAATCTAACAATTTAGTGTCAGATGTTATTTGGTGGTTTTGAATATAGAAAGCTTTAAGAAACTCATCAGTTCAACTCAGCAAGTATCTTTTGAGTGTTTCATGTTGCAAGGTTCTGTGTCCAAGAAGATGCCGTAACAAAAGTGACCCACTTAGGTCCTGAATAAACTGCCGCTCAGCAAGAGTTTCATGATCTGTTTGGCTGGTTCAGTGACTGGGACATAATGCATATATCATTATAAAGCGTCACTTCTAGACTGTAGATATCTAGGATGACCAGTGGTCTTACAACGGACAGCTTCTTATAAGAAGTTCTCCAGTTTCTCTAAGCAATTAGGTAGAACTAAATCTCTGTCACATGTTTGAATAAAGAACAAAGGATGACTTCTGGTTTACACTTAACTCTCCACTCTGTCTACAGGAATAGTGTTTAAATTGACAGTGCTTTTATAACCTCACCTCATGGACTCATTTTTCTTTAGCTTGTTTTCAGTTTCAAAGGACATTTTAATACACCACTATACATGAGTTCTGGCACTAGAATATCACCAACCCTATTAATCAACTGAATCTCCTTATGGTTTTCCACGATGGTGTCATTTTTTGAGTAATATGGAATCAGATAATCTCTCGCTGATGATGTATCTCAGTGAATCACTCTCTGAGCGCTGATAACATAATGACAATAACATATTAGCATAATTCATCATCACATGTACCTTTGCTCTGGGGATGCTTTATTGTAATGTATAATACACTGGCTGTCACTCTGATGATGTATTGCAGCAAGACTTCCTCAGGAAAAAAATGCATTTTGATGGAATACTATTCATATCAGACGGTACTGCCCAGGGATAAACAGTTGAAAGAAGTTTGAGTTCATTTGCTATAGAATCCACGTGAAGGTCAAGCGCACTACAAACAGTAAAAGACAGTTTGAAGACAACAGGTATCTATCTCTCTGTTCGAAAACTGTTTCTAAAAGTTCAAGTAGGCTACAGCAGGTTTTTATCCCTAGTAAATATTTAATATCCACAGCACTGACACCGTGCAATGGAAGTTTCTGCAGCCTGCAGGACTACTCAGGGACATGACACTCTTAAGATGTGGAGCTTGCTTGGGGCAGAAGGGAAGTGACTTCCAAGGACAGATTAAAAGTGAATGCAATATATTATAATACTTTTTCTGCAATTTTGCCCCTTAAGCTACCCCACAGAATATTAGATATGAAAGGGACTCATAGATAGCATCTATTCTGTGACCTAGAGAGAATAAGACTCACTTTAGGTCACATGAAAGTGAGCGGTAGAGTAAGACTAGAAACTAGGTTTTTTGATAACTGTTTCAGTGCTTGATATAAAATAATCAAAGGTAACTGTGGACCATTTGCAATTGAAATAGCTAAGTTAGGGTACAAGTGTGGGGGACTAATATGCTGAACCAAGTTCTTTATTTCTGTTACCTTTGATGAAGACCTTCATCAAAACAATGTCTACGTGACCAAGCACAACTGTAACCATCCACTAGAAGAAAACAATGACGATGATGATGATAATGATGATGAGTGGGAACAGCTAACACTTATTGAATGCGTACTGAACACTTTGATAGACAGTTTGCAAATATTACCTTATTTTGTCTTTTCAGTTTATCTAAACACTTGCTATGAAACACAGATTCCAGAAAACAATGGTTTCAAATCAGCATACATGATCTTAAATCTTATCAACATCATTTTTCTTCCATACAAAATCCTGTTCAACAGTGAAGAACACAAGGCTCATATGTCCTTGATGCAGTCACTTTTGCTGATAATTATGTCCATGAAATCATCCTAGTTATATTTTCTAAACAGTAGAAAAAATTGTTCCTCAGAAGACAAGGCATGATCTCGTTTTATGTATTCTAGAAAATCGACTTTATTTAAACATACACTGGTGCTGCTGATCCCAGCCTCTGAATTTCCCTGCCAACAATTTATGTGCCTCTCCTTGTTCAGCTGATTCTGGTTAGCATCTTCCCAGGATGCCTAATTTAAATGATAAGGCACCCACACTGGCAGGTCCTCTGTATCTCCTTATGTTGTGTAGGGAAGAGCACTTCATATGTGCTCCATCTTCTTTACAAATGCCTATCTCACTGAACCAGACAGTATTTTCCTCATTTACCTTCTTTATTATTATCAGGCCATCATAGAGCCTTGTCAAGGACCACTTACCAACCACACATGTCACTCTCTGAGTCGCCGTCTTAGCTGCAATGTAAACATTCCAGCTGACCCTAAGAAACATTAATAATATTACAGCTTTTAATATCTCAACAGATGCTCATAATGCTTTCCTTATTTCTAAAGGTCAGGAAACCACTGGGAATGGCAGAGTGCACACAGGAGAATGATCTATTGGGTAAAAGCACTTTCATGTGTGATTTTATGAAGAGAGTAGAGTGCCCACATGTATTTTTTAATTTGAAAAACAACAGGGCAGAAAATTGAGGTCACTGATAACTGAGCTACAGTCATCTGAGTATGAATGGAAAAGCATAATGTTTCAGAAAAGTTTTTCAACAACTTTGGACTAGTATGAAAAGATGTCACTGTAAATCAAAAGCAAACAAGTCACACACAGAGATGTTTCAGTGCTTTTTACAAGGCATTGTAAATCACATAAATTATTCAGAAAATGGCAGCGAGGTCCAGTAGAACGCCTGAGCTAACTGAGGATTCAGCACTGAAGGGTCAATCGGTTTAGGACAAGAATGACCTTTTTGAGATTTATGGCATTTCTGGCAACTCTACCATAAAAAGGCCTGAGTCAGAAAAAAAGCAAAAAACTAAAAGCTAAAAAAAAAAAAAGAAAAAAAAAGGCACCAAAACCTTGTTTTTGAAATGCCCTCCAAGTACCTATTCAAAAATTCCGATCAAATACTGATCATTTGCAAAAGGTTTACTACATGTGCCAGAAGTACCCCTTAATAATCTATCACCGAATAAGACTTACATAAGGAATAAGGGAGTTAATTGTATTCAACCAGAAAACTTTTGCATAACTATTAAGAACAAGAAGAGGAAAGATGGATGAAAATAATTTATTTTAACAACTTTGGCAGTAGGACACAATCTAAATAAAAAAGAAACTCCTATCCAAGGAAAGATGTGCTGACAATGGATTCAATACTTTATAGTATCAATTCTCTAGCTTTGGGAATGGACAGGTCAGTGTATTAAATTCTCAGAGCCATGCCCACTGTGGAAGTGTCTCCGTAACACCTTTGCCACCAAAATAAACTCAGATCCAGCAAAGATCATGATTGTTGGGCAAAGCATGAAACCAGCAGTCATTTCCCCAGTTCTAGGAATCATTTCTATGGCTGCTCTTCTCTGGTTTTAAGGAAATGGTCACTTTTTTTTGTTCTTTTATGAAACAAATTATATAGTTAAAAGTTCAAAGTAAGTATCTCAGAAAGGGCTAGAAGTGATTTTCTCCTTTTTTTTTTTTTTTTTTTTTTTTTTGCTCAGGATGTCATGTGATTTGTGCCCTTCCAAACCTAATCATGTTCACATCAATGTTAATTTACAACTATTGCTTCAGTGGATATTTTAGTGCAAGAAGATAAATAAGTTGCTTTATGAATTGGGTGTTAGGATTATTAGAGTATGAAATTCAAGTATCTACTATTCCTTAAGCAAAATTTTATAATGATATCTAAAGCTTGGAGATATTTTAGTACGTGAATATATGTATAAAAGTCAACAACCCTTCCCTTAATCACACCCATAGCATTTATTTTATGAGATAATTTACCAGGCCTTTTTTTTTTTTTAAGATTTTATTTATTTATTTGACAGAGATAGAGGCAGCCAGCGAGAGAGGGAACACAAGCAGGGAGAGTGGGAGAGGAAGAAGCAGGCCCATAGCAGAGGAGCCTGATGTGGGGCTCGATCCCACAACGCTGGGATCACGCCCTGAGCCGAAGGCAGACGCTTAACCACTGTGCCACCCAGGCGCCCCAATTTACCAGGCTTTTTATGTCTAATTCAGGCAAAAAACAAACCAACAACAACAAAAAAATAAAATGGGCTAAAAGAGCTTTTCATTTTGACTCTAAAAATCAAACCAAGTTGCAAGAGACCCACAGTAGTCAAAACAACCTTGAAAAAGTACAAAGTTAGTGGACTCACACTACCAGATTTTAAAACTTATTATAAGACTACAATAATAAGACAGTATGGTACTATCATAAAAATAAGATACACAGGTTAATGAAATAGAATTGAGAGACCAAAAATAAATTATCATGAATAAATATTTATGGGTTAGTTGATTTTTGACAAAGGAGTCAAGACAATTCAATGAGGAAAATAGCTTTTCAATAAATGGTGTGGGACGACTAAATATCCACATTCACAAGAATGAAGGTAGACATCTATCTTACCCACACACAGAAAGTAATGCAAAGTGGATCACAGAACTAAATGTAAGAGTCAAAACTGTAAAAATCTTAGAAGAAAATACAACAGCAAATCTTTGTGACCTTGGGGTAGGCAACGATTTCTTAAACACAACACCAAAAGCACAGATGTTCAAAAAAAATACATACATTTAACTTCATAATAGTTAACACCTTTTGTTTCTTTTTTTAAAGATTTATTTATTTATTTATTTATTTATTTATGAGAGAGAGCAAGCAGAGGGGCAGAGAGAGAGGGAGAGAATCTCAAGTAGACTCCCCACGGAGTGGGGAGCCCCACATGGGGCTTGATCTCATGACCCTGAGATCATGACCTGAGTCAAAGTCAAGAGTTGGATGCTCAACTGATTGAGCCACCCAGACACCCCAAAGCTTTTGTGTTTCAAATAACATCAAAAAGTTAGTGATAAGACTACTAACAGAATGTAAAATAATATTTGCAAATTATATATCTGCTAAGGGAATTGTATCCAGAACATATAAAGAACTCTTACAACTCAATTATACAAAGACAACTTGATTTTAAAAATGAGCAAAGGATCTAAGTACACATTGTTCTAAAGAAGATTCATGAATGGCTAATAAGCACATGAAAAGATGTTCAACATCATCAGTAATTAGGGAAATGCAAGCCAAAGTCATAATGGGATGCCATTTCACACCCACTAGAATGGCTATAATCAAGAAGGCAATAACGATGTTGCTGAGGATGTACTGAAATCCGAATCCTCATTCACTGCTGCTGGAATTGTAAAATGGTACAGCCACTTTGGGACACAATTTGGCAGCTCCCCAAAAAGTTAAACACAAAGTTACCATGTTTAAGTCTACCATGACCCAGCAATATATATCCAAGAGAAATGAAAACATATGTCTACTCTTAAACTTGTACACAAAAGTTCATAGCACCATTATTCACAACAGCCCAAAAGTGGAGACAACTCAAATGTTCACTACTCATGATTGGCTACAAAGGTGGTATACCCATATAATGGAATATTATTAGTCAGTAATAAGAAATGAAGTATTGATATATACTACAACATAGATGAAATTTGAAAACATTATGCTTAGCGAAGAAGGCAGTAACATAAGGCCACATACTGTATGCTTTCATTAGTATGAAATGTCCAGAACTGGCAAATATAGAAAGATAGAAATTAGATTCATGGCTGCCTAGGGCTGTGGGTGAGTGTGAATACTAATGGATTAGGGGGGTTTCTCTTGTGAATGATGAAAATGTTCTAAAATTAGATTATGGTGATAGTTGTACAACTCTGCAAATACATGAAAAATTACTGACTTGTATATTTTAATGGGTGAGCTTTGTGGTATATAAATTATATCCCATTAAAGTTGTTAAACAGAACACAGCAATATGAAGACTGGCTCACTCAGCCCCTGGAATGAGGTTCTGAGTTTCCAGCTGCTCATTTGCAGCCCAGAGTGGAATGCCAGGTGGAACCATGGAGGCTTCAGCCTCACCTGGAGTCACAGCTGTGGAGATGCCTGCTTACCTTCCTCACAGGTCTCACCTCTCAAAGCAGGTATGCAAAAAACAAAAGCAAAGACAAACCAACACCATAACCAGGACCAAAAAAATTCCTAGCCTCCAGAAGAAAATTAATTTTTTATATGTAGCCAAAATAAAAAATGTTTTCAGCCCATCACTGATTTTAATGGAATTGAACATACATCTTACTATGACCCTGGAAGGACCAATTGTTGGCTGTACCATATTTCCTGGGACTTATGAATAAGCCAAAGATCACAGATGTTAGAATGAACACAAACCATTTGGCCAATCTCTAATATAAATATCAAGCTTTACTTTATATTCTGTGAACTTTCATATGACTTCATAAGGCCACATTACCTGCAGATGTACTATTTGGCAAATACATTTACTTCAAATGATATTTGTTGTTATGAGTTTAATGCATGTAAACTAAAACAAAAGTTTTTAAAATTTTTGATTATTTTAAGTTATGAACTATTACAGCAATACATGGCATGTCAAGATTCACAGGGAAAGAGAACTCAGAAGAAATAAAAGTAAAATTGTTTACAGCATTTAAAATTTGATGTAATCTATGTATTTGGTTTAGTCAATGAATTAAAATTTAAATATACAGAAAATATTTTAACATCTTCATTTAGGATAGAAAGTAGGGATCTATTGTGGATAAAAGGAGACAAATACCACATGATCTCACTCATACATGGAATTTAAGAAGCAAAACAGATGAACATAGGGGAAAGAAAAAAAAAAGGGAGCGAGACAAACCAGAAAACAGACCCTTAACCATAGAGAACAAACTGAGGGTCATTCAGCGGAGGCGGGGGAGGTGGGTAGGGAGGTGGACTAGATGGCAGATGGGCTAGATGGGGGATAGGTATTAAGGAGGGCACTTGTGATGAGCACTAGGTGTTGTATGTAAGTGCTGAATCACTCAATTCTCATCCTGAAACTAATATTACACTATATGTTAACTAACTAGAATTTAAGTAAAAACTCAGAAAAACAACAATATAAAGGAGCTTTACTCTTTTAATGAAATAATTATTTCTTTCTTATATTTATAAGTAGGCCAAAGCATAAGTTAGTTTTTAAAAAAGTTATAATCTCATTTAGAAAAGAAGAAGGTAGAAGTACACGTTATTTTTTTTTTAAGTGATAATGTCATCTGGAAAAGAACCATATTATTAGGTGGTTTATATTGATTTAAATAAATGATGGTAGAAACACATACTGTTCTTTGACTTAAATTGAAGTCATGAAAGACAAATAGAAGTAGAAAACCATCTATCAAATGACAGAAGAGATATACTCCAAAAAATGTGTTTTTTTTAAAGCACATTGAAATCCATGATTAGAAGTCACTGGCAGGGGTGCCTGGGTGGCTAAGTCGGTTGAATGTCCGACTCTTGATTTCTGCTCAGGTCGTGATCTCAAGGTCATGATCAGGGTCCTGAGATCGAGACCCCTGTCAGGCTCCATGCTCAGTGGGGAGTCTGCTCCAGATTCTCTCTCCCTCTTGCTCTGCCCCTCTGCCCGTTCATGCTCTGTCTTCTCTTTCTCTCTCTCTCTAAAAATAATTAAATCTTTAAAATAAATCTCCACTGGAAATTACCATATTCCATATGGGGAAGACAGGGAATCATAATTGATACTCAGGGTAGATTGTGTTATTTGGTCACAAGTCTTCCTTTCCTACCTGCCATGGCCATGGATCACTGTTAGGGAGAAAGCACAATTCTTTGCTTCACTGACTTTGATTTTGGCCCAAGACTTGCCTGGCCAATGCAATTCAAGGTAGCGTATGTCACATCCAACCAGGGCTTCATATGCTTGCAGTGTTTGGCCATCACCCTGGCACTCCTGCCTACACCATGAGAAGGGCATACCCTGGAGAGCTGCTGCTCCTTCAACCTGGGTCCCAGAATGAGAAATGTGGAGCAAATCTGAACCTAACTAACATTTTAAGCAGAGCCACCACAGCTGACCTGTGGCTTCATGAGTAATAAAGGCTTGTTGTAAGCCATGGCAGGGATTGGGGGGGGGGGACTGCTTGTTATGCAGCATTATTATGAAACTAGCTTTTTTTTTTTCCTAAGCTTTCCAGAATCCTAACAACATTAATAATGTCAACATAATTATACAGCATCTGCTATGAAAGAAACTATGTGGAAAGGTGTATCTCAAGCCCAGAAAGGAAAATACAGTACAAAATAACTTAATTCAAGATCCTTCCACAGCCGTCCTCAGAGTCTCATTCTGAAACAGGGAATATGCTTATTACATCGCATTATATTATGATCTCTGACAAAACAAAACAAAATACTTGCTTCCAGTTTGAACTTCTTGAAAACACTAGCATGTTTACAAACTTCATTATGGCCACTGTGTCTAGTAATATTTTAACAACTACAGAACCGGTACTTCTATACAGAAAACTGAAGACACAGAGATAAGACAGTTGTAACAGAGCACAAATGTTATCTTTGCTCTTTACAGTGAAGGATCTATGGCAGGCTAAAATACATAAGGCACTTGAAAAAGATGTAATTGAAGAAGCAAGCAAAATAAGACCTCTGACATGAAAGAATGGAGACAGGATATCACACCAGTAATTAAAGTTTGGAAAAATAACTTTTTATGAGCAGGAGAGATATTGCAGGAGAAAGAACTTTCATTTGTCCTCTTCATGCACCATAAGAGACAAAAAGTCTGACACACAAATCATTGCAGGTGAAGTGCAAGTAAGACTTTCTGCCAGATGGCTGTAAACAACGCTCAGAACCATAAGAGTCAGACACAGAATTTTCTCCACAAAATATGGGAGGTATTTTTTGCTGTGCCACAGGTAAACAACGCATACCCTACAGCCAGGGAAGGTAGGAAGATATTTACTAACAGATGCCAAAGAGCACGGAATCCAAGATCCAGAGTTCCCTGATGGTTATAAATGCATCTCTTTACTATAATTCTGAGTGATTTCAGGGAAAACACTTGAAATCCTATCTACGCATAAAGCTATAGGCACCTGTGTCAGTATAAACAAATGTGGGTACAAAAGCCAGGAAAGATAGTGCGTGTCAGTTGTAAACATAACAGTGAATGAAACCAAAAGGTCTTGTGCATTAGAGAGATGTTAATAAATTCACAGACTGAGAGCTGTAATAAACATATCCTGGGAAATTATAGTCTGGTCCTGCCCCTATAAAATCAGGCATATGTTTAGAGTTTGAATTTCAAAAGACTTTCAGTATGTCTCATTGAATCTTCTATTGCATTTGTGCATCTCATTTATGGCTGTGACTGTGAGTTCCTTGGAGACCGAGGATAGGTCTTATTCCTGTTTATCTCTCCAATTCCAAATACGTGCCATTTACCAGGAATGCAATACAGTTTTGTGGGAGAGAATATGGAAGTAATGGAAAGAGGGGAAATGGGGGAAGAAAGGAAGGAAAAAAGGAGGCAGGTTGGAAAGGCGGGGTATTGATCATTAGTGATGAGTCATTACAGCTATTAGATGTCCAATAGATGGCCCTTAATCTCCAGATAATTCCTTCCTCTAGTCAGTGTTAGAGGAGTTTCCTCCTCTTATCTTTCTCCATGAAACTGATATGATGACACATCATTAATGAATAACTATATTCATTTATAACTTATGAATGTGCTTTAGAACTGTTGAATAAATGTAATGATTGAGAGTATAAGCTATATTGCTCATTAAACTAGAGAATGTGTGGATCTTGCTTGTATTACTTGTCATAATTTTTTAGCAGGAATATAAATCTTGGGATAATACTATTTGCTATTCCAGAGCTCAAGGATTACCAAAGAATGTACGTCAAAGGAAGAAGAGGCGTAAGGGTTAAGCTTGTGGCCTCTGGAGCCTGTATTTGAATCTTAACCTTGTATTTTATTATTTATATAATCTTTGGCTAGTTACTTTAATTTTCTCCATGCTTCGGTTTTCCTATATGCCAACTAGTGATAATAGTACCTGCAAGAATCATTACTGGCTGTTTACAAATATCTTTTCTTCTTCTAGGTAAATGGAGAGATCATTTTTGCCCACTTCTTTGGAGTTAGGCATGGCCATAGGACTTGCTTCAGTCAACAAAATGTTAAGTAGTAATGATGGGTGTCACTCCCAGTCAAAGCCTTTAAGAATCAACATGCTATTTGTCATTTTTTTCTTGTTGTTATAGTGACTGGATATATTCCAGTTGGTGGAGGCACCATCATACTAAGTCTCTATGTGACAACCAAATAGAGCACAATTTCTAGCTACAGGATATGAAAGAGTGAGCAAGAAATAAACCTTCACTGTATTAAGCCACTGAGATTTGGAGGGTTATAGGTCACTGGTGTATAATGTGGCCCATTCTGCTATGATACAGAACTTCACTGAGTTATTGTAAATACATTTAAAGAAGTAAACACATGCAACGTCTTTAGAAAGCGTTCCACAGGAATAAGCGATTATTCTTATTTTAGGCTGTTGCTGCATTGGAATGGCATACCCATTAGCTGCATTTTTGGCTGCATAACTTTGCTCACCTCTTCGTTTGGCAATAGTTTTGTAATTCTATAAAGAGAGTACAAAGGAAATTTATTTCCCCTAGTGTGGTTGGTTAAAATTTGGTTTTATTAGTTTAGAAAAATTTTCTTTCAGTTTCATAACTTCTGTGGGTGATATGATGTACATTTTTGTGATGGCTGCTAAATTTAAGAAAACCTATCATGTTTCTCTAATACATTAGCTATTATAGGAAAGCTTGTTCTTTGCAGTAGTGCTACAGAATTGTGTCCTACAAACACAGGAATTCTGATAAATTCTGTCTCATGAAATACCCGTTAAAAGCAAAAGAAAGGTATGTGCTGCATTATCAAATAAGTATGTATGTATATTTTAAGTAGGCTCTCCTTCCAACATGGACCTTCAGCTAATGGCCTGAGATCAAGCATCCCATGCTCTACCGACTGAGCCAGCCAGGAACCCCTCAAATATATTTGACAGGAGAGAACTTCTGTTCCGATTGGACCTTGATAAGAACTGAATACTTAAACTGTTACATATCTGGTGATTGAAAAATTTTGTATAGACTAGTTTTTGGCTTTCTCCCTTTCAATCCTTGTTTCTCTTTTGCTATTAACATTTTTTCAGGGCCTGGTACTGTAAAGCATGTTTAATCATGATAATGGTTCTGGCCCTGCACCTTTGTATCATCTTGCAGTGATTCAGTATGGGGTGGGTGGAGGGGTATTTCTGGAAACCATTCCTATCCCAGGTGGCTAGCAATAACATCACCATATGTGGAAATGACTGAGAAACACATGAATATATCCCACTAAATTAAAAACAAATGTATCCCCGACTCAACTTACTGGTAACTGAATTCCCAAAATGCTCATGGTCACCACAACACCAGGAGAAATGTTAATGGAAGGTAAGCCAGTCAGAGTCAAGTCAGCGATTTTAACCAACGGCAGTTAATACGTCTTACTTTTGCAAATTTTGTGATAGATGATCACAAGAACATATTTCTATAGCTCTTCTTAGGTTCTTACAAAGAACCTCTAAAGCTTAACCTTTGTTAACATCTCATAAAAGTTTTTCTATTCTTATGGATTAAATATTTGTTTTTATATTCACTCATCCATCTGTTCATTAATTAAAAAGTATTCACTGACTATCTAACATGCATTGAACATAAAAGTACAAATGTAAACTAGCACGAAGTAAACTAGTTTCTAGTGAGCATACACTTTCATGGAGAGGTGGCCATGTTCATAACGAGCAGTAAATCCAGGGAGTAGCAGATACTATTTAATGTCTATTCAATAAACATTCACCAAATGATTTCTCCTTTCTGAGCTGAACTAGAATTGTGTTGGGTAATCCACCTTATTCCAGAAAATCATGTTCACAAAACCATTGGTGGTGATTCTATTCTGTGCTGCGATGGATTTAGGAATGGGCATTGGCCAGCATGATGTGAGGGGAAGTCAGCTGAGGGGCTTCTGAGAATGCTTAGTGAAAAATTCTTCTTCTGGCTAGAACTGCAGCAGCTCCTTGAAACCAGAAAGAGAGTGACGTTGAATACAGAGAGGCAGAGCAGTGATGTGGAAAGAAGTACATAAGGCATTTTGTGGGGTTGATGAGCGGCCCAATTAATCAACCCTCAAGCTACCCTGCCCCTGGACTGACAATGCTTCTGGGAATTTAGAATTCCAAAAGAAAATTTTTTAATAAGCTAGAAAACTTCAAATTAAACTGTGACAAGCTATTTTTTGCCAGCTACTCTCCTCTCTGTAAAATGGTAAAGTTTCATTTTTCATTACTTTAATTCTGGTCCAAATATGAAAAGCAACTGAATGCCTCAGAGGGTGATTTGATTATCCTTTTTATAGTTACTACATCTGCACTAATGTTTTGGGGGTTATTACGCTGTTTATTTTCTATAATTTTTCCCAATTAACAGTTATTACCAGGAGCTATCTTCATTGAATGAATGTTACTGCATACATCAGAGAATGTGTAGTGATATAAGGCAGACAACTACAGAAAAGGTCTCTTTTTTATACAATGGACAGGAACTAAAATATCACCTGAATGCAATTAAAATTGTACATATTCACAAGAGCATAGTGTCAATAAAGGCTGAGTTCTCTGATATTAGGAGAATTTAGCTAAATTAAAAATTTTAATTTAAAAATATTCTAAGACCTTTTTTTTTTCTTAAAGGGAAAACACATTTTTCTAAAGGGTTGTGACCGAAAAATGCAGATACAGCTAATAAAAATGATGTCTGGGAAAGTGCTATAATAAGTTTATATAAATCTTGTAAGAATGAACTCAGAATGGAAGGGAAGATTTTGCTGTTTGTTATTAAGATGTAGTCAGGTTATAGCCATATATATATATGCTGACATTTGTTACATTTTTTACTTGTAACAAGGTGGGTCATCTCTGTGTTTATAAATTGTAACAGTCCAAAATGAGAGAATGCATTTTGTTTTGAACAATTGAGTGCTGACAGACAAGCTGTCCATAGAGTATACAGATGATAGACCAAGGGGAAAATGAGCTCTTAGATGGTTTTTCAGTGTCCTTCACTGGAAAAATAGCCCTGCGACATGTGTGGTGTGCACAGTGGGCTTCCGTGTTAGTGTTCATGCCGCTGGAAAATGTATTGCTTGAACTAAACGCACCCTCTATTGAGCACAAATGATTCAACCACAATTTAATAGGGAGATCATTACTTCTGCAAAAGGATTTTCAAGATAAGCAGTCAGGAGTCAGAGCCAGAGGAAATTGAGATGTTACTTGCTCAGCATCGTAGAATTGTAGGGCAGTATAGATAGAGATCGATTGTTCTTTATGTCAATAAGTAGAAGGGTCGATAAAAAAAGGCATGCGTTAGGTGGGCTGTAAATACTAACACTTATAGATTTCCTTATTAATCCCTGGGGATTATTTACTTTCCTTGAATCATTTTGGTTTTAGCTTCCAATGGTGCTCTGCAAAATGATCTATCAGAGTTTAGACATTGCACCATCATGTCCACTCCTTTGACCTGTTTAAAGTTATGATGGCTTTCCTCCCATCATTCACCTTCCTCTGATAGATCAGAGCTGTATATGAGAGTTGGCTACTGACTCACAACCTACCAGGTGACCTGAGAATTAGTCTGTGTTAGAAGGAAAGAAACAGACATTTAATTTAAATCATTGAATTAGATGTACTGATAATTATTAGGAAACATTTTGGCCACTTTTTGCTCCTAAGAGTCAGTGTGTAATATTGCTCACACCTGTGCAATGAGCTATTATAAACTCTCAACTGCAAGGCATATAAGTCTTAAGCTGAGGAAGCTTTATATGTTGGCTGTAACAAATCTTATGATTACTAGAAGCCAAATATATTTTAATGACATGTGTAATATATTTTTGGTACAAATGATTCAAATTTTACAGAACTGTGTAGAGTAAAACACATTAGTTCCTCCTCGTCTTTCTCCCCATCAGTAACAACTGTTGAAAAAAAAAGTAACAACTGTTGAGCTTGGTGAGTATCACACCAACTCTGTTTCAGCATATTTTGCTTCTTCATCTGTAATGTAGTATTTCATTCAAAACAGATCAGTGCATCACATATCTGAGTAGCTTAAAAAGCCTTTGCAAGTCACAGATTCATTCATTCAAAAAACATACACAAATTTATATAAATAGTATTATGCTCACATTTTAAATTTTCAATATGCTTTTGATTTTTTCTTTTAACAATATGTTTTGGGGATCTTTCCAAGTCAATCCATTAAAGTCTGCTTCATTATTCTTAATGTCTGCATAGTATTTCATAGTATGAATGTTTAATTATTGCCAGTTGGAACAACATGGATGGAGCTAGAGAGTATTATGCTAGGTGAAATAAGTCAGAGAAGGACAAGTATCATATGATTTCACTCATATGTGGAATTTAAGAAACAAAACGAGCAAAAGGGGAAAAAAAGACAGAGTGAGACAAACCAAAAAACAGACTCTCAACTATAGAGAACTAACTGATGGTTACCAGAAGGGAGGTGGAGGGGCGGATGGGTAAAATAGGTGATGGCGATTAAGGAGGGCACTTGTGATGAGCACAGGGTGTTGTATGGAAGTGTTGAATGTATAATTATTAATTTAAAATTCCTGCATTGGAGGATATTTAATTTACTTTCAATTTTTCTCTATCACAAACAATGCTGCTATCAATTCCCTGTATGTAATTCTTTGTTCTCATGTGGAAGTATTTCTGCAGAGAGTCCTCATTAGCTATGAGTTGCAAACTGAAATTTTGAGATACCGCCAAATGCTCTTCAAAACAGATTTATCAATTTATACTTCCATCAATAGTGTACGAAAGTGCCTATTTCAATTTATCACTGCCAGCTCTGAATATTAGAAATCTTTCAAATTTCTGCCACTATTATGGTTGAAGATACAATCTTGTTGTTTTGGTTTGCATTTTTCTGATTACTAGTGAGGTTGAACAAGTTTTCATATTTACTGCCGTTTGTATTTCATCTTCCATGAATTGCTCTTTCTTTTCCATTTTTGCTATTGGCTATTTGCTTTTTTCTCTTGATCCACGAACCAAATGACTTATCATTTTTGTATTTACCTATTTACCTCCGCCTTTTGTTAATCCTGATGCTGGTTCTGTATATTTTCCATGCATGTGTGTGGTAGAGGAGTTATAAAAAGTGCTTAATACAGCACTTGGGTGGCTCAGTTGGTTATGCGTCTGCCTTCAGCTCAGGTCATGATCCCAAGATCTAGGATCTAGCCCTGCCTTGGGCTCTCTGCTGAGTGGGGAATGTGTTTCCTCCTCTTTGTCCCTCCCGCTGCTCTTGCTCTCTCTTAGTCTCTCTCTCAAATAAATAAATAAAATCTTTTAAAAGAATGCTTAACAGATTTTCATTACAAAAGTAAAAATACAAAGACTTTTTACTTTTCATTTCTGTAGAAAGTAGTTTTAATTTCATGTCTCCTTTCATTTAAAACACTTTAATGTGCAGTATGAAAAAAAAACACTTCAGTGTGCAAATATTTGGACACTGAAATGTAAACAAACCATGACAGTATAATTAAAGTCATGTCTTTTTATTTTTAGGTTCAATGCCTTTATCTGAAATTACTTAAATTACTGAGAAGTTGGGGATCCGAACCATTTTTCACTTTCACATTTGTCATTCAGCAACACGCAAGTACCTCTGTTGCAAACAGTAGATACATACAAATACGTATGTTATTACTAGATGTCCCCTTCAGGGAACTGGGAGTCTAAGCAGAGAGACAGTCACATACACACTTGTACAGAGATCCCAGAGAACACGGGCCATGGTTGGGCGAGTCTACACTTGTGGGCCCAGCCTGCTAGAAGTCTGTTTCTACAAGGGAACTCTCAGAGAAAGCACAACGCAGGATAAGGGAGTGAGCATTATGAGACTGACGTGTTGAATGAATCCTTAAATATCAGAGAATGGAGGTGAGTCTCAGTATTTGTGCCTGTGGGTGTAATTTCTTGGTCCATCCCCACCATTGGGTTTATAGTTGAGTTGTTTGTAGACTTGAGCAGGGAAAGAGGAAGGGGGAGTCAAAACTCCAAATGACAGAGATATTTCATTAAAACTCTAAAAGAGATCAAAGATACAAGATACAAAGATACAAGTACTTTGGGAGCTCTGTAATCAAGTGTAACTCTGAAGAAGTAAAAGTAACTCCTCTAACCATTCCACAGCAGAAAATCATGCAGCACCATTTCCCATAATAGGTGCCACCGAAAATAAATTGCTAGTGTAAGGCAAGCGAAAGATCGTACGGTCAAATACTTCAGGTCACAAAGGGTTAGACAAATGTCTTAATGTTGAGCCTTCTGAGGCCCTTTCATAAGTTAATGTGCCTTGGTGAATTGGCAACAGAGAAACAGAGAACTAAAATTACTTAAAAACAGACCCTCTTCGGGGTTCCTGGGGAAGCATTTCTCAAAGAAAGATGCTTTGGCATATTAAGGGCTCTGGTACCTCCATGTATACGCCACAGATTCCCCTCTGTTCACGTTCAAGACAAGATGAAGGTAAAAACCAAAATAGCTGAGGTTATTTACTCTTAGGTGTATTTAAAAGCAAATGATTGACTAGGGACTGAATTAAACATCTAATTATACTCCAGTTAATGATTCTTTCATTAAGCGTGTGCCATATTATAGTACATTAATCAGGCGTGAGATACTTCGTGTTACTTTTAAACAGTTTCCTGCAACCTTGCTTATCATGCCCACCAGTACCACAGAATGCATTCCACATCCATCAAGCACTTCTTCCTCCCTCTGTAACTACTCCTCTCTGCACTCTTCCATTTTAGGTTGCCCAGAAAGCCCTGGAATTTTCCTCTCCACCTTTCTCTATTTTTTCCCTCATATCTGTGCTACAGCAATGCTGTTGGCTCTACACTAAGAATACACTGAGAATTGGCTCACTTGTAGTCACCTCCGTTTTTCTTTTTTACTCCTTCAAACATTTTAGAATTTGGAGAAGGCAGTCACTTTTTTACTTTTTAAGTTGAAAGACTACAGGCTGACATCCATCATAACAATAGTCTATTTCTGATGTAAGATTCAATTTATCTATGTGCCTACACATTCTTGAAAGTTCAATAAAAAGATTGGAGGAAGTAAATTACTTTTCATTTTTGTAAGGTATATAAATACATATTCAGAGACTATAGAGAACAAATGTTTCAGATAGAGTTATCACCCTATGTGACATCAAAGGAATTCCTAAATTATGCTGATGAGGTTTTGTTCTTCTAGGGTCCAAAGCAGGAGTTACGCTATTTACAGTCTTTGGGATGTCACTTTCTGTTGGGTTTTGGTTGCTCTTTAACTTCCCAATCCAAGGCCTGTGGGTTTTGTTTAACCATAAAACCAGAACTGAAGCAGGTCTCTGATTGCTTTCTGTTGTTTTTGTTGTGAATTAAATGAATCACAATGGACTGCTATTTCTTAGTCTCCTGCAAAGCATAGGCCCCAGAAATGTGATTTTCCTCTGGTTGGGAGCATGAATCCCCATATGGCTGTATGCCTTGACATACTAGAATACTGGCAAGTTCTAATTGCTCATGTAATTTCACCCCAAATTCCGATGCACACCCCCATCTCCTGGCTGAGCAGTGATGAAGTAAATAGAAAACGGTTGTGCCATAGCCTTCGAATAGAGTGGGACCGGAAAAGAAGGAGGCCCACTGGCTTACAAGGTTGTGGTTTCCGAGATGTGCTTTAGATGACAGCACTGAATAACAAACACAGTGGCTTGCTTCAGCAAATGGTTTTCTTGTCTCCTTTTAATTGAATCAGTCAGTTATTAGACTCAAATAACCATTTCTTAAAGTGGTTGCAATAAGCAGAAGATATTCTACTGTACTTTCTGAGGACTTGATTCAAACTCTGTAATTGGATTTTCCTGATTCCTCTGAGTCACGAGGGCTGCTATGCTAGCAGAAACCAGCAGAAGCTGGTCCTGTCTAACGAAAATTTTGTTTTCATCCTCTTTCAGTTGAAGATGCAGAATATGGGTCTACTAATTAATAAAATGATTAGGTAAATTATCTTATTGCCTAAGAAGAGAAAATTACTTTGTATAGCAAGAAGTCCCCAGATATTCTTAAAAACTGCAAGCTCAAATGGATAAAACCGAATCGCTGAAAAGAAATACATTGTAACTATTCTTGCACGAGCATGTTATGAAGCATTAGTAAGAGAGCCAGTGTGGATCAATGTAGCCTTATTAAAATCCTTAGGTGGGTCGTAGAATTGAGACAATATGTGCACTTTGTTGGAATGCAGTTCTTGGTACATAGAAAGAAGCACAGCATTGTTAATATGCTCCCATTACCATTCACATAGACATTATTTCCTGGGCAATGAATCGCTACCTAATCATTTAGGTTTTTATTTTTCTTGGTATAGTGTTGTGCTTAGCTTGTAGGTTTCTTTCTGTTTTTCTGCATACACATCATTTCAAGTATAGCTCTTTCTTAGAAAATGCTGCTTTTTCCAATGCTGCTTTTGTATATATATATATACACACACACACACACACACACACTATATATAGTGTATGTATATATAGAATTGAAGTGTAGTTGATATATAATACTGTACTAGTTTCAGGTGCACAATATAGTAATTCGACATTTATATACACTGTGAAGTGATCACCATGATAAATCTGCTACCATCTGTCCCCACACAGTCATTACAATATTATTGATTATATTCTCTCTGTTGTACATTACATTCCTGTGTCTTTGTTATTTTAAAACTGGAAATTTGTAACTTTTAATCCCCTTCCCTTATTTCACCCATCTCCCAACCCACCCCTTTGGCAACCACCAGATTGTTCTCAGTATCTACAATTCTGTTTCTTTTTTGTTTGGTTGGTTTTGTAGATTCCACATTTCAGTAAGATCATACCGTATTTGTCTTTCTCTGTGACTTATTACACTTAGCATAAACCCTCTAAGTCCATCCATGTTGTCACTTGTGGCAAGATTTCATTCTTTGTTATAGCTGAGTGGCACTCCATTGTATAAATATACTATATCTTCTATATCCTTTCATGTATTGATGGATGCTTCCATATCTTGGCACTTGTAAATAATGTTGCAATGAACATAGGGGTGCATATACCTTTTCAAATTGGTGTTTTTTCTTTGAATCAATACCCAGAAGTAGAATTGCTGGATTGTATGGTATGTCTATTTTTAATTTTTGGAAGATCCTCCATACTGTTTTCCACGGTGGCTGCACCACTTTGCATTCCCATCAACATTCCCTTTTCTCTACATCCTTGCCAACACTTGTTATTTCTTGTCTTTCTGATACTAGCCATTCTGACAGGCATGAGGGAATAATTCACTGTGGTTTTGGTCTGCATCTCCCTGATGACTAGTGATGTTGAGCATCTCTTCATGTGTTTGTTGGTCATCTGTATGTCTACTATGGAGAAATGTCTATTCCATCCTCTACCTGTTTTTTAACTGGATTTTTGTTTTTTTTGATGTTGAGTTGTGTGAGCTCTTTATGCAATTTGTATATTAACCTCTTATCAGTTATATCATTTGTGGATATCTTCTCCCATTCAGTAGGTTGCCTTTTCATTTTGTTGATGGTTTCTTTCACTCCACAAAAGCTTTTTAGTTTAATATAGTCCCATTTATTTCTTTTCGTTTGGAATGTTTTAAAAAAGAATTCTCTGGAAAAGCTTTCATACTCTACTATTTAAATCAAGGGTAAAATATATTCTTGTTAATAGTAGACAGAACTATAATTAAAAATTATTGCAGGGGAAGCAAGAGGCAGTTTTTGTTAGATAAGTCAGACATATTTCAGGCTAAAGTTGATTAAAATGGCCCTGACCTGACCTTTGCTCCCTTTGTACTCAGAAGTACATCAAATCCTGAACAAACAGATTTTGAAAAAGATGGACTTGGTCAATGGGCCCAGTCTATAGATGCCCACGGAACAAGGTTCACCCCAACTGGGGGGGGCCTTTCTTGGGAAAGCTTGTTTTGAGGTCCTCAAATTGTAGTAAACCTTTCCTTGCATATGACCTAGAGTGGGACTAACAGCTTCAACCTGATACTAACCTACCTTCCACCAGATCACGAGAGACTGCTGGCAAGACATCCCAGAACTCAGCTAGATAATCACAGAAGCGGTAATGTTCCAATAACTGCTAATTCAGCTTGTTTTCCATCAGTGAAAGGTGGATAGGGATGTTGTCCACTCAAGGCAATAGTTTCATCTCTTCTCCTCCCCTGTCCTATGTCTGGAATTTATAGGATTATTCATGCCATTCCTTGTCCTGGGTAATACCAGTTGTTTCTTCCTCTTTTTTCTCTGTCTCCCTCTTCTTGTCTCTGTTTCCCTTCTTCCCTTAGACTTTTTCATACCAAAGTTATTGAAATAATAGCTCAGAAATGTTTTTTTGCAAACTGAATACATGCAACTCTGACTTTAGAGAAACAAAAACTAGTGATGAGGAAGTGGTGTGAGCATAATTAATCTTTAAAGAGGTTTGTTTTTCTTCATTCTCCACCAGGCTCTGTATAATAGCCAGTCTCCCTAGGGCCTTTACTTACGGCCAGGTGTACAGGTATGAGATTTACAGAGACTCGGTTCTGCATACTTCTGTGAGGCATGAGGACGTGTTACCTAGTGAAGTTTTCATTTCTTTCTCACTATGCAGATCATTTCACTTTAGAATGCAAAGACATCAAAGCTGAGGTTGCAATATGAAAAATCCATCTTAGCAAAATCAATTTTAAGGAAAAATATATAGTTTAGTATTTTAGAGTAAGGAATAAGTTTCTTTTCTCACATGATCCTGAGAGTGGTCACTTAGGCAAAATGGTAACAATAAAATCAATCTTAACACAGTTTAAGGAGTTATTCTGACATATTCAAAGGTATTTTTTGGTCCTCCCTTCTTTCCCTTCTATTTTTTTCCTTCTTCTTTATCTCTTTTTCTTTCTTTTTCTTTCCTTCTTTCTTCTTCCCCCCTTTCTGTCTTTCTTTTTAAACTAAAGAGCAGTAGGGATGCCTGGGTGGCTCAGCTGGTTAAGCAGCTGCCTTTGGCTCAGGGTTCAGGTCTCAGGTCATGATCCCAGAGTCTGGGGATAGAATCCCCACATCAGGCTCCTTGCTCAGCAGGGAGCCTGCTTCTCTCTCTGCCACTCTCCCTGCTTGTGCTCTCTCTCTCTGACAAATTAATAAATCAATAAAATCTTTTGAAACAAAACAAAACAAAAAACAAATAAACAAAAACCTAAAGAATGGTAGGCTGGGAGTGCAGCAGGAAGCTGTACTCTCCACCATGCATTTGGCCATTTTGTGACCTTCACAGGTGTTCTTACCCATTGATGGTGAAATTCTTGCTTTCTACCTGAACTGCCCCTAACTACCTCCCAACCCCCAACAATAACATGTAAAAAGAATTACAGTAAATAAACCCCTGGTCTTGAAAGTCAACAAAACCTCCAAACTTGAAGAAATAAGAATAGTTGGAAAAGGACTGGTCATAGCCAAATAGTGTTCAGAGAGGAGATTCAGGGAGAAAAGTGTTAGGGTTGTCATTATAAAGGCAGAAGAAAGCAGCATTTTTCAGAGTTGGAAGTTGGAGTATTATTTGGTAGACCGGTAAAAGTGCTTTGGGTGATTTAATAGGTAAGAACCAGAACTTGAAATTGGAATTGAAAAAGACTTATTATATAATTTAGTCCCTTTGGTCAGGAAAGGAACAATACAATTTTGGATCTAAATTTAATTGGGATTTAACTAGATTCTTTGAAACTTTTCCATTTTTCATCTGAAAAGCATGAAGTGCTCATCCTTTCAGGAACAGTGATGGACTGCATAATCCGATAGTGCATAGTGTATCCTAAATCAAGTTCTGAGCAGCCACAGTGGTGCAGTGAAGGTATTCCAACTGAAATGAGAATCTAAACAGCTTTGCCTTGTGCATAGAGAAGAAGGTTAAACCTTTTGGGTAGAAAATGATCTGAATCATAGCTTCTATTCCTACTTTTTTTTTTTGACACTGGAAATCTATGCTAGGATTCCATCTTTTGCCCTAAGACTTCTGCAGCAGTTTTTGAATAACTCCTGCTTACATAGGGCACTTAAAAAAAAAAAGGAGCATTAAATCATTTTGGACTGAGTCTATCCAAAGTAAAAGGTATTTTCAAGTCCCATCTTCCATGCAAACAATACCAAGACTACAGCAAGGAGACTTGATATTAAAGAATAATAAGGCAATGTGTGAATTAAGCATATTATATTTGACTTCTATCAAGGAGTAGGCCACTTGCATAATCCAACTAAATATGTGTTCATAAACCCATACTTTCCAACACAGAGCTTTCACGTGCTACTCTGCAATCAAGCAACAACAAACTGAAGCCAGCTTTTTAGAAAGTATTAGAGTGACTGGGTAAGAATTTATCTCACTTGCTTCTTCCTTATGAACATATTATAAAAGTCCATATGTCTTGTCATCTGTCAGTATTCCCTTTTTCCCTCAACCCTACCTTGCCCCAGCCTTCTGGGATAATAGAATTGAGGGAGAGAAGGAGACAGTGATTGAATAGAGTGGCTATTTGTAAACTTGTTAAACCCCATGTCTTCCAGTCTCAGCCAGGTTTCTGTTTCGAGGAGGCCTTTTGAGATATAGACAGGCCAAGTGTAGAATGAGCCATAGAAGTGGTATCATTTACATTTTTACAGATGGAAAAACAGACTCTGGGTGATATACTAAAAAATGTATGGTCAGTAACTGAGCTGACACCACTGATAGGCCACCAAGGATCCTGAAAGAAACTAATATAGACCTTCTAGAAGATCTTCTAGGATAATTTAAACTCGGATGTTCTTAGAGGTTATTTATCATCCCACAGCTCCCAGAACTGACGAGTGAAACCCTCTTGTGAAAGGCCTAGGAGTCCAGAGAAGATGAATAGTGGTAGGCTAGTGAAAAAAATCAGAGATGCCTTCACAAAACCTGTTTTGAATAAAGGAACAGAACTGCGCATATGGTAGTGATGGTTTACAAAGGATCTCTGTGGAAAGGGAATATATTAGAATGGAATGAGTGTGCCACATGCTAAAAATTCAATAAGATATTAGATATTGTTCAAATCAAAGAGAGTTTTTTTTCTCCTGTTTAAAGGCATGATGAATCCCCATATTCTGTTGTCCATAAATGACTTGGAAGTAGTCATTCATGCCCTGCAGGCTGCAGGACCAGACCCTTGCAGATAGATAAGAAACTGCCATTGAGTAGGAAAGGTCCTTAAACTTGATATGCCTATAATCGACAGGTCTGCCTGGGTTTGGCATAACATCTCAGGAGACCTGAGAAAACCCTATGGAAAGAAAGATGCCTAAGAGATGGAAAAAGTGGTGAAGTAGGTAAGTCTTTTTGTACTAGGTACTAGAGATGATCAAATATTCTGTCCTCCACTATATTTTTGTAGATCTATCTAAGAAGAAAGGGTTATCTTTGTCTCTTTTTGTCTAATGTCTTCCCAATTTTTGCCAAAGATACCAGTCAATGGCATTTTCAGACCCTTCTGGAAACATTTTTTATCCTATATTTAATTACCCCATAATCTAGCTGTATTTATGGTGTATTATGTGGATATTTAGCAATATGTATTATAACTTGTAAAGCTAATTATGAAGTATTTTATTTCCAGGAAATGGGTAAGGTCTTTTTTGCCCTTGTTTGATTCATGTGTATTATAGCTAGCTCCTCATTATCTGTAGAAGGGATGGTCCTCTTAGGTAGGATGTTTATTGCACAGAAAATCCCCCAACTACATTTCAATATGCCTAGAAAGTGGACTTTTCATCAAACTTGCTAACAAGTTGCAACAGATGAGTGATTGTTCCCCAGAGAAATAGCCAAAATGCATTAAGGAGAAGGCAGAAGAAGCTGAGAGCCGAGATAATCCATCAGTTAGTTAATTCACACCTGAATAATTGAGAGTTTGCTTTCCGGTAATTGAATATTTATGAAGGTTGCACAATGTGCTAGAAAGTAGATGTGCCAAATAAAAATACCAAATAAAACCAACCTGCACACAGTTTATGTTTAATACAGATCTTACTACTAGAGTGGAACACGCAAAACAGAGTGCAGTTTCAAACTTCAGTGTGTATAAGAATAATGAGCGGAGTGTGTCTGTTAAAATTGCAGATTTCTAGGTGAACCTCAGAGGTATTCCTCAGGAATCTTCATTTTTAACAATTTACCCCAGATGATTCTGAAGCAGGTAGTCTAGAGACTTCTCTTGGAGAACTTATCAATGTAGATAGTGACAGAAAAAAGTTTATTTCCTAGAAGGCACAAGATAAGAAATCAGAGATATACTGACCTATATGAATTGAAGAGAGAAGAGGCCAAAGAGAATGCTTATTTGCAAAAAAGAGAACATGGGCATAAAGAAAATGAAAAAAAAAAAAAAAGGAGGCTAGATAATTAAATAATGGTATTACAAAAGATCTTAGTGTCTTAGAGATTTGCTATAATGCTACAATATCTCAAATTTACTGTGAATTACTTACAGTTCATGCAAGTTACACCTTAGATGTGAACAGCTTCTGCCTTCTCTCAGCTATGACTCACTACCATTGTGAAAGGAAGCCCAGGCTCCAGAGGGGGCCCATACAACAGATGCAGCTATTTATACTGGATCTTACCACAAGCTTCAATAAACAGTATAATGAAAGTCAGAAAAGAAATTTCATTGGTTAAATTGGTGGCTTTTTAACCAGCATAATGGGTGTTAGAAGTGGTGAAGTTAATGGAATTCAAGATATGTAGATTGGCTAAACTAATTTAGTGATTAACTTCTTCCTCCTGCATAATCCGGGTATGGAAATGCAGACAGACCTGTAGCTCGCCTGTCCACTAAGGGATTGATTCTAATCTCTCAAAAATCTCTAAGTGGTTCAGACAGTGAATCTGAATCTGTCTGATTGCCTGACCTACAAGGCTACAGAATCTTGGCCTTGGGATGTTGTCTAGACTTCCTTAATTGATAGTTTTTCAGGCAAGGTGTTTAGGGATCCCTTCTAAGAATGGAGAGTTAGAACTTCATTGATCTTACAGAACAGATGGTATGTATGTCTTGTACTGGTTTGTTAATAAATATCTGTATGTTAAATGTTGATACATGAGGCAGAATTGTTCTGACCTGCTCTAATTTTAACTTCAAGCCAGTTCATGAGGGTGGCTGCTCATTCTAAGTCACCTCAAGTGTTTCGGTTGGTACAGTTATCTACTAAAAAGACTTTATCAGTTAGTCGCCATGACCCACTTGGCACAGACCAGTTCTCACACAAATGTGAAAAAGTAAAACCTCAAATGCGAGAGAAATTTAGTGAATCTTCTCCTGGTGATCTTTCTCTTGTGAGAAAAACTGGTAAAGCAACCTACTCTTTGTGTTTTCTCTATTCATTGTCCTGCTCTTTTGGTCCCAAAAAGATATGAAAGGGTCAACAGAGTCTTGGTAGAAATGGCGTTCAAAGGCATACAGCTTCTACTGGGTCATTCACTCCATGACAAAGAGCAAAGATGAGAAGCTAGGATAGAATTTTGCCCTTTCAAACATTTGTCCATTGTGCTCTCTACTGGGCCAGGATCTCCATGTTATTTTAGATCTTGCCTGGGCTATTCTCTAAAAGAGATACTTTTTTTCCCCCTTCTTATTCTTAATGTCTCAATCCACAACTGCCCCCCACCCCCAAGTAATTGCTGGTTAAAAAAAAAAAAAAGAATGAAAGCTAATCAGGAAGCTCTAGTTATATGTTCCTCAATTTTCCCTGCTTAATATTTTAAAGTAATCAGATGCTTTCAGTATATCTGCCTAGAAAAGAAGTTGTATCAGTTAATACCATTCACATTTATCTGTAGGCACTCAGATATGGAAATGTTCAATGTGTTGCATGATAATTTAGTTTTCTACAGTAAAAGTGACACTGTAAATAGGAAAAGGGAAATGTTATATCTATGTTTATATATCTACAGCAACATCTTTTCAGAGGTGATATTGTATTAAATAAATTCAGAACATGTAACACAATACCCTTTCATGTTGAATGGTAACCATATCTATGAGGTCATTTAAACATATTAAAGAATCAAATTATGGAGCAGCAGATTAATTAAGCTATAGACATGGTGAATGTTTAAGAATGTTACTCTAAAATATCACACTTTCAATAGAAGTAGGAGATTTAGTCTGGGTATTCTCTCACCTTTACAGTTATATGATTTATTAAATAATGTTAACATGCAGGGAGAAAGTGAGAGATACCTATAAATAACTTTGTATATGTTTGCCACAACTTGCCAGCTAATTATCATTTTGAGATATGATATGATGGTTCTGATTAATAAACCAAAAGGGAAACTCAATTATGAATGCATGCAATCAAACTTCATAAGTAAGCCAAAATAAACCCGACATTTGTAAGTCAGAATAACCCATTAGGGAAACTAATATGGTAGTGTTCCAAGGCTATATTGGGTGAAAATAATGCTCTCCTGTTTAATGAAAAGAGGTAGGTAATACTTAAAACACAAACTTGTTAGAATTTCGCATATTACAACAGGACACTGAAGTAAAGCTCTCACTTCAAAAGAGAAATGACAATGTCTTCAATTTTTTTCACTTGAGTTCAAGGAATAATTCTTGGGTAACAAACTAAAGCCTGTTCTCCAGAGGGCTATTCTTAGTTCAAGGAAAGAGAGCCTCTCATTGCTTCGAATCTCAGAGATAGTGGATTTTATGGGTTGAACTGTATCTCCTCCAAATTCCTATATTTAAGTTCTAATACCCAATACCTCAGAATATAAATTTACTTGGAAGTAAGATTGTTGCAGACATAAATAGTTAAGATGAGGTCATACTGGGATTGTGTGGGTCCCTGATTCAATACATCTTGTGCCCATATAAAAAGAGGAAATTTGGACATAGAGAGTCACACAAGGAGAATGCTATGTGAGCATGAAGGCAGACATAGGGATGATGCTTCTGTAAGCCAAGGGCATCAAAGATTGCCAGCAAACCACCAGAAGCTAGGAGAGAAGCACGGAACAGATTCTTTCTCTCAGCCCTCAGAAAGAACTAACCTGTATAGACCTTGATCTCAGACTTTTAACTTCCAGAACTATGAGAGAATATATTTTTTTAATTTAAATTCTATTTAGTTCACATACAGTTCAATATTGCTTCAGGAGTAGAGTTCAGTGGTTCATCATTTACATATAACACCTAGTACTTATCATAACAAGTGTCTTCCTTAATACCCATCACCCATCTATCCCATCACCCACCCACCTCCCTCCATCAACCCTCAGTTTGTTCTCTATAGTTAAGAGTCTCTCATGATTTGTTTCCCTTTCTCTTTTTTTCCCCTCCTGAATATTCATCTGTTTTGTTTCTTAAATTCCACATATGAATAAAATCACATGGTATTTGTCTTTCTCTGATTGACTTATTTTGCTTAGCATAATACACTCTAGCTCCATCCATGTTGTTGCAAATGGCAAGATTTCATTAGTTTTGATGGCTGAGTAGTATTCCATTATAAATATATACCACATCTTCTTTATCCATTCATCAGTCTGTGAGCATTTGGGCTCTTTCCATAGTTTGGCTATTGCTGATAAGGGGGCTATAAACATCAGAGTGCCTGTACTCCTGAGAGAATAAATTCTTAAGCCACCTAGTTTGTGGTACTTTATTATGGCAGTCCTAGCTAATTAATACAGGGATAGCAATAACACTAAAAACAAAATCTCTATCCTCAAAGTGCCTACCATCAGTTGTTCTAGTGTTAAAGTAGAGAATCCCATTGGTAGAGTTTTGTCACTTAAATAGCAACATCAGGAGCCTGGACATAGAAATAGGTAAAAGGGAAAATGTATGTTACATGGGGCTGAATTTTGACGAGGTTGAAGATGGAGGGGACAGGCATTAATGTCTTGAAATGGCCATGAGATCAAAGCAGGGAAGACAAGTGAGGGAAAACAGTGTAGGAAAGGTATGTATTAATGAGCTACATCAAGCACAGCAAAAGCAGGGTCAGTGGGAGAAGTGGAAGACTAGGTGGTTATAGAATTTTCCTTTAAAGACTTCTCTTTAGCTCTAGATTTGGGTAAATTTACTCTCTTTGGAAGATAAATGTGACACTGGATTTTTTTAAAAACATTTTAAATATGCCAATATAGTTCTGAAATCTAATGAAAAGCATGTAGTTGTTATCTTGTCAATATTTCCAAAAATTCTTAGAAATATTGTAAAATATTTCAGACACATAAAAGCCACATAAAGATCAGTACAACGATCATCTATATATACACTGGTTGGCTTTAAAAATACAGCATTTCTAATATAGTTTAAGCCCCAGGGTTTCCTCTTCCAGTTATCATTTCTGCCCCTGACTCCCCACCCCCTGGTACCTCCTACTCTGAACTTGGGTGTTTACCATTCACCTGCATTCTTTTTCATTTTCCCCTTTTGAGTCATCCAGATCAGAGGCAAGAAGGCTCAAGTCTTAATACCAGTAAAATTGCTCCTGCCAGTTATTGGTCCAAGGCTGTCCCTGAGGGCATGTTGATTCTAAAATTGCTTCCCAATTCTTTTTGCCTGCAGGCAAAGTGGGTGCCAGCAGTCTTTAGAGCAGCCTTCTGACAAAGCCCCAGGTGCTGACTGGTGGACTAAATGCATACTGGGAGCTTGTGTATATAAAGATGGGAAAGGGAGATAAAAAACAGGAGAAGCATGCTGTCTTGTCAGCTACGTGCCCCATCACATGGACGTACCACACTTTATTTTCTTGTTGGTGGCCGTTTAATTCAAGCAGATCTTACTTCCATTTTTTTAAAGATTTTGTTTTTAAGTAATCTCTACACCCAATGTGTGGCTCAAACTTAAACAAACCCGAGGTCAAGAGTCGCATGCTCTACCGACTAAGCCAGCCAGCTGCCCCATTCCAGTTTTTAACAGAAGATGCTAAGAGTATACCATAAAACACAGGCATCTTCAAACATTCCCTAAAGATTTATTTTATTTTTCAATTTAAGAAGTAATATAAATCTCCCATAAAATTCTTCTGTACGAAAAATCAGTTGAAGGGAGGGAGACTGTTTATTCTGGATTGTCAGAGATGAAGGGAACTGAGAGATGAGTTAGAACTCCTCACAGAGAGCAGCTGGCTTTGATGCCTTAGGTCTGGGTGCTGCAGGCAAGGGATCCTTGCTGCCAGTGAGGACGGGGCTTGTGTCCAGGCCTCTTAAGATACCCTATCAAAGAAGAATTCTGTTCTCCAGGGTGCTTCCAATCCCTTTTTAACTTTCCAGTCTACAGTTTGCTTAAACTTGGCTATTTTGTTTAATGCTTTGAAACATATGTTTCACCTTTACTACCTTTTCCTCACTTGTTTAATTAATATTTATTAAGTTATTTTTTTTAAGTGGGAATCAGGAGATATTTGCAAAAAGGGATAGGCTGAATGCCCAAGCCCAAGGCAAAAGAGGCTTGGTATCTGTTCCTCCTTTCTCATCTCCCCCTCCCTACCTCAATCTTAGATTTTGAAATACTGAAAAGATTTCTATCTTCTATTTGAGTTCCAGATGATCTATGGGACCTAAATGGAAGGCCTGTGGGATAGGATGGCATCCTAAATCATACATAAACAATGCTTCTGACATCTCGACATATATGAAGGGGAGAAATACAGTTTTCCACCCAAAAAGCAAAGTGCTTTTCACAAGTCTGCTGAGCAGCAGTGTGAGAGCAGTGCTGATTCTGTCCATGCAGCACATGTGCTGTGCATACAAAGATTAGAGCACATCCATGAGAGGACCTCCAACTGTGAAACCCTCCAACTTGTGCCTATTTGAGAAATTCTGAGAGATGTGACGGGGTAGTAATGCTTAAGGAGAATCCCTGAAATGAAAGCAAACCTCATTACAACTTCGATTCTGGGATCCTTTTACTCAAGTATGAGAATTTCCCTTTTGATGGTTTGACCTAAAAATAACCATATAACATTCAACAACCACCACAGAAAACACAAACTGATCACCTTTCAGGGGAGAATTTTACCCTTCTCCCAGGGTTCAGCTCTTCGGGAGTTGGTTAGTATGATGAACTGTGTGCCTCTAAAAATCATAAGTTGAAGTTCTTACCCCCAATTTGATGGTATTTAGAGGGGGGATCTTTGAGAGGTAATTAGGTTTAGATGAAGTGATAAGGGTGGGGATTAGTATTCCCATGATGGGATTAGTGTCCCGAAAAGAAGAAGAGAGACTAGAGGACCCACTGAGAGAGCAACTGTCTGAAAGCCAGGGAAAGAGGCTTCACTGGGGAAATGAACAGGCTGGCCCCTGGAGGGTGAAATTCCAGCTTCCAGAATTGTGAGAAATAAATTCCTGCTGTTTAAGCCACCCAGTCTATGGTATTTTGCTATGGCAGCCCAAGATGACCGAGAGAGTTAGGTCGAGAAAATTTCTAATATGTATTTTAGTCTGGATGTCTGAGAACCTGATTATACTACTTAAAAATTGTAGGATTTGCTGCTTGAATACTGGAGTTTTATGAACTATAGATTGTCTCAGTAATAGTGCCCCATCCATCATAAACTCCAGTGTTCTATAGAGTGTCTTGAGTGTTTGGAGCCAGTGGAGGAGAACTTACACTATGTTAATATCTTCCTTAAAATGAATGTAGGGGCTTGAGGCGCCCCCAAGTGAGCTGACCAACATTAGGGAGCCCCGTCTTAACTACAATCGTTTCCCTTCTGAACGTCTCCTGATAATGGTCCACAAAAACCCCTCTTTATCCCTATTTTCCATTCATATGAAAAATGCAGTGCATAGTGTGAGGACTAGAAAGAGACTGGCAGGGCTGTGGCACCACACAAAGAGATGTTATTTTTGGATTTATAAAGACAGCAGGGAGCTAGTATTTTCCACTTTATTATAGGAAGTAACTCACCTCAGAAATGCAGGGAAAGAGGCTGCACCTAAAGTAAACTCAGAGCCACTGTAGTGATAGAAACAACAAGATACAAAAAGGCATCACTGAAAACTGGAAGATTCAGAATAGACCAAAACAGAGCAACTGTTTACATATGTTTTTACTGAGGAAAAACTTGGGATTTAATATCAGGATGTTATTTTCTTATATGCTGAATGGATCTATGGTTCATTTGATACATGGTAAAGTGTTTTTTATTTTCATCACCTGGGTTCAGGATTTTTTTTTTTAAAGATTTTATTTATTTATTTGACAGAGATAGAGACAGCCAGCGAGAGAGGGAACACAAGCAAGGGGAGTGGGAGAGGAAGAAGCAGGCTCATAGCAGAGGAGCCTGATGTGGGGCTCGATCCCATAACGCCGGGATCACGCCCTGAGCCGAAGGCAGACGCTTAACCGCTGTGCCACCCAGGCGCCCCTGGGTTCAGGATTTTTAAAGTAATCCTTTGGTCATCCCAAAGAATCCAGAATTGACGAATACTCTCCAGGTATTGTCAACTGTTGATACCCTCACTGGCAGACCCTCCCTGATGTGACAGCTGAGATTCTGGGACAGTGCAGGCAAAATCAGGCAGGCACTACACCCCACAGCATCCTGTTCTAATGGGGCACATTTCTGTCACATTCTGCCACATTCATATTTCATTTTTGTTTTTCTCATTCTTGTTTGTCTATCTCTTGTAAATTGGCCCACTTCACTTATCCTGTCTTCTGTCTTGCATTGTTCCAGGCAAACTAAATTCACGCTATGTACAGTGAGAGTACCAACACCCTTCAAATTCCAAAGTTCTGATTCACTTGTGGTGCGTTTCCTGTCAGTGTGAATGGCAAGATGGCTACAATTTAGACGGTAGGGGATATGAGGAGTTTTTAAAAACTTTTATTAGAGACTATATTGGAAATGTGATCTGGATTCACATTAAAAATTCAAAGTTAGAAAATTAGTGAAAAATGAGTAAATAGTGATATTTTTTAAAAAATCCAGAGAACAGTGCAAAATACCAAAAGGAGTATAAGTGGTATTATATCTTAAGATTGTTATTATAATCCTCTTTTTGTCAATGTTTTATAAGTTTTCAAGAGTAGAAATTAAAAAAATATAGAGATATTTAGCCTAAAACATAATTCAAATTATCACAGAAAATGGATTTGATCTTGAGACTTCCTTATAGTCTCTCATTTCAGGATAAGAAAAGTAACTGTTTGCAAATACACCCCTATGAGCTTACTAGGTGCTAAAATGCTTTATATTTTTCTGGGCTCTTTCTAGTACTTGAATAAACTAGGATGGGGAAATTCTTACTTGAATAAATGTGGTCTATACTCTGTGGTTATATAACCTAAAGTATAATCTGAAGTAATGCAGGAAAATAATTTAGAATTGTTTTATTAAAAATTAATTTATATATTACTATCCTCATACCCAAAACAGGTTTGGGAAAACATATCCATAAAATCAGTACCATTTTTCAAAGTAGTGCCTGCAATTGCTATTATTATTTCTGGTAATTCCCGACTCAACAGACAATCCCCTGGAGTATTTTATATTTTATTATCCTTTTTAAGTTTAACCCTTGACTGTTTCCTCTCTTCATTAATAAGAGTTTGATCAGGTTGTTGGGTTTTTAACTACATTTTTCTCTTATGTGTATCAATCAGATATAAGCTACTGAGCCCAAATCTGTAGAATTTCTCATTTCTTTAAATCTCCTCCTAAAATCATTGCATTGCACTCTTGCCTTTAATGAAATGGCCTCTTCAAGGTCTCTTAAATATTCTCAAAACTATGAATTTCACTCATATGCAAGAAAACTTAGCACTGGAATCTAAAAATGTCAATGAAAAGTCTGATGTCTTCTTTTCTTTTTCATCAAGTTTTTCTCTACCCCTGTCTTCTACCTGATTTGTTTTAAATATACATTGCTTTCACTTACTTTAGCAACTCCTTTTTCTGATTTTACATTTGATTTTTTTCACTGTATGCTTCCACTTATACCTTAGATTTTATAGAGGAGAACAATGATAAGTCATTTTAAAGTCTACATTTTTTGTCTCAACTTGAATCTGAGAAAATTCTCAGTTAAATATTAGGATTCAATCAGTTTTCTCTGATCTTTCCTCTGTTCTTATAGGTAAATGGTTCAGAGTTATTGAGCTTTAATCAATAACACATCAGTAAAATCACTGTAGATCAGAGCTCATTAAAATGTACATCTTCTATCTCAGACAATATTAAATCAAGAAAAACAAAGTTGCTTTTTCTTATTTCAAGAAAACTTTTCAAATGCCCTGTGTCCCATTCATTCACCACAAGGGGGCATGTCGATACAAATGCATCATTTCCCGGTGGAAGCATCATTTGATGATGCCTTCATGAAAGTTTGTTTTGTTTTGTTTTTATCATACTTTTATGTCTTTTTTTTCTTAGCACGTATAGTTTTTATAGAGTGATCCTAAGAATACTGTAGTTTCTAATGTTGAGTGTGGAGAATGAATTTCACTTTAGAACCAGAAGAAATATTCTAGGTCAAAATCTAAAAACTGCAATTCCAGCAGTTTCTTCTAGTTCCCATAAGGTATACTGGAGTTCAAGTAAAACCTAATCATTTCCAAGTATCTTCAAACCCCATCGACTTTAGATATATTAAACAATCAATGGCATAATTTGAAAAATGCACAATTGTTTTAAGACTGAGATAAAATTCAGCATCTGGTGCAACCAAATGACTTTCCTATCTGAAAAAAAATTGTTCATGTTTTGACCACAAGTTACTATATATCATAGTTTAAAGTATGTTCGCAAAATGTTACAGGTCTTCAATAAATGCCCAGAGAGGGGCATACATTTCTACATCAGTCAATACTGGAGAGAAATAAGCCTCACAGATATCTTAAAGAGAAGAAACTGCAACAAAGTAGCAAAAAGTGGAGAATACTGAATCCATCAAAACCAACTTAGTATCAGAGAGTAAAATTAACACTAGAGCTAAGTATTCCACTTTCTATTATTAACCATGTTTTACACTGGAAACTATCTTCTTTTTTTTAATTAAAATATTTTATTTATTTATTTGACAGAGATAGAGACAGCCAGCGAGAGAGGGAACACAAGCAGGGGGAGTGGGAGAGGAAGAAGCAGGCTCATAGCAGAGGAGCCTGATGTGGGGCTTGATCCCAGAACGCCGGGATCATGCCCTGAGCCGAAGGCAGACGCTTAACCACTGTGCCACCCAGGCGCCCCTGGAAACTATCTTCTATGAGAAACTGTAAACAAAATACTTGTGCTACATGGAATACATATTCAAAGAATAATGTCGGAGAAGCTATTAATTGTTGTTGTATGGTATATTCTCTTATTAGTGGAACCGCAACTCTAACTTCCCATCACCCACACCTCTTCCCTCCGCTCCCCTCCCATCCCCTCTCCCACTGTGCTGACAAATATTTTACCTGCCTGTGACTTCAGTAAGGCTGGTGGAAGAAATAATTGGATATTTGCCTAGATTGTATTAGAGCACTTAATCAAGATGGCGCCTTTAAATAACTCATTTCACAATTACCTGGGTGTTTATTAAAAATCCAGATTTGCAGATCATACCTTGCTACTCCTCCCCCAGACCTACTGAATGAAAATGAATCTCCGAGGCTGGAAACTGGGAGTCTGCATTTTTAAATAAGTGCCTTAGGTGATTTTTATGCTGTTAATCCCAAAAGAGGCTACCACCCATACTTTAGTGTAATTATTTTTATTTTTTAAAATTTTTATTTATTTATTTAAGATTTTACTTATCTATTTGAGAGAGAGACAGAGCATGAGTGGGGTGGGCCGGAGGCGGGGAGGGAGGAGCAGAGAGAGAAGGAGATGCAGACTTCCTGCTGAGCAGGGATCCGGATCCAGGATCTCCAGACCATGACCTGAGCCAAAGGCAGATGCTTAACTGACTGAGCCACCCAGGCTCCCCACTTGAGTTTGTTCATTATCTTATTGGCTGTTACAACATTTCTATGAAGTGGAGAGTGGACAGCTTTATTAATTCTATTCAAGATGTGGAAATTGAGGCACGAGGATTTTAAATTGATGATCCATGTTTATTCACTGAATTATTGCCAAAATGAGATTAAAATTACAGCTCCAAGTTGATAATCCACTGTCTTTCTACCATATTATGTCTATAGCGTTTTCTCCATACTTAATGATTCCATATACACATTGGTGTATTGAAATGCCTTGATTATGGAACTCCATGGAGGGTGGCATGAAGAATACACAGCTTACCCCTTGACTTTGTTAGCTATTACTTTATGTTAGAGTACAGCGTAGTTCTATTGAATCTGTCTTTCTTTAAGTAGCAATTATCTTTAAAAGCAAATGTATTTGCAACTTAGGAGTTGCAATCAGAAAACTTTTCTAAAGAAAAAGAAATCTCAGCTTTTATAAAAAATAAATGGTATAAATACTTACATTAAAAATGTTGCCTTCCCTTAAAGAGATTTTACTTGTATAGCATATGTGAAAAATAAACTTTTGAACCACTAAAAAGAAAAAGGTAATAATTCGGTTTCTATAAAAAGAAGAGAATTAAGGACCAGAATGTGTTGGGACCTAAATTATGCAACATATACAGGCAAGAGTAATCTAGAAAACATTATCTTTATGTATAATTCATCTAGCAGCTGCCTATTTGTGACACATATTATACACTGATTAAGAGCATGGTTAAACAACTGAATAATGTGCATGCTTCATATAATAACACCCTGTTCTTATTGCAAGTTTAAAGAGGCAAAGCTAGGTACAGTGAAACTTTCTGTGTTTATGTTAATTTGAACAAGTCATGATCTGAATATATGAAAATACTGATGGATCGTGGATGCATTCAGAGCTAATCTTTGCAGAGAGAAGCCCAAGAGTGAGTTTGGGGAAAACTCTTTGCAGCCACCTTTTCAGTGGTCCTCTTTTGCTTTCCTGTAATGAGCCATGGCTGCAAATGTTTGTCCTATGAAAACCCAAATCATAAGTAAGCTAGCATAAACAAAGCAAGGGATAGCCAGGTGAGAAAATGAATAAATGGGAGAAAAAGCATTTTCTTAACAAGGGTATTAATACATTTTTGTAATGTTTGAAATTCAATTTTATGTCTTTTAAAAGCAGACTCCAAGATTCTGTAGTGCTTTCTCTAGCTTTTGATCTCTTAATGATTGTTTATAGGCTTGGAAAAGTTGATGACTGTGGGTCTTAATGGTAGGCCCTGGGGTGACAAAGACAAATAGGTATTGAATTTGAAATCCTGAGGCAGAATCTGAGGTTTCTTGGAATATTGCCCAGAATTCCATTTCTAAAATCAGTAATCATAATTTTCATTTCCTTAATCTTCTTTTTCGTTTAAAAATAAATGTAGCACAGTGTTACAACCTTCAGCCATCTTTTTGATCAGAGAAGTTGCATTCAAACAATTGCACAAACACACTGTTCAGTCACTAATAATACCATGTAGAAACATTAAATATACTGATCAGAAAGATATTTGGAACTCTGCCAGGAGCTATTTCTCTATTTTTATAACATTTTTTTCTTTTATCATAAAACTAAAATATTCATTGCAGAATAATTTTAAAAATTTGATAAGCAAAAGTTGGATCACCAAAGACTAAGAGATCAACCTCTTTATTTCTCAATCTTCAAAGACTTTCAACTACTACTATCTACTGCGTTTGGCATGGGTCTCAGAGATAAGAGATAGAGGGGAGTGTGCAAATGACAGAAGAGAATTTGCAGTGGGAAGTACTGGAAGAGGAGGAAGATTCAATTGTGGGACAGACACTTCCTCTTAACTTGTCATTACTGCAATGGTTAATTGACATCGTTTCCAATGTAAGAGCCATGTGACTTGTGTACACCACTTAATTTCTTTGAGCCTCAATTTCCTTATCTGTTTAACACACACACACACACACACACACACACACACACACACACACACACACACACATCTAGGCAAAGCTATTGACACGAGATGTCCCAAGTCTCCCCACCACTCTTCATTTTTTCTATGGTCAGTTTATATCAAGCTACCATCATTACCTGTCTAAGGTGGTATGAATAATTCTCCTTGCTCTCTCTCCCCTTGACCCTCTACAATTAATTCATTCTCAACATATAGGCAGAGTGAGCTCTTAAAAACACAAATTGTTATGTCATCATCTGCTTAGAATCTTCCAGTGGGTTCCCTCTGCAATTAGAATAAATGTCTACTTCTTTCCATGACTTTTGAGTTTCTGTAGGATCTGGACCTCTGTCTTTATTTCTTTCTTACCTCCCAATATGTCAACCATCCTGGCCTTATTCCTAGTCCTAAACTATGCCAAGCTTGTCCCCACCTTAGGATCTGTATTTGTTTCCATCTTAGAACATTTGGCTTCAGATCTTCCCTTGGTTTGTAGCCTTATAATTTTCAGGTTTCATTTCAAATACCACCTCATTAAAGAGGTATTTCCTGAACATGCCTTCCAAGGTAGCTACTCACTTTTATTTTTAAAAAATTATAAAAAAATGAAAAAGTATGTTATATATCCAGTATTTATCACTATCTGAAATGAGATTCCCTTTTTTAAAAAATAACTTCATTATTTTTGTTCCTGCCATGCTCAAGACTGTATATTCCATGAGAAAAGCGTGTTTATTGGAATATCTCCATGCCTAGAACAGTATTGGGCACGTAGCAGACACTCAGTAAACATGTGCTGTATAAATATCAGATTTTAACTATACATTCAATAGCATGAATACTTAATGTCTGTTCTCTTCCCAGATCCTAAGCACTTTTAGCTCTATTATCCAACTTGTTATCTAATAATATTAAGAAATAAATGTGAAATGAATAAGTTATAACTGCATCTTCAAACTAACTGTATATTTACAGTCTGCCTAGTCTATTCAGTTTGTATGACTGAGGTGATATTTTACTTAAACGTTCATTTTGTCATTTTTCTATTTACGTTCTCTATTAATATGGAGGTTTTCTATTGATTACTGTATCCGAATGTCTTTGGGTTACAAGTCATAGAGTTATAGAATGCCCAATTCTCAGGAACTCAAGCAAATAAGGCACTTAATTAAATTATAAGCAAATGACTGGAGTAGTGGTTTCCACTTGTACATCACAAATGGTTGGATTGATACAGAAGTGCAACAGTTCCATCGGAGAACCAGGCCCTTTGTGGTCAGACGCTGTACTACTGTACGATATCCCCACATCATGAACTCGGTTCTTCTGATTTCCCTTCTTGGCCATCCTCAGTTCTGGGTTTGTCTCCTTCGGCTTGTTGCCACATGTCACAGCTCTAAGCACGATGTCCTTCCAAAACTATATTCAAGGCAATAAAGAAAAGCAAGGGCCAGTACTACACAGCTCTTAATTCTATATTGTTTCTGGTAAACCTCAACTGGAAATTCTTCCCGAAGTTGTCATTCTCACTTTCCTTTCTTTTTAAGTGACCAAAGTGTAAAATTTAAGTGTCAAAGGAGAACAGTATAAATATAACTGGCTTACCTAAATCATGATTTATTTCTTAGACCCGAGCTCATTAAAAACATCCAAATTTGAAGATTTTATTAGCAAGGAAGAGATGACAAGAGAGGTCAAGTAGGCAGCTAATGGGGTCGACTACAAACAGTATAAATAACTGATAACCTTATTCAATTTATTTGCCATTGATGGGAAGCTTTTTACACTGGGAATTAGTAAGCTTTTCCACAGAGCTTTCATGTGATTTATCCGGCATTTGTAACATCTTTCTTTCTAGTTTTTATTGTCAACAACAAAAAAGCATTCTTTCAACATCAGAGATGAAACCCACAATTAAGCATTAGTAATGACTTTATTTCTTCAGGTGGTATCTTTGAAACTCTAGGTTTAAAGTCAGCAGCTTTGTGTTTACTGTCTTACTTTGTCTTTTTTCTGCACAAGCAAGATGGGCCAGTGAGCTCTGTACTTTCTGCTTGCTGAACATCTGCTGATTGATCTTTCTCAGTAAATCCATTTAGTCCGGGTTTGTTCTAAAATCACTGGGAGCAGGGAGACTAACTCTGAATTAGACAGTGTTGGATGTTGCAAACACAAAAACAAACAGCACCTGGTATTTCCTGTGGTTCTTGGTTAATCATCAGGTGTATGTTGAATACTTTGAGAACGGTGACTGACATTTGATTATTCGTCATTGATTAGCAGTTAGAAGGACTGCATGTACTTCAGATGTTTGTAGGTATTAACATTTTATGTATTATGTGATTTTATGAACCATTTGTCTTGTATCTTATCTATGCTGTAGGCATCCTTTTGTGCTTAAAGCTTTCAACAGGATGTGCTCAGAGACTTTATTTTATTTATTTATTTTTTTTAAAGATTTTATTTATTTATGTGACAGAGAGACAGCCAGTGAGAGAGGGAACACAGCAGGGGAGTGAGAGAGGAAGAAGCAGGCTCCCAGCGGAGGAGCCCGATGTGGGACTTGATCCCGGAATGCCAGGATCACGCCCTGAGCCGAAGGCAGACGCTTTAACGACTGCGCTACCCAGGCGCCCCGCTCAGAGACTTTAAAACAGAATTTTCCCCTCTGTGACTCTTTGTTGTAAGTGCTTCGCTGTTTGTTACATTTGTTGCTTTCTATTGCAATTTTCTCATCTCTTTCTGATGTGTTAAAGATTATTTTAGGTTCACTTATGTGAAGGGTTGTGATTAACAGTGATATTGGAGAAGAAATAAATGTAATTTTACTGAAAAAATGTTCTTAGAGTTTCAGTCACTTTCTACCCTTTTCTTACTGTTTTAATTATCAGCAATTAATGAAAGAAGCCATTAAATAAAATATTATTTTAGGTGCTGGAAAGCCTTTGAAAAATGTAAATGATAACTCTCATGTTCTCCAGAGTTTTATGCACATTTAAAGGAATTCATCACTTTAACAAAACAAAAATTACTTGGAAGTCACACACCAAACCTTGAATGTTAAACAGAAAGTTTCTCAGTGGTCTCTTATTTTCAATAATGCCTTTCTAGATTAAAAAAAAAAAAAATGCCTTTCCAGGTCTAAGGCCTTAGGGTCTTTTCTTTAAAATGCATATTGGAAAGACAGAGCGCACGTTTTTGTAGATGCTTTGCACAAATGGCAAATGGAGGTTTTCCCAAAGCATGGCTTGGCTTCTTAATGGGATGCATGACTTAGCTAGATGGTCCTCTCTGTCTTCCAGATTTCTGATAGAGCTATCTGTTTGTTCAGTACTTTTCTCCTCTGTGTCCGATAATCTTCAAATCTTTTTCATTTGTTTTACTACAAATGGCTCTGTAATGATCACAAACTGTTGTTTCCTAAGCTTCAGAGATGAGGCTTTTTCAGGAAATGATTCTTTAAATATTAATTTCCTCTGGTATTGTTGATTGCCATTTCCATATTATGCTCAAGATGTGCCGTTGTCAATTCACCCAAGCAGTACATTTCAAAGAAGTTTCGTGTCCTTCTGATACAACCACTGCAGACAACTCATTCAGATTTTGGGTCTCTGAGCCTGTGATCCAAGCTGGTGCGTGTGGCATTCACCTCTTGAACAGTTATTGAAGAAGACCCTCACTTTGCATTTAACACATATTCTCTTTGGTTTAGTATAAAGCTTTGCTGCCCTTCATCCCCACTGTTGGGGATTTGGTTTCTGGCCATTTCGACTCAAAGTGGAGAGACACGCATTTCTGAGAGTATAGTTTCTACACATTAGAACATTAGAATTTACAAAAAGCTTATATTGACAAAGGTAAATAAAAACTGTCAGATTTTCTTCTCATGAATTAGTCCATCAAGCACTTGCTGGTTCAAGGGCATGTCTTTTCCTTTGAAATTAGGAAACGCAATATTGGCACATTGATTTCTTCCTCTTCAGTTAATTGTTAACGGTCTCTGTATTAGACTGATTTTGACCGACTGCTATCGTACTGTCTGCCAAGTGGGAACTATTTTTTTGTGAAGAGTCATTTAGTTGTTTTTTCCAAATGGCATAATTCTTTTCTTAGTGATGAATTTGGTTCTTCTCACCAGGATTTTATTGTTTTTCATTCTTCCCAGGTTTATTTGTTCATCATCTTTTTATTGAAAAAAGAGGTATTTAAATCTTCATGTTACAGCGTTCTGATAATGTTGCTGTTTTTGTTACTTTTTTCCTTTATTCTCAGGCTACTGAATTTATATTTGCCTAGAAGAAACTGCCATTTCCTTTAATTTTGCAGTGAATTCTGTGCAGGAGACTGTCCTTATATTCTGTTTATGCTACTATATGTTGCTTTTTGGGGGGCTAGTAGGCTTCACAATCACCTACCTAAGGGTCTGCCTTTGTGTCTGAAGCAGTCATAGCCCCTCTATTTCTAGCTTGGCTCAATCTGAAGGAACAATTGAAATAAAAATTATTCTTCTGGTTGGCCCTGGTTCATCTTGGGTAGACTTAGTATAAGATGCATTTTACCAAATGCAATATCTTAGCATAATGTCACCTCTACTATCCACGACTTGACAGAGTAGTAGGATTTCTAAAGATGAAGCTTTATTTTTCAAAATCTAAGAAATTAGAAACATTCTCCATACAAGTTCTTTTAGTCGGTGCATCACATATATGATTTTAAGTAAGAGCATTTAAAATTTTTCTACTGCAAAACTTTTTACAGTAAATCTTTTATTTAAAATATAGAAAAATGAGTGGAAACTCTGAGCATGTTTTATTAGCAGGTTAAGCATGATCTCCAGGCAAATCTTAATTACTCGTATTAAAGCACTTAAAGGCAGAATAGCATATGATCAAAAATGATTTTTTTATCTCACCTTTACCAAAAATATTTATTCTTAAAACATGTTTCAAGATTTAAAAATTCACTTCAGAAAGTCCAATTTGTAAGCACTTGAATTAGGTAAAGGAGGAAGGTTATTTAGATTTTCCCCAACTTTGGAATACACAGTAATAAGTCCCCCTCATGCTGCTCCATTATTTGCTATAATTAGCTCCACATTGGGTATAGACCATGACTTTTTAGATCAAGAGGAGATTTGACTTTTCTCATATCTTACATAGAATAGGGGAATTTAAGAGTTGCAGCTTGGAAGAAGTCTTATGGATGCAAAGTAAATAGATTTAAGATGTTAACAGAATTGTGACTAGGTAGATTATGTTTTGTCAATTGTGAGTCTCCATATTTCCACCAAGAAAGTACTTATATGGAATTGCTGCTGTCAAAGACAAAAGCAAAATTTGCCTTGGATAACATAAAATGAACACAATTGGAAGTTAGAGTCAAAGAATCTCAGAGTTTTTAGCAGATACTGTGATAAAATAATTCTTCCATTTTATGTTGATCTTTAAAATATAAGGAGTTACTCATTATAATTTAAAAAAATTCATACTGTGACTGCCATTATATTTGAAATAAAACCTATCCCTAGAACAGATCAGTGTGAGCCGTAACATATCTTTTAATGTTCTTTTTAGGTAAATAGGACCTCATTTCCATAATTGGGAGCACAGTCTTAACATTTTCAAGGTAAGTTTAAGACTGGTTGCTTATGAGAGAGAGTCCCTCCCTTGGAACTGGATACAAAACAACCGTCCATGTGAATGTGAATCAAGATTCAGAAAAGGAAGAGATTTCTCAGCACCTAAATTATTAACAGGCAGAAGACCTTGTAATCAAATGAGAACAACTCAAACTCAGTGAACAGTGTATGATTAAGTTAGCCACATATCAATAGTTGTGTACGTATTGTCAGGTGTGGTTCAATAATCATTCAGCAATCTTCCCTCACTAAATGCCTGTTAAGCTATTCATAGAATTGGGATGTAAAACAAGAACTTAGTCCTCGTCTAGATCCTACTTTCGTACATTTTTGTCCTTCTGTCTTTAGCCTCCATGCACATTTCTTGGTTTTCATGCCATTACCAGTTCTTAAGGTCCCTTTGCAAAGGCTTGATGTATTTTAGCTCAGGGCTTACCAGGAAAATCTGCTACTACTATTGTTGCCTTTCGTGCTGCGTTGCCCACTCGTGCTGTCCACACACCTATTGGTTTTATTATGTTTTACTGTATTTGGTTACTCTTGGTCCTCTCTCTGGGTAGTCATTTATCCATTCTCAAGAATCCCTTTATTTTTGGTTATTGGCTCTCGACTAATATGGACCTTAAATATGTTCACTCCATAATAAACTCTGTTGAATACATGCTGACTGAATAGGTCTTAGATCTGAAACAGAACATGCAAAACACTCTTAAGTTGTAGGAAGACATACTAGAATTTCTACTTACATTTGTCATAAATCTCATTCTTCTTTATTTTAGTGTATTTTATAATGTAAATAATATGTTCTTATTTATTACATGTATGTGTCTTCGAAATAAGGCCCTAATGAACTTACTAATTGTTGGCAAAAAAAATCTCTCTTGTCACATCTCTTTCTGGTCCGGTCATTTTGGCTCCAGTGGCCATTCTGCTCATCTGCCCTGGGCTGATCAGGTCAGTGCTATAGGTGACACTGGTCACTCTAGCTTTCCAGCCTTTTTTTTTTTTTTTTTAACCAGTTCTTACTGCTCTTTGCTCTGATATGTGGCTCTCTAAATTGGCAAAGTCATCTTACTGGAAAATATCTATTTACTCTGCTCCTATTTTGATTAGGAAGGGATAGTTTCCATGTAGCATGCTTTTATTCTAAGAATTATTTTCTTGAAGACTACAAAAAGATCTTTATCCATGATGTTTTCCTGTTTTTAAAACCCTTCACAAGGCTCCCTCTCCTCCAAACTCTTCCTGATGCAGATCATAAAAACATTTATAAAGAACGAGGAAGTAAAAATTATAGTTACGCAGTAAGAGAAAAAGTCAAAATCATTTAAGATAAAAGATATATTCTAAGAAAGTTATAGATAACACTTTAAAAAAGAAAATTATACTTTAAAAATGTATCAAGGGAGCTTGCACTTTACAGTTATTTTCATGTAAATGGTTTGATAAAACAAAGAATAATTTCATATAAATGACTATTCTCCTGTATTTTGTTGTATAGGGTTTGTTTGAATTGAAGTATGCCTTCACTAGGCAATGAAGTTTTCTAAGCATCTCCTTCTTTTAAAAGGAAAGAGAAAAAGAGTTTGGAGTCTAAGTACATTTATATAAAGTCCTAAACATTTTACACACAATTGCAACAGAATGCCAATTCTCAATCTGCCATTACCTTGATGACTTTGAATCAGAGTGCCTGTGACCCTTTGTTATAATTTTGCTTTGTAATCTAATGCCATTAGCCAGGCCATCTCTAACAGGGATCCTCTGAATTGATTAATAGCATCTCAACCAACTAGTTGTTTCTTCTAAACATACTGGTGTCATCTTTAAATCCTTCTTCCTTCTTATAACTCATATCTAATTAGTTATTGAGTCTTGTAAATTGTATATCCATAGTATATTTTTCAATTCTCTGCCCTCCTCTTTATTCCAATTGCCACTGCCCTAATTAAAGCCATATGGCCTTTCTGGTCTATAGCAATAATGCCTTAACTGGTTTCCTGTAACCATTCCTCCTGTCCTTCAATCCTTCCCTCCTTCATCAATAATATCATCTAATACATGCATGTGTTTTGTCATTCCCCTATTTAAATAAATCAATGTCTGTCTCTTAATTGCTATAGAAAACCTTCAATTTCTTGAAGTGCGACCCAACTAACTTCGCAATTACCCCTTAGAAAACTGGGTTGTCTACTGCTCCTCTCCTCTGTTCCAAACTGTCCACATTTCCATCAACATGTCCCTTTACTTCCCCAAATTTCTGTATCTTTTTTCCTTTTTCTGTTTCCTTTATCTGAATTCCCTAACAGTCTGTCTAATGAAAGTTTTTAATATTTGGTTCAAATTTTAGCTTTTTGTAAAGTCTTCTCCAGACCTCTGCTTTTTCCTAATTCCATATTTCTTTTTCAGGCCTGTATGTTAACATTTAATGTGCTGAATAGCTAGAAAGCATGAATCCACCCTGTGAAAGCGTAAGCTCTTTGAAGGCATGAGTGCTGCTGTTTCAAATATTAAATGGTCAAATTCATTATAAAGTCAAATATGATATTTTGTACTTTAGGAGCCTTTGAAAGGTTAGGTATTCCTGAGATTTTTTTTTTTTTAAGTTCTTAATTACAGTCTCTTCCAAATGGTGTTGGGAAAACCGAACAGGTACATACAAAAGAGTGAAACTGGACCACTTTCTTATACCCTACACAAAATAAACTCAAAATGGATGAAAGACTTAAATATGAGTCCTGAAACCATAAAAATCTTAGGAGAGAGCACAGGTAATAATTCTTTGGCATTGGCCATAGCAACATTTTTCTAGATATGTTTAGAAAGGCAAGGGAAACAAAAGCAAAATTAAACTATTGGAACTATAACAGAATAAAAAGCTTTTGCACAGTAAAGGAAATAATCAACAAAACAAAAAGACAACCTACTTAATGGGAGAAGATATTTGCAAATGACATATCTGATAAGGGGTTAATTTCCAAAACATATAAATAACTTAATATGACTCAACACCAAAAAAACAAATAGTGGGCAGAAGACATGAACAGACATTTTCCCAAAGAAGACATACAAATGGCCAACAGACACATGAAAAGATGCTCAACGTCATTCATCATTGGGTAAATGCAAATGAAAGCCACAGTAAGATACCATCTCACACTTGTCAGAATGGCTAAAATCAGAAACAAAAGAAACAACAGGTGTTGGCAAAGACGTAGAGAAAAAGGAACCCCTGTGCACTGTTGGTGGGAATGCAAAGTGGTGTAGCCACTGAAAATAGAAATACCACATGATCCAGTAATTCCAGTACTGGCTATTCACCCAGAGAATATGAAAACACTAATTTAAAAAGACATATGCACCCTTGTGTTTATTGCCACCTTAATTAAAATAACCAAGAAAAAACTCAAGTGTCCCCTGGTAGATGAATGGATAAAAAAGGTGTGGTATATACATACAATGGAATATTACTCAGCCATAAAAAACAATGAAATCTTGCCATTTGCAAAAACATGATGGATCTAGAAGGTAAAATGTTCAGTGGAATAGGTCAGTCTGAGAAAGACAAGTGCCATATGATTTCACTTATATGTGGAATTTAAGAAACAAAACAAAGAAAAAGAAAAAAACAGACTCTTAAATATATAGCACAAACTGGTGGTTACCAGAGGGGAGGTGGGTGGGGGGTTGGGTGAAATAGGTGAAGGGGATTAAGAGTACACTTATTGTGATGAGCACTGAGTAATGCATAGAATTGTTGAATCACTGCATTGTATGCCTGAAACTAATATAACACTGTACATTAATTATAGTGGAATAAAAAATAAATAAAAATAATTTTTAAAAAGTGCTTAATTACGTTATTTACCATTCAACTGATGCCTCTTAACTTCAGAAGCTTATTTCTTAATTAAGACATAATCTATAGCTTTTAAGAGGCACTTCTGGAACATTAATATTCTGGTTACCTAGCTTGATGTTTAATTCTGTAGTCAGATTTATATAAAATAACACTGTTCTAGGCCTCTCAGTCTCTATAATCATATAAGACAGAAGAACATGCCTGGAATCTGGATTTCAAATCTGACACAATAAAACCTATATATTCTTCAACATCTGGGTTACCCTGACAGTTTTATTAGTATGTAAATTTAGTTATGAGCTTCCCATTTTAAAAAGCAGTTAAAATATTATTTAATAGTAATTTCCATTATATCATATAGGGATACAAAAAGTGTAGTAGTTATTTCCTATTTTATGCTTTATTCCATATTATTTTGTTCTTTTAGGTCATATTGTTGGAATTTTTATTAATATTATATTGTATAAAATTTATATAATAATTTTAAACACTATTCTCCAATGTTGGAAATAATATGCGTAATAGAAAAATCTTATCTACATCGCTCTGTAACTTGAGAAGGTGATTCAAGTTATACATTTATAAAAAGAAAAGAAGGCCTTGAAAAAAATGAAAAAAATTATGACATTTTCCAATTAGAAAATGGAGTTGGAAATACTGCTTTTCCTGAAATGAGCAATTTATTTTCAGACATGTTAGACTTTTATTTTTATGGAGGTTTTTGGTCAAACTAAAAGATCAATAGATACTGCTACTTTATATGCCAGGCTCTCAGAGATTAATTTATTTTCCTTAGCACTAAATTTATTTGTTGGAAAATTAGTGAAAATATCATCAATAAAGTAATATAGAGCATTTCTACAGTGCAAATTTAGTAAGGGCATAATATGTTTTACTCATAATATTAAACCTGTATCTCTTCCGGAGTAATTGAATACAGTGAATTTCAAAACAATCTAATAGAAAATGAAATAAAAGGGAACTAAACAATGGATTTGCCTCTTCTACAATAATGTGTAAGGTTAGAGAAAGAGGAGAGGATAAAAAGATCCTGAATAATTTTACTGACTTACTTTTCATTGAAGGTGACTGTCAAATGAGTCAATGGTGAAGGTTTTGTTTGAAAAAATAACAGAATGTTGTATAGTTTTACAAATTATTAGCTTTCGGATAGCTGAAGAAAGACTCGGAGATTGAAATCCTTGAAACAATAACCAAAAAGGTCAGTGGAATGAACTGGTTTTGGGGCATTCAGAAATGCTTAAACTATTCATGAATTAAGTTTAGATCATATAATATACGATGATAGTTTGGTCCTAAAGTTTTAGCTTTTTATTCCTGCTCAAATTCCCCCCAAGTATCATTCAGAAAAAAGTTGAGAGTCTACTTATATATCTCCAGAGAAACCTATCTTGCTCATTTGTAAGAATGATCAGGTCATTCTGTAACATTTGCTATGAGGAAAAAAAAAAAGTCATTTCATAATCATTGGTTTTTCACTAGCACTAACTTAACTGGTTCACCACTGGCCTATACAGAACTCCATTTAAAAGAGATAATTATTACGCATCAAGAATACCTCGAGCAAAGGCAGATTTGTTGTGGCAATCAAGACTTGGACCTCAGGCATGATATTAAAGTCCCAGTACAATGGAAGAAAGAAAACAACCATATATACAAGAAGGTTTTTGTTGTTGTTGTTGTTTTGCTTTTTTGACCAAGCACTCAGATAAAGCATATACTTCTCAACTGAACGATGATGTTAAATTTGGAAAATACAAGTGCAAGCAGAAAATTAGGAAAGCAAAAACAGAATTATTCTTATAATATTAAAAACAATATAAGTAAGCAACCTATATTGGAAAAGAACATGTAAACTTACAGTTGTTGTATAAGCAGCTTCTGGATCATCTTCCAGCACCCGGGAGAGACCAAAATCAGAAACTTTGCATACCAAGTTGCTGTTGACCAATATATTCCTAGCTGCTAGATCACGATGAACGTAACCCATATCAGAAAGATACTTCATTCCTGATGCAATGCCTCGGAGCATACCGACCAACTGGATGACTGTAAAATGGCCATCGTGTTTCTGAAAGAGAATCACAATTGTTTACATTGATTTATTTTAATGCAGCATGCGTGCATGCATGCACATGTGTGGGTAGCATTAAGGAAAACTGTTGAATTTATTTTACTGGATCCAATGAATACAAGCATCAAATTTGTTGACCATGAAATATAAGAATTTGTTTGACATTTAAAGGAAAGGAAAATCTAGCTGGAAGTGGTGAAGGAGAACAAACAAAGGATAGAAGAGAACCAACCAAATTAATTTCCAGAAAGACTGATTTCAGAAACTTTTAAGTAATGAGAGGGACCTAAGTCAAATTAGGTAGCAGCAATGACTACCAAGAGAACAGAATTCACTTTCCGTAATTGTGACCTATGCTCCCGCTGTACAGGTGGGTGGAAGGATAGCAAAACCTAGGACTGGATAAAAGCTGTGTAATACCTTCAAACGTGAAAAACAATTACTCAGGAAAAAGAGGACCTGTTTGCATAAACAAGAAACAAGTTTAGGGAAGCTATAAAGAGAGAAAAAAAATACATGCAAACACTAGATTTTCCCATTCTTTCATTATACAGAGAGCGAATAGAAAGGAAGTTGTTGGCAACTGTCTGAAAACAGGACTATTTTAGCTCCCAGTTGGGAAGATTAAATGAAATCATATGAATAACAAGGCACAGCACTGGTATGCAGCAGTCAATCCCTTGATTGCTTATTCTTCCCATCTTGATTTAAAAAGAACATTTTTTTTTAAAGGAAAAAATTCAGTTGTCATCCATGCAAGATGTGCGTAGCAGTAAGACCAAACAGTACCTAAAAATTAGAGAAAAATAAAAATATTTTAAGTTTGAAAAATAATGCATTTTTCTCTACATAGTTATTTGGGGATAGTTGTCTTCAATGGCGTTATAGAGAAACATGAAAGATTCCCCAGCTGGTTTTATACACTAGGTAATATTTATTTATGAATGCTATTAAAGTGAATATCTAGCAAAAGACAATTGGGTTATATTAACTTATACAGTGAGGTAGATGCATAAATAAAAGCTATCTTAAAATTTGCAGTTACAGCAGTTTTCATGGATATCTGATTTAAAACTATAGCATGGGTTAATTACAGGGGTGATCTGACTGTATCACAGTGACATGCTATCCTACACAATGATTCACTGGTCAGTTAAATGAATAAGCTTATACTACAAATGAAATAAACTTTGTCTTTGTATCAACTTATCTCCCTGATAGAGCTCTGATAATATCTCCCAACTCAAGTGCAGAGTAAGGAAAAGGACTGTCTCTTAAAAGAAACATTCTATAGCACGAGTATCTATTTAAGCAGGCTCTTCTGTATAATTAATGTACAAAAGATAACCTAGTAAAGAAAATCTTTGGTGGTATTAGCTCTTTATGTTTCCAATCCATCTTCCTAGACAGTACACTATGAGATGAAATCTGCCTCTTCTATCATGTACCCTACCTACCTCTCCTCTATTAGGACTCTCAAAGCCTTTGAGTAGAATTCAAAGCATAAATTCTTTTGGCCTAGAAAGGATTACACTAAATTTAAGGAGGTGGCTCTTTTACCTATTAGAAATGAAGTTGCCTGGGGGGTGCCTGGGTGGCGCAGCGGTTAAGCGTCTGCCTTCAGCTCAGGGCGTGATCCCGGCGTTACGGGATCGAGCCCCACATCAGGCTCCTCCACTATGAGCCTGCTTCTTCCTCTCCCACTCCCCCTGCTTGGGTTCCCTCTCTGGCTGGCTGTCTCTATCTCTGTTGAATAAATAAATAAAATATTAAAAAAAAAAAAAGAAATGAAGTTGCCTGGTATCACAGTTCTCATCAATGCAGAATTTGTGCATGGTAGGAAATGTTAATGGACCATCTGAAAACTAAGGAATGCCTCAGTTTTCTTATCTGTACAATGAGAATAGAATAATCTAACTCAGAGGTGCAGGGAATATCACATACAAAACACATAGCGCAGCCCCTGACTTATTTTAATAATAGTTATTAAATAAAACCTTGTTGTATTACAATTACATGCAGTTCTTGTAATTTTAATGTGAGTCAGATAATTCTCCTCCCACTTTCCTGAAAAATCAATTGAGCAACATAAACTCCTACATCATAAAAGGAAATCATTATTTAATTCCAGGTTGAAATTTAATTTCCTATCTATTCTGAGAGTGACATGAAGCACCAAGTTCTTTTTTTTTTTCCAAGACTACTTTTTTAGAGCACTTTTAAGTTCATAGCAAAATTGAGAGGAAAGTATAGAGATTTCCCATATACTCTCTGCCCCCACACATGCATAGCTTCCCCCATTATCACTCCCTCACCAGGAGTGAGGGGTACATTTGATACAACTGATGAACCTGATGGTACATCACAATCACCCAAAGGCCATGGTTTACATTAGGGTTCATTCTTGGTATTCTACATTCTATGGGTTTGGACAAATTTATAATGACATAAACCCATTATAGTACCATACAGAGTATTTTCACTGTCTTAAAAATCCTCTGTTTCACCTATTCATCCCCACCTCCCCAAACCTTGGCTACCACTGATCATTTTACTTTCTTCATAGTTTTGCGTTTTCCAGAATGTCATACAGTGGAATCACACAATAGGTAGTGTTTTCAGATTGCTTTCTTTCACTTCATTATATGCATTTAAGATTCCTCCATGTCTTTTCATGACTTGATGGCTCCATTCTTTTTACTGCTGAATAAAATTCCTTTGTCTGTATGCACAACAGTTTTATTTATCCATTCACCTACTGAAGGACATCTTGGTTGCTTACAAGTTTTGGCAATTATAAATAAATAATTATAAATGTTAGCATGTTTATAGCTGTAGACTTTTGTGTGGATGTAAGTTTTCAATTCCTTTTGGTAAGTACCAGGGAGGGCAGTAGCTCGATCACATAGTAAGAGTATGTTTAGTCTGGAAAACAGTGTGGAGGTCCCTTAAAAAGTTAAAAATTGAGCTACCCTATGACCCAGCCATTGCACTACTGGTATTTACCCCAAAGACACAGACGTAGTGAAGAGAAGGACCATATGCACCCCAATGTTCATAGCATCATTGTCCACAATAGCCAAATTGTGGAAGGAACCGAGATGCCCTTCAACAGATGACTGGATTAAGAAGTTGTGGTCCACATATACAATGGAATATCACTCAGCTATCAGAAAGAATGAGTTCTCAACATTTGCTGCAACATGGACGGCACTGGAGGAGATAATGCTAAGTGAAATAAGTCAAGCAGAGAAGGACAATTATCATATAATTTCTCTCATCTATGGAACATAAGAACTAGGAAGATCGGTAGGGGAAGAAAGGGATAAAGAAAGGGGGGGGGTAATCAGAAGAGGGAATGAAGCATGAGAGACTATGGACTCTGAGAAACAAACTGAGGGCTTCAGAGGGGAGGGGGGTGGGGGACTGGGATAGGCCGGTGATGGGTAGTAAGGAGGGCACGTATTGCATGGTGCACTGGGTGTTATAAGCAACTAATGAATCATCGAGCCTTACATCGGAAACCGGGGATGTACTGTATGGTGACTAACATAATATAATAAAAAAAAAAAAAAAAAAAAAAAAAAAAGAAACCCATAAACTATCTTCCAAAGTGGCTGCACCATTTTGCATTCCCACTGGCAATGAGAGTTCCTGTTGCTTCACATCCTTACCACCATTTAGCATCCTCAGTGTTAGCAACTTTGGCCATTCTAATAGGGGGTATCTCATTACTTCAATTTGCATTTTCCTGATGACACATAGTGTGAAGCACCCTTTCATGTGCTTATTTGCCATCTGTATATCTTTCGTGGAGTGCCTGTTAAGGTCTTTGGCCCATTTTTAAATTGGCTTGTTTTCTTATTGTTGAATTGTAAGAATTCTTTGTATGTAAGGCCTTTATCAGATGTGTCTTTTGCAAATGTTTTCTCCCAGTCTGTGGTTGTCTTCTCATTTTCTCGACATTGTCTTTTGCAGAGCAGAAGTTTTAAATTTTAATGAAGTCCAACTTATCAGGTTTTTTTTCTTGGATCGTATCTTTGTAGTTGTATCTAAAAAATCTTTGCAATATCCAGTATCATCTAGGTTTTTCTCCTATGTTATCTTCTAGGAGTGTTATAATTTTGTGTTTTACATTTAGGCCTGTGATCCATTTTGACTTAATTTTTGTGAGGGGTGTAATGTTCTGTGTCTAGTTTTTTGTTTTTTATTTGTTTTTAATTTTTGTATGTGGATATCTAGTTGTCCCAGCACCATTTGCTGAAAACACAATTTTTGCTCCATGGTATTGCCTTTGCTGTTTTGTCAAAGACTAGTTGACTATGTTTATTACAGACTTTCCATTCTGTTCCATTGACCTGTTTGTCTATTCTTTCACCCATAGCACGTCTTGATTCCTGTTTATGTCTGGAAGTTGGGTAGTATCAGTCCTCCAACCCTGTTCTTTTTCAGTACTGTGTTAGCCATTATAGGTCTTTCGCCTCTACATATAAACTTTAGAATCAGTTTGTTGATATCTACAAAATAACTTAGTGAAAATATATATCAAATTGGAAAGAACTGACATTTTAATGATATTGAGTTTCCTTAATTATGAACATGGACTATATCTCCTCTTATTTAGTTCTTCTTTGATTTTGTTTATTAGAGTTTAGGTTTTACTCATATAGATCTTGTACATATTTTGTTTGATTTATCCCTCGGTATTTCATTTTTGAGGGTGCTAATATAAATGGTATTGTGTTTTTAATTTCAAATTCTGCTTGTTCATTGCTGATATGTGGGAAAGCTACTGACTTTTGTATATTGTATATTAACCTTGTATTCTGCAACCTTGGTATATAATTACTTATCAGTCTAATTTTTTTTTTGTCAATTCTTTCAGATTTTCTACATGGATACCATATTATCTGTGAATAAGGACTCTATAAATAAAGAGTTTTATTTTTTCCTTCCTAATCTGTATACTTTCCCTGTCTTTTCTTGTCTTATTACACTTGCTAGTACTTACAGTATGATAGTGAAAAAGTAAGGAGAGTGACATCTTTGCCTTGCTCCTGATCTTTGTGAGACACCTTTAAGTTTTTCACCATTAAGTATGATAGCTATAGGTTTTTTTGTAGATAGTCTTTATATCAAGTTTAAGAACTTCCTTTCTATTTCTAGTTTACTGAAAGTTTTTATCATAAATTGGTGTTCAATTCTGTCAAATATCTTTTTCTTCATCAATGTGATCATGTGATTTTTCTTTTTTAGTCATTTGATGTGATAGATGACATTAATTCACTTTTGAAAGTTGAACTGTTCCTGGATACCAGGGTAAAACCCACTTGGTTGTAGGGTGTAAATCTTTTATACAATGTTGGCTTTGATTTGCTAATATTTTGTTCCAAGTTATTTTTTAACAGGTTTATTAAGGTATGATTCACATACCATACAATTTACACTTTTAAACTATACCAATTTATCATTCTTAGTGTATTCACAGAATTGGTGTAAGCATCACCATTACTCACCTTTAAAACTTTTTCAAGATTCCCAAAAGAAACTTTATACTCACTGGCAGTCACTCCCCATTTCCCCCAACTTCCCTACCAGCCCTAGGCAACTACTAATTAACTATCTATAGTTTTGCCTATTTTGAGTATTTCATTTGAATGTAACCATAAAGTACATAGTCTTTTGTGACTGTCTTCTTTCACTTAATATAATGTTTCAAGGTTCATTCAGTATTTTATATTATTTTTACTGATATATAATATTCTATTCATTTTATTTATACATATATCAGTTGATAAACATTAGAGTTACTTCCACTTTTTGGCTATCATGCAATATATATATTTTGGTTACATTTATCCCCCCCCTTTCTTTAGGTAAGGACATTTAAGTTCTACTCTTTTAGCAAATATCAATTCTACAATGCAGTGTTATCATTGATAGTCACCACTTATCCATCTACAACAGAATGTTTTCATCCTTTTACAAACCCCTCTATTTCTTCTACTTCCCCCCACCCTTGGCAACCACTTTTGTACTCTCTGTTTCTATGAGTTCACCTTTTTTTCTTTTCTTGGTTTCCACATATAAGTGATACCATTCAATGTCTGTCTTTCTCTGTCTGACTTATTTCACTTAGCATAATGTCCTCCAGATTTATCCATGCTGTGGTAAATGGCAGGATTTCCTTTTATTTAAAAGCTGATTAATACTCCATTATATATTTTCCAGGTTTTCTTAATTCACTCATCCATTGACAGACACTTAGGTTATTTCCATTTCTTGGCTGTTGTGAATAATGCTGCAATGAACATGGGAGCATAGATATCTCTTTGAAATAATGGTTTAATTTCCTTTGGATATATACCAAAAGTGGGATTGCTAGATCATATGATAGTTCTATTTCTAATTTCTTGAGGATCCTCCATACTGTTTTTTCATATTTGCTGCACCAATTTATATTCTTGCCAACGGTGTACAAGGATTCCCCTTTCTTCACATCCTTGCCAGTGTTTTTATTCTTGTCCTCTTGATAATAGTCTCCTCACAGGTGTAAGGTAATATCTCATTGTGGTTTTGATTTGCATTTCTTTGATGATTAGTGATGTTAACCATCTTTTCATCTACCTGTTGGGCCATTTGTAGGTCTTCTTTGGAAAAATGTCAATTCAGGTCCTTTGCCCATTTAAATTTTTTGTTTGTTTGTTTGTTTGTTTACTATTGAGTTGTGAGTTCCTTGTATACTTTGGATATTAACCCCTTATTGAATATATGATTGACAAATGCTTTCTCCCATTCCACAGATTACCCTTTTATTTTGTTGATGATTTCCCTTGCTGTGCAGAAGCTTTTAAGTTTGATGTAGTCTCATTTGTTTATTTTTACTTTTGTTGTCTTTGCTTTTGCTGTCTATACAAAAAATCATCGCTAAGACCAAAGTCAAGGAGTTTACCCTCTATGTTTCTTCTAGGAATTTTATGATTTCAGGTCTAATGAAAAGTCTTTAATCTATTTTGACTTTTGTGTATGGTATAAGATAGGGGTTCAGTTTCATTCTTTAGAATGTCACTGTCCAGTTTTTCTCATTTGTTGAAGAGACTATCATTTCTTACTGTATATTCTTGGCTCTTTTTGTCAAAAGTTAATTGACCATATGCCCATTGGCTTATTTTTGGGTCTCAATTCTATTCCATTGATCTATGTGTCTGTTTTTATGCCAATACTATACCGTTTTGATTACTATAGCTTTGTAATATAGTTTGAAATTAGGAAATGTTATGCTTCCAGCTCTGTTCTTTTTCTCAAGATTGCATTGGCTATTTGGGGTCTTTTATGGTTCCATACAAATTTTAGGATTATTTGTTCTAATTTTGTGAAAATGCTATTGGAATTTTGATAGGGATTGCACTGAATCTGTAGATCGCTTTGGGTAGCATGGACATTTTAATGATACTACGTCTTCCAATCCATGACTAGAGGATAATTTTCCATTATTTGTGTCATCTTCAATTTCTTTTATCAATGTTTTAGTTTTCAGTGTACAGATCTTTCACCTCTTTGGGTAAATTTATTCCTAAGTGTTTTATTCCTCTTCAATAAAATTGTTAAATGGGATTGTTTCCTTCATTTCTCTTTCTGAAAGTTTGTTGTTAGTGTATAGAAATGCAACTGATTTTTGTATATTGATTTTGTATCCTGCAACTTCACTGAATTTATTTATTTCTAACAGGTTTTTGGTGGAATCTTTAGAGTTTTCTATATATAGTATTGTTATGTGCAAATAGAGACAGTTTTACTTCTTCTTTTCTGATTTAGATGCCTTTTATTTCTTTTTCTTGACTAACTGCTCTAGCTAGGACTTCTGATGCTATGTTGAATAAGAGTGGCAAGAATGGATATCTTTGTCTTGTTTTTGATACTAGAGGAAAAGGTTTAACTTTTTTAGCATTATGTATGATGTCCGCAGTGGGTTTCTCATATATATCCTTTATAATGTTGAGGTATGTTCCCCTCTATATGCACTTTGTTGAAGGTTTTTTTATCATAAATGGATATGGAATTTTATCAAATGCTTTTTCTAAATCTATTGAGATGATCATATGATTTTTACCCTTCATTTTGTTAAATCATCCTTGCATCCCACCTGATCACATTGTATGATCCTTTTAATGCACTGTTGAATTCAGCTGGCTAATATTTTGTTGAAGATTTTTCATTTACATTCATCAGCAATAATGGCATGTAGTTTTCTCTTTTAATTAGCATTTAAAAGTATTAAATAGTACAGCATAAAACGTATTAAACACGTAATACACAAAGCATTGTTATTGAAAATAATTTGCTAAGACAAATAAAGCAAGAGTCTGATTAGCTACTCCACCACTTCTGTTACCAGCAGAAGTAACCAGCATAGTAGGTTTTCAGTGCTATTACCAGATCAGGAGGATAAAAATGAAATGACCAAACTCTAGTAAAAACAGGTTTTCAATCAGTATTCTGACTGGCTCTTGTTAGTCTGGTTTAAAGCTATTCCTGGTAATTCTGACCAGTTTGTTTTTTGCTTATGACCACCAGTAGACTGAATATTCACTCATCTGATTTACTATTTGAGTGTAGTGTTGCTGATGAAATTTAGAGCCTTTTTTTTTTTTAAGGAGGAAAAAGATGGAATTTTATCCCAGATATTTTACAGGTCTGAGTAATCTGGTGACTTCTCAATTTCCAGACTATGTATTTCTATTGTATGGGGGAGTCAAATTAGAATTCTAAAAAGTACAAAGGGAAAAGGCAGGCTGAGGAAATAATGCTTCCATTTGGCAAGAATTGTGCTTTTTCCTTGTGAGAAGATAAAATGCTGTGAGAGAGCCATTTGTGTTTTTGAAATAGCATTTTCACTTCCTCAGCAAAAATTGATTAAATATAGCAAAAGTAACTTTCCACAATATGTTTTCTTGAAATGTTTATACATTAATATTGTTAATGAAAGAAAATGTGTAGAAAATACTTGTTAAACTTGTTTCTTGATCCCTTTTTTCATAGACCCAATATAGGCTATAAGTTGTCCCAAAGGATTTAATTTTTTGCCAGCAGATGAAATTTTTGTTTGCCAAAAGAAGAACCATTTTCAAATAACCATCCATATCCAAGTTCAGGGAAGTCCAAAATTTGTCAAAACACAAATGGGTCTTAAAGCCAATACAAGTGTTTTATTTGAAAGGTTTGGGGTTAAGGTAAGTCTTTTATTTAGCTCAATACAATCAATCCAACATTTATGAAATGTCCCAGTTATTTCTTGATGCATAACAAATTATCCCCCAAACTTAGCAACTTAAAATAATAACAATCACCTAGTTGGGTCACAATGTGCAACTTGGTTAGGGGTTGGCTCTGACAGTTCATGTCATCATGAACTGTCAGAAGTCATCAACTGGGGCAGCTCAGCTGGGCCTGGATCCAGTTTCTAAGATGGTTCATTCATACGTCTGTCAAGTTTGGGCTGGCCATTGACTGAGAGCTCAAATGAGACTGCAGCTGGGAGCCCTTGGCTCTTCCTCAAGTGGATGTCTCTGCAGAGACGCTATGCTTCCTCACAGCATGATCTAAGAATAAATGTTCCAAGACATAAGGAAGCTGAAGCTGCCAATTTCTTAAGCCTGATACTGGTTCAGAAACTTGTACAACATCTTTTCAAAGAACATTTTGTATTTTCCAGTATATAAATCTTGGGTTCTTTTACTAAATGTAGTTATTTCATTCTTTTTGATACTGCTGCATGTTTATATGCAGTTGATTCATAATTTTTACCACATTCTCAAATAGGTCTCTGACTTAAAAAAACCAAGGAGCCATTGATCTAGTCAATATCTCTTCTTTTCCAGTTTAACAGAGAGGAGACTGAGTCCCAGTAAAGTATACAATTCATCCAAGGTAAGTAAATGAGAGAGTTGGGCTTAGAATGCAGGTAGGATGACTTTTGAGGGTCACCAAGTATTTGTCAAATTATTACCTCAGATCCAGCTTCATAGGGGGGAGGAGCATCCATTATCTGTATATTTTATTCTAATTATTAACCTGAGCTTAGGCACTGAGTCTCCTAATATGGGGCTTGACTGCTGAACACATCAACTGCTCTTGCTTCAAACTGAACTCTTACACCAAACTAAACCAAAACAAAACAAAATAAAAGCAAATACAAATAACAAAAGATATTTTTCTGATTATGGAAGTAATATGAATTCATTGTGAAAATTTTAGAATACAACAGAAAACTATAAAGAAGAGATAAAAATTCATTCATATTTAAGACTCATCATTTGGTAGTCTAAGTTTTTCTGTTATTAAAATTAATCTCATATTGTTAATAGTGTATTATGAAAATAACATATTATTAAAGACTATAAAATATTGTTTACAAAGATAATATAGTTTCTAATATATAAATGTACCATATTCCTGTATCGTTTTATTTTCAATTTTGTATTGTTAATAAAACTTCAGTAAATATCCACATATATCCACCCTTGCATGAGGATAAATGCCAGAAGAATTTATACATCAAAGACAACATTATTAAAACTCTTGACGTTGGCTGCCCAATTGCTTTTCAGAAAGAAATGTTATTATGCTAATACCCACAGCAGATTTCAACACTCCCTTGCATTTTTTATTATCCATTTTGTTGCCAAAGGCAAAATTTCATTCTTTTTTATGGCTGAGTAATATTCCATTGTGTATACATAGCACATGTTCTTTATCCATTCATCAATCAGTGGACACTTGGGTTACTTCCATAATTTGGCTATTGTAGTTAATGCAGCTGTAAACTTTAGGATGATTGTATCCCTTTGAATTAGTACTTTTGGGTTTTTTTTGGTAAATACTTAGTAGCATGATTGCTGGATTCTAGGGTAGTTCTATTCTTAACTTTTTGAGGAAACTCCACACTGTTTTCCAGAGTGGCTGCACCAGTTTTCATTCCCACCAAGAGTGCAATAGAGTTCCCCTTTCTCCATGTCCTCACCAACACCTGTTGTTTCTTGTGTTATTGATTTTAGCCATTCTGACAGGTGTGAGGTGATATCTCATGTAGTTTTCTTGCAGCGTCTTTGTCTGGCTTTGTTATCAGAGTAATACTGGTCTTGTAAAATGAGTTTGGGAGTGTTCCCTCCTCCTGTATTCCATGTAAATTATTTCAAAATTATTTTAGCTCTTCTTATTGCCAGTGTTTGCAGGGACTTAAATTAACTGCTTTTATTCAGCATCATAGCAATTACAGTTCCAAGAACAGTAAGTGACCTCATTAAAAATGAGATTTTGGTGTTTGAAAAGAAGATAAACTTTCTCCATGCTCTGTCATGGGACTATACAATGTGGAATATGTATTTCTAATTCCCACAGTGAAGACATTTCAGGGGTCCATGAGGTCAAAACCATTTTTACACTAACACTAAGACATACATCTGCCTTTTTTGCACTACGTTGATATTTGTACCACAGTACAAGACTCTGGTGGGACAATTGCAGGACCCTAACACAAATTAAGGATCAAGGTAGTAGCACCAAACCAAACTGTATTAGTATCCTCTATCCTCCTCTTCTCTGCCACATGGACTAAACAAACAAACAAAAAGGGGACAGTTTTTTATAAGAATGAGAATGTATTTGACAAAGCAGTAAAATTTATTAATTTTGCTAAATGTTAATCCCTGATTACATACTCTTAGGACCAACATCTGGGGGGGGGGGATAGAAAAAAGAAGGACTGGGCAGCAGGAGAACTTAAAAGTGCAGTGCATTCACAACAAAGAACTTAATATACCTCATGGAATGTCCTGGATATGGGATAATCCTTCAGAGTTGATTCAAAATGAGGAAAAGGGGCTGGGTCCTTATTACGGCCACATCAATCAATCATTGGCTACAAGCTGCTCCTGTAAAGGTGCCAGATTTGGGGTATGATGGCTTTCTCTAGCCAAGGCCATTTCCCAGAGAGGGACTCAGCTAAGGATTATCAGCTGCCAAAACTCTAGAATTTATAGGAATTAGGGAGATGATCTTGATGCTTTTCCCCAGTGAAGTTTCTTCATGTGTTTCTTCCTTTAGAATCTGCTTCCCTGGGTGCCCAACCTATGATAATCTCTCTCTCTCTTTCTCTCTCAGTTTTTTATAAAATGTGCACTTGATGAAAGAGAAGTGCCAAATATAGTTTTATATTCTTTTAGGAACTCATACTGCTATCATTGCCACATTATTATAGGGGCTGGGGGGGAGGGATGCTAACATTCCTTAAACACTACAAACCAGATAGAGTTATAAGCTTTTTATTATCATCTTATTCAATGTTTGTAACAACTCTGTGATATAAGTGTCATTTTTATCTCCACCTTCTAGGTGGTCAAACTGAAAGGCAAAAATATTTAATAACCTACTAACTGGTGCAGTCAGGATTTGAATGCAGGCATTCTAATTCCAGAGCCTGTATTCTTTGCAATTGGAGTTGTCTGGAAAAGAGCTGACCCCAACTTTGCCATGATGAACCAGGCTGGCCTAGTTTGGGCAGCATAATTTGGAGTAATCCAGCAACGTATAAAAGAGCTTCGAGACCAATAAACCAAAACAAACAAACAAGAACACTCCAGATAAGCCAACAAATGAGAATCTATTTATCTATGTCGCTGAGTGGAACAGTCCTATTTATTCCCACATGAGGTACGGCACAAACCTCTTTCTCTACAAACGATGCGACTCTCTCCTTCACACAAAATCTATATTCCCTTTGCTAGTCCTTGTCAACATCGCCTCCTCGAGCGTGGTTTAAGACATACTGTTTATCTTGAATATGGTGGATGGTCAATAAATGGTGCCTGAGTTGAACAACCTTTGATACCATCTTGTAGTGCACTGGTTTTTGTTGCTGTATTATTCCTATTGTCTTGTATAAAAAAAAAAAGGCTGTTTTCTTTTCTTAAGATAGGACACAGGTTTTCTCTCTTTTATGTAGCAGTTCCATCACAGCATCCACTATACTGCCATGCCTCGTGTCAGCACTCGATAAATATTAATTCAAACTGAATTGAATTGTTTATGAGGGGAGGAGAAAAATGGGAGAGCACTGAGATTTAATATCTTTGGGCTTCTTACTAGTGATTAATCAAAAAGAAACTGTGAATTTTTTTTAAGACACATGGTTTTTTCCCCAGGAAGGCAGATTCAAATGAAAGACAGTGAATGTGGCATATTTATGCACTGCATCTCAGAGCTTAGTAGCTAGAATTCAGTTTGTCTTCATCCCTCTTTTTCCTTGCTCTCTCAGCCTGATTGTGGAGAAACATGGAGCTTCACCTCCACGTGCCAGAGAGGCTGAGCCCCACTGGAAGATGGTTTCTGAAAGCCATACATAATAACACCTGCTACTTCCGAAAACTGCAGAGTGCCACCCGATCTGAGCAGTCGTTGGCATGGTACACTGTCTTCACCATGCAAGTAATACAAACTCTTGATGATGTTTTCCAAGGCCCTGCCTCATACGTAGTGCTGCATGAACACTTTGAGCCTCTCAGAGTCCAATCATCTTAGGTTGAGCTCAAGTACTTAGCCTGTGCTGAGGACAAACGTAGGGTTCGAGTGCTAGGCTGTGCTGAAGTCATCACATTATTGTCTATTTAAAAACATATATATATATATATATATATATATATATATATATATATATATATATTCATTCAAATTCTATGAAGACACAAATATCAGTGTATTACCCCTTCCCTTAAAACCTTTCGATGACTTGCAGTGAATAATAAAGTGTAGTATTCAATACAAAGACATGGCCCCTGCTTCTATCTCTAGCTCATGTAACTTACTCTGATTCATTTTGTTGTGTGTGTTTAATTCACTCCTACTACATTTATTTCATGTCTGATATGCTGTGCTCATATAGTTCCCTCTTCCAGGAANGCCCTCCTGGTCTTTGGTCACCTGAATTTTTCATGAGAAGTATTATGTCTTCTAGGAAGTCCTGGCTGAATCTCCAAGTTCTTTCTTTCAAATACTCATTGAGCATCTACTATGGGTCAGTTGTTGCTCTAATTGCTGGAGTCAGGGTGGGAAGCAAACGAGAAAGGTGCCTGTTCTAGTTGCACCAACATTTAATTGGAGGCACAGAGAAAATAAGTAGGTAAGAAATAAATAAGATACTTTTAAATAATGAAGAACTATAAAATAAATAAAATGGAGTGCTAGGAAAGAAGGTGATCTGATGGAGGTTGTGAGTAGCTCCCAGCAGGTACAAATGGCTTAAGCCAAGAACTAGTTTGACAAGCTTGGTGAATGAAAGCCAGTGAGGCTGGAACTTGTTGAGTGAGAGGGAGACTGGAGAGGTAGGCACAGGCAGAATCAGGTAGAATATTGTAAGCTCTGGCAAATAGTCTGAAATCTATTCTAAAAGTAATGGCAAGTTAGAGAAGAATTTTAATTGGGAAGTGATACACTCTGACTTGCATATGAAAATGTTAGCAGGGAGATTAATTTGGAAGCTATTAGAATAACACAGAAGAAAGAAACTGGTGGCTTGAATCACATTTGAGATCTATTTTCAAGGTACAGCTAGCAGTACCCACATTAGACTGGAAGGAGGTTGGGACTGGTCAGGAAAGTAGAGGAATAAAGCTGGATCAAGTTTCTTTCCTCATTGCTCTCAAAGCATCCCATCTACACCAACACTGGCTAAAACCATCTGTGTATGTGTCTCTCTCTCTCAAACTGCCTTGAACACACTCTCATCTAGGGCAACAGTCTTGGTCATCTTTGAAATCTCAGGGCCTAGAATCAGGCCTGGGACATGACAGATATTCAAGAGATATTCGCCAGATTGAACTGAACTGAACTGAATTTACTTTCCTCTTAATGGAGTGTAAGTACTTCAGGTTTTTAGTCAGTAGTAGGCTATTTTCTTGAAGGATTTTTCTTGGAAAGTCAGACTTACTGTAAGAGATTCTCTGTGAAAATAATGAGTAAATGAGAAGTATTGACTACATTTGCAACCATCCTTACTTCTGAGGATAAGACTCTGGTTTGACTCTGATTATGACCATCAGACTCTTACATTTTCACTAAAGAGTAAGGAAAAGGGGGCTAAATGTGTTATATGAATTTCTACTGTATTTCTTTGTAGGTATTCACTGGAGAAGAATGATGTTGAGCCCATCAACAGAATAGCCTTATAAACTATCAAAGGTCTATGGACCACAATATAAATAATTGTCCTAAAATTTTGTTGTTGAAAGTGTGCTATACTCCTTTGTATACAGTAAATAATTATAGTGATTCAGTGTCCTGAAATACATATGAGTGATAAACAATATTACAGCTGGTCAATGATAAGCTGCTATTATAGAGTAGAATTAATAAAAATTGCACATAATCATTTAGCAAACATTTACAGAGAATCCAATTCACTATGCAGTGCCTTGGTTACCTTCAGTAAATAAATCAACTTCAAAGATTCCTCACAAATATGGCATAATAAACACTATTAGATAATGACAATTTATGCCCTAAAATGAAGTAATGAAACTTTGATTCATATGCACGTCAAAAGACATTTTTGGTTCACTAACCATGAGTTATAAGGAATGCACCAGCCTTTCAAAACAGAATGACACAAACAGAAGGGTTAGCTGAAGCCTTGTAAAATGATTACTTCTAAAATGCTGACTCGAGTTATAAGATGGCAATGCAAAAATGTACCTCACTAAGTGGTTTACAAAAGATTAAGGTATATAAACAGCGGACTTTGTAAGCCTCCAGTCCCCCTCCTTCAGCATTGCCAGGGGCAGGGGAATGTGGGGAGCTACTAATCAACAGGCATAAAGTTTCAGTTGAGCAAGATGAGTAAGCTCTCTGGATCTGCTGTACAACACTGTAACTACTGTCAACAATACTGTTTGTACACTTAAAAATTTGCTAAGAGAGTAGATCTCGTGTTGTGTTACTTCCAGAATAAATTTTTTTAAAAAATTCTTTTTGGGTTCCTAAGTCCATGTAAAAGATGCAAAGTCATTTGGAGGAAGTGAAATAGATTTGTGAATCACAGATGATAGTATGAGTTAGTTTCACCTTATATCCCACTAAGACCTGTGACCTGTGGTGATAAGAGAATGGGAGCTTAGATTAGGGTGTGCTGGGCGTTGCAGGTTATAGGTGATTCTATGTGGTGGAAGAAGTCCTAACCTGTGGCTAAGAAGAGATGGGGAGTGTATGCCACATGGGATTTGGAACTGTAGAAGTTGAATATTTGAGGACCTAGGAAGAAGACATGAAGAAAGGGATGGATGCCACAGAAAAAATGGCCTTTAAAAAAATTTTGCCCAAGGCAAGTCATGTAGAGAGGGGAGGAAAACACTTTTTTGTTTTTGAAGGAAACTCCTGGCCCCCTTCCATATTGGAAGTTACATCCTTTAGCTGTGGTCTGAGTTAAAGAGGCTTTTATGGATCGGCCTAAGGACATAAGCAATATCTTTAAGAGAAATATTTATGGGAAAATGCATTTGAGTTTTCAACAATTGATTTATAAGTGACTTTGCAGAAAACAGACCTTGGAGGGTTACTTCTATAACTTAAGTTTAAAGTTAACATTCAGTTTTTATGTTTCTAAATCAGAAAGTTGACCATGCTGTGACTTTTAAAAATGCTCCTGAATTTGAAAAAGAAATGGCTAAGGTTATTTATAGATTTGAAAAGACTAAGTCATTTTTGTTTTAAAATAACCACTGAACATGTAAGAGTCAATATCTCCTTTATACTGAAGTCTTGGCTCTTGTGGCCTCCCCTGTTGAAAATCTTATTATAATTTCCTGTAGAATATTTACTAAATCCTTCAAGGCTTCTTCTTTTGTAGTCATTGTGGATTTGCACTTAAGCTAGGCAGAGTTATATTTTTAGTTATAGAAGGGAGAGGCCACCAATAACAGAACTGGAAATTTCAATCATAAGGAAACTAAAAATGTCATTTCTAATATACCTAAAAAATCTAGGAAGAAAAGTAGATATGGATTTGTGAAACACAGTAGTTGGATTTCAGAATTACATTTTAAGAGTTTAAAGTGAGTCTGAATATAATATAGCCTCAGTTTACAAAGCTTACAACTGAATTTGATCTTTCTTTCTTTCTTTCTTTTTTTTTTTTTTTTTGCTTAGGTTTATGTGAATGTAATCTACACTAGCTACTGTGTGCTTCATTTACGTAAAGCCAAAAAAATTTAAACTTTTTTTGTTTGACATCTGGGGAAGGGTGTCACAGAGTGCCAAAGTCTTGATGAAGCATCATTAGAGCGCATTAAAATTACCCAGGGAAGCTTTGCAAAATATAGTTGCTTGAGTCTGCATCTATATTTTATAAAATCTCTCTAGAATGGTGATTCTGATTTGCAGGCATGGTTAGGAACTGCAAGATTCGAGTCTAATATTTAGTTCTGTAAATCCAAAATCTCCTGTATGGTACAAATGGGGATATAGGATTGACCACAGAGGAGTTCAGGAAAGTGCATGGGATATCTCTGTTCATCACTATAATTATGAATTACACAGCAATTAATCAGCATAAAAACCTGCATGTTAAAGAAGAATTAGTAAGGAAAATTATAGTACAATTTCATGGTACCAGGTACTACACATACCACAATACATTTATGATATTATAATGTTAAGAGATAAATTCAGGCTTTTGGAAGGTGACGCTCTAACTTCTTATTTTAAAATATAAAGTTCAGCCTGCCATATGCTTGGTTCCAAGTACACCCTGCTTTCATATATTTGGATGTTTACTGTCACATTATTTTTAGAATAGTATTTGGCATTAAGCTGGCACAGACGTGATAAATAATAACATTCGTCTACATGAAGTTTTATATATTTTTTTGAAAAAGTGATTAAGGGGATTAATTCAACTATAACTTTTATGGTTTAAAAAAAGGTATTGGTAGGTAAATGTAACTTCATTTTTTTCACTGTTGAATATTAAATGAATGCGATGTAGATTAATTTTGCTCTCATACCCTAGCACAAATATAATTCCACACAACACAATTTACAAGGAAAGTGTGCTAATAAAATACAGCTCTCATTATTACTATATAACCGGCATAAGGTAAAATGCCATCTTTACTAGATTTATAATTTGACTACATAAATATTTAAAAGATCCCTTTAATTTTTTAAATTAATATTTGCTTTGCATTTGTTCAAGGAAACTCTTCAAATGACTCACATTGCTTTCGAAAGGCTGATATGCACTGATATGTATTATTTAAATACTCATATTCTTGATGTATATCTAGATCTTTTTTAAACGGTGAAAATTAAAACTGTTTTAGCCACTAGAAAAAAAAAACAGACCAGGAAGTAACAGGAAAACAATTTTAAAACTCTTAGTGATATCTTCTGATATACATTATAATAATAGATAATATTATAGAGACTTTAATATGTGCCTAGACACATATTCTAGGAGTGTAGGTCTATTAGCCATTTAATACTATATAAAACTCACAATAACTGTGGGAAGTAGTTATTGCCTATTCTTCACCTTATTTTATGGATGACAGCTGTCCTTGAATCTTCCTTTTTGCCTGTACACTTTATCCAATCTAACAGCAAATTCTATCAGCTCTACTTTCAAAATACACCGTAGAATCTAGTATTTTCCATCAGCTCAACTACAACAATCCTCATCTAAGCCACTGTCATCTCCTTACCTGGATTTTTATTACAAAAGCCTCCGAATTTCTCTCCATCCATCTGTACTTCACTATAGTCTCTGAATATAGCAACAAGAGCAATTTTTTAAAAACACAGTCAGGTTATGTTATATCTCTACCCCAAACCCTATAATAGCTTCACGTTTTACCTTAGAGAAAACTCAAACACACTGCAATGGCCTACAATGCCCCAATTCAGTGTTTTTCCAACGTGGTTGCATATTAGACTCAACTGGGGGACCTTTGAACAAGTATGAATGCATGAGTTCCACCAAGAGATTCTGATTTAATCCACCTGGGATGAAGGCTGGAATTTGGGATTGTTAAAAGCTCTCTAAATTAAAGGATTATAATGTGCAGCCAAGGTTGAGAATCATTTCCCTCCAATATCTGGGCCCCTTTCTGCCTCCATCAACTCTCTGACTTCATCTTCTACCAGCCTTCCCCTTACATATTCTATTCTAGCCATAACCATAGTGATGGCATATTTTATTAACTCAACTGCAGGGTAAAAGGGTCAATATTAACAATTATGAAGAGGCAATAGGCATGAATTAGCACTGTTCTAGGCAAAACAGGCATTTGGTCATAAAGCATAAAGGCTTAATTTGTAGTTCGTTGGATATAACATGCTCCAACCTCAGGGTGTTGGCCCGCCCCTGCTATTCTTACTCTTTGGAATATTTCCCCCCAGGTATCCATTTGGCTTTTTCCCTCACCTTTTTCCATCTTTACTCATATGACACTTTTCTATAAGACCTTCCCCGTTCATTCAATTTAATACTGAAACCTAATCTCACTTCCACCTTCAATTCTCCTACTTTTTCTCCCCATCTGATGTACCATATATTTCGCTGAATTCTTTCTCTCTCTTCCCACTAGATTTTTTTGCTTCTGTTTTGTTTACTTCTGTATTCTATTCCCCAGAATAGTATCTGGTCTACTATAGTCTGTGAACACATATTTGTGAAAAAAAAAAAAAAAGAATGAATGATTTGTCAGCTGTTTCACATTGGGCAAGTTACCTATTATGCTTTGCCTCAGTTTCCTCATTGGTAAAATGGGGATAATATTAACACCTACTGCATAATGTTGCTATAAGCACCTAGTGAATTAATAAATGCATGGGGTTGGGATAACACCTGATTCATAGAAAGCACACATAAATTCTGTCTACGTTAGTTTACTCTTACATCTGGGGGGCCGGGTGTTCCTACAGAGAGTCATGGAAACAGGTACACCACTGCCAGAACACAATCAAGTTCTCCAGCATCAGCTGAATGTCAGCATTCGTTAATTATTTTACTTTCTCCAGGACGAAAGATGTGGTCTGGCAGAAGTGGAGGAAGAATACATGTATCTAATGACAATTACTGGACCAGCAGTCCAAGATCCACTTCTGGCCACTGAGGGTTGCCTTATCATTAAAAACATTGGTAACAATTTTTAGCTGGTTGCCCTTGCTGGAGCCCAGAAAAAACTCTTCCTGGTGCAGAACCTGCTCTTGATGCCCACCCCCTTTTTTCCCTTTGGTCTTATCAGTGATCAGCTACTTTTCTTTTTAACTCAGCAATTATCCTAAACATTCACCTAAAATGAACGTTTGTTCTCAAGCTCCCAAATAAACTCTCCTCCTATTTCACAAAGAAATGCAACAACATCAGGTATCATTTCCTTCAATTTAATGTCTCTCATAAATCTCTCTAGACCCACAACACACAGTCCCATTAGTCTTGGAAGATGTGGAGGCCTCTACTACACAAAGTCAATTCTCCACCAGGGTCCTTGATTTTGTACCTTCCCATCTCCTGAGATAGCTTGCCTTACCAATGCATTTTCTTTAATTCCCTATCCCCCAGTGCATAGATTGTCTAAATTTCTTTCTATTAAAAAAATACCCTTCATGATTCTTTTTGTCTACTAGCATCTGATTTTTCTCCTGCCTTGCTATTTCACCCACTTTTTACCAAAAAAAAAAAAATTCTCTATTACCAACTCCGATTCATCTTTCATTCTCATTTCGCCCTATGTATTCTGACTTCTGCCAGGGACCAACCCATTAAACATGCTCTTGGAGATCACTGAGGACCTTGTAAGTGGTAAATCCCATGAATGCTTTTCAGTCTTTGTTTTTCTGAACTTCTCTGCTGCACTTGATACAAGTACTTATTTGCTCCTGCCTGGTGTGCAGGATTCCATGTCCTCATTTCCCTTCTTGTTCCTCTTTGACCACTGATTCTTAGTCACCTTTGGAGACTCTATCCTGCTTGCCTCCTCAGGTTGGCATGCCACAGAGTTCCAACCTTGTTTAGCTCCTTGCCTTTCTCTAAAACTTCTTCCTAGAAAATATCATGGTTTGGATTTAATAACCACTTTCATGCTGCTGGCTACCAGATCTTAAACTTTAGTCAATATTTTTCTCCTCAGCTTCAGATTTGTATTTCTAATTGCTGTCTGGACACGTTCACTGCATGTTCCATAGACGTTTCAAATGGAATACGACCCAAATGAAGCTCATCATCTCCCAACGACCAGCCTGTCCTATTACTACTCTGTATCTTCAAATCATTTGGTAGCACCTCCTTCCACACATTCTTCTTGCTCCTAGGCATCCTTTCCCGATTATGATTTGAAATATGGTATCCTTACTCAATCTGATCTTGTTGGTTTTTGTTTTTATTAATCTCCCCCCACATTTTTTGTTGTATATGGATGACATTCCTTGTTTGCTCAGGTGATCGTGCTTTGCAAATAATGTATCTGTATCTTTTCTCTCATATCAAAGGATTTGAGGTGGCAGCAAGAGGCCATAGCATGAACACTCACTATAACATACTGGAACCAGTGGTATTATATTTTTGCATAACTGAATTGTGTGATTTGATAAACCAATCCACATTCAACAAATGCTACAAAATGAAGGAATAAATTTTTGGGGTTGGCATATGGTATCTTAAAGTTTTTAAGTATTTTATAACTGTTTTTATTTGAATTGCTTGTTAATATTGTTATAAAAATGGAAGTCCAAAGATTTAAGGGCAAGCAGTTGTCAGGTAAGTGCCACAAAAAGTGTTTATGAAATTCATATGCATAGTTTGAGAGAGACTGTAGAGAGATGATAGTCAAGATTACACTTAATTTGCACTAGCATATTTCTTTGGAAAAGTTAGGACTAGTTGCACATCAGTGAGGTCATACATTCTGGGAAGCAGGGCTGATGCTCTGCTTGCTAAGTCAGGATGCATTTTATTTTAAAATTAAAAACACACGTATGGTTACATACCCACCCACATCCCTTCCGCATATGCTCACACACACACACATACACACAAGTGCATGCAAACACACACAAACATAGGCACTTAACCACACCACCTTTTGCCAATGTATCTGGAGGAATGTCCATAAGGATCCAGAACAGTAGAAGATTTATGAATCCAGTGCAATATCACAGCCAGCCAGCCACCACCACTGGCACTAGATTGTAATTTTATACTTAGTCTTGCTACCACTCTTTCATATAAAACAGTAAACTGAAGTGATTTTCAAATATGTGGGAGACCAAAGGGAAATCTTTACTGCTTCTAGTAAGCACAGAATGCTATTAATGAGCCATGGATAGCCTCCCTACAATGCAATGCACTTAGCCACTTCCTCTGTCTGTGCTCACAGAAGCTGCCATTATCAAATTCTAAAGCAGTAGTTTGAAAAATGAGTTCGTTTTTGAGAATTTGTGGGATATATATCTTTATAAATTTTATTTCTGCTTGCCATGGGGAGTTGAGTATCTGCTATTGACATAAAGTTTATATAGCACTTTGAGCTTCTGGGATAAAAGAGATATGATTACAAAGAAAGGTAAGAATATTAAAAAAGGGTAAGAAGGGAGTATTTGGCCCTGTGGATTTTTTTTTCTCATGCACATGATTTTTATTTTAATAGAAATTCTCCATGCAGATGGGACACAAGTTCACATGGGGAGATGGCAATGAACTTATAAAAAGAAGTAATAAGTAGTTTGATTAAAAAAAAAAGTATATGAGAACATGGCTTTTTGAGTCAGGGACCTGAGTTTGAATCTTCACTCTACCACTTACAATATGTCATGTATTATTCTACAAGGCTCTACAATAATTGACTCAATGAATCCTCACGACACTTGTATGCGGTAGATGCTGTTAATATTCCCATTTTATAGTTAAGTGAACAGAGGTACAGACAAGTTAGCAACTTGCCCAAGTCACAAGGTCGCGCTGCTGAAAAGTGACAGAGCCAAGGTGAGCTAACATATATTAAGATTCTCATAGCAGAGGTAATGATAGCGACCATCAACTGAACATCTACTCTTTCCCAGACTGTATGGTGGCTTCCTACATAATGCATAAGAACTGAAAAGTATTAGTTCTTAAATTTTAAATCGTGAAATATACCACTTATAAACATGTAGTAGGATGTTTATAAATAAATATTTTATTGAGAACATATTATCTTTTCTTTATAACGTATTTTAATTAATTCAGGATTCAGCAGGATAAAAGTATATCTGAAGCTACCAATTCTCTCCTAATTTGCTGTGGCAGTCATTTGATCCAATTTTCAGCAGCAATTTAGACTGAGTATGTGCTACATTATTTGCCATTATATTCAGCTCTAGGATATAGCTGATACAAAAAAAAAACCCCAAAACATATCCCAAGCATCATTAGAGAATAAGTCTTTTTGGTATGTGTCTGATAAAAATGAGCTTTGGAATAAACAGAATGGAAGGGCCTAACTATATATGCATTTCAAAGTACCATAGGTGGTCCTGATAAATTATTCTAAAATAATTTAGCACATTTACAGGAGAAATGAATACAAGCGATAAAATAACATTCTGAGAATGGCTACAGAAAAAAAAAAAAAAACCCAAATAGTTCATGTCCCCAAACACCTATGAATTTCATTTCGCCTTAAAGAGCATACTTGGTTGAGAGTCTGCACTGTACAAGGAGTATTGCTCTGTAATAACTGGGCGATTTTGCTGAATTCAGCTTCTGGCATTGAATCTGGACATCAAGTCCAGTCGCAGGGTAAATACATCATCACTGCTAATATTGAGAGAGGTTGGAAGAAGAGGGCACGAACTCAAGAAAAATAAATGAAAATGAGATCAAAAAAGAAAGGTGAGATGCAGAACCTGATCAAGTAACATAGAGCAAAAAATAAAGTGAAGAATGCTCAAGACCATTTTTATCACATGAAAAGGAAGATAAAAAATAGTGTAACACTGATGTACTATATGTTGGCTAACTGAACATAATAAAAAAAATTTAAAAAATAGTGTAACACATTCCAAATAGCAAAAGTTCAGTCATGTTATAAGAAAAATGGTCATGTCTCTGCAGATAGATAAATATTTAAGAATACAGTGACATTCAAATATGTGACCTCTGCTGGGGATGAAAAATATTTACTGTAGTGATTATTTTTTATATTTCTGGTTTTTTTTTAATTATCAATGAATATTTTTGTAGCTTGTGATGGCTTTTTAAATATTAAAGACATTATAAATACATTTGAAATGTAACTTCATTGTGCCTTCTCAGCTCTGTTATTCTCTACTACTATACGAGACAAAGGGTTTTTGTACACACCATATTCTCAGGGATAAGTCACTTTAGTACCCGTGCTGCTAAAGCAAGCACTAGGATAAGTCACTTTACGAAGAGTGCTTTAAAAATTTTTGTTCGGAAACAGATTTCTGCCAGAGTTTTGTTGTATTTCTTTTGTTTTCTGAAAGTCAGGCAAATGAGTTTAAGAGGGATAAAACCAGTTTTCTGATATGAAATTGAGTCATTACTGGTGAATATACATCAATTTAAGGGGTTCGGCATTCTAGATCATGCATAAAACATCATACTGAATAGTTAAATGTGATAAAAGCAAAATGAATGTTTATGTGAGGCCACTGAGTTTCATTTAATCTCTTTATAACATTGTTTGAGATATATATATTAATATGGCATGTGAATTTATAGGAGAAATCAATTATATTATTATGTGTATATACTCCTCCCGTTAGTAACACACTAATGTATCACAGTTTCAGCGAAATGCACCCTAGAGAAAATACTGCTATTCTTCATGGGAAAAAAATCCATGAATAACATTATGCAAAAATTAATTTATGATAAATGATTTAAATCTAGAACTCAGAATAACTTATTTAAATGCCATCAGAAAAGAACACCTCACCCGCAAAAAGGAGTCTAGGGATCCATTCTCCATATATTCCACCACAATCATTACTGGTCTGCCTGCAAAAAGAGCAAGAGAACACACAAGGATTAGAGCAATTACAGAAAGATGTGCGGCCGTTAGAGATTTCCAGCTGTGGCAGCTGAATTATTAGTATTTTATTAATAGGAACTTCATTTTCCAACATGGTTTTACAAACATGCTAATACTATACATAGGCATCTCTCCATTTTTTATAGCATTATTTCTGTTGAGTTCATAAAAAGAACACGAATTACAAAGGAATTAAGCATTTCCTCTTCCAAAGCCCTGCCATCAGTTGTTTAGATTATGTTCTCTTTGTCCTGAGCTTTTCCTTAAAAGACCATCAACAAGCTAGGGTGAGGGTTTACGCCGCTACTGAGGCTGCTCTCATAGTTGTGGTACAACGTCTCGAAACGTTAGATCGAGCGTTTCTGAACTATTCCTAAGGCAAAGGAGAGAGGAGAAATGTATAAATTCTCTTTAAGAAATTATAAACCATCAGTCATAGTCTGCTTTTAAGGGCTTCTAAGTGGAAAAATGTCAGCAGATTGATGAATGCTGCAAAGTTGGTGGGCTTTGCAAGGGTTCTTGATCATGTCTTTATTGGACATAGATTAGATCAACATAACAATGACGGCAGGACATGAAAAATAAGTAACTGATTTTGTAGTCCGGTTAGAAGCTAAAATCAGAAACTGAACATCATTTATTTCTTCTTTATCATATCTATTTGCAACTGTTACAGCTCCCAATACCTCTATTAGGTAGAATATTTGACATAAATAACTTAGGTTTGTTTCAAAGAAAGACTCTATTTGTTCTGCCAAATTGCTCAAGTTTAAAAGATAAAACTCATTTCAGATGAAGGGAAAATGATATTTACCTGAAATAAATATGCATGACACATTTACTTTTTACTTCTGTATTTCTTGCTTCTCATTGAAATTTTTAGCAATTGAATCTGCACTGTGCACAGAGGTTTTCCCTCATGAGTACAAAAAAAAAAAAAAAAGATCTGGAAAGAAATTATGTGTACCAATGATGGAAATATTAGATCTCATATTGTAATTCATGTCCCTTTTATGAACTCAAAGCCTTATGGGTTAAAAAGGGTGACGGTAACAAATTAGTACAATGTCTGCAAATGCTAGATTTTACATTTGAATCTATATTTTGAAGAAAGATGTGCTAAAGGTTAAATGTAGTAATAAAACTCCCAATTTATCATGCATAGTATTAGAATCCAAAGATATTTTCTATTTTGGTGGATTTCCATAACGTTCCTCAAAGTCATTAATTTCACCCAAATACAGATACAGAACTTTATCAGAAAATACTGAGGTCAAATGAACTGTCAGCACTATTGTAGCAAGGTCTAGAAGATTCAGGTTTTAAATCTGACTGTCATGAAATCTTTTATTTGGCTATTGGTTTTAGAGAGCTCGGAAACAGGAGCCTGATGCAAAAACTTGGTTAGCAAGATAGAGAAAATAAAAGATCATTTTTTATACTTAAATATGAAAATTCTGAGACCAATATTCCAGTTTCAATTATAATGGATCATGGAAGTTAAGGGGAAACACTGGGTTACTACAGTGACTGCCTGAGTTCACGTGCCCACAGTCACATCTTTTTAATCTACCTTGACCATTGCTGCCAGAGAAACATACTTTGTTTATATATGTACAAAAAATCCTCTCCCAAAGAATGTCAGTCTTGATACAATAAAAAGAGCTTCCAAGCACTTCCCTTGTATTGATACAAATTATTATTAGCCCTATTACACAGATAAGGAAATTGGGGGGTAGAAAATTAAAGTACTTGTCCAGAGTCAAACAGCTGGTTAGTGGCAGTGTCAGTCAGAGTGTCTCCAAGCTTAAGCTCTTAACTTTTATGCCATAGGTGCCTCTCAGACATAATTTATAGATCAAAGCTGTAAGGTTCATCCTTCTGTGTTGGACCTCATCTCTCCTAATTAGCCCTACCATTTCCTGTTCCAATAGCTGTCATTATCATCTATACTGGTTCAATCCTGTCTCCTCTTTCCTTTTGGTATTCCCCTCCCAGGATTATCTACCGATTTGCTTCTCTCCCTAATTTCATCTCACATCTCCCCAGAATTTATATACTGCACCTTTTCCTTGAAAGTCCTCCATGGTGATATTTCCTATAGTGGCATTCCCATCACATCTGTTGTCTGCATTATGAAATGTTGTACCTGGTTCTATGTGAGGTTGTTTCTCTCTCTTAACTTCCCACAGAGGCTATGTATCCCGTTCACTAGGTTTCTCAAAGCAACGTCCCGTAAAAGAGCAGAGTAGGTGCTTTATAGTAACAAGTTAATTTTTCTCAACGATTTTCCTAATTCCTTAGAGAGTAACACTTAAGTATTTGAGCAAGATTCTAATATATGTGAATACCAAGTACTTTGAAATTAGTTCTATCTATAACTCCTTGGGAGATACTTTATGCAATCTTGAAATTCATCAGTGACAAGTTTCATCTTCTCATTAAAGATAATAAAGAGTCAAATGAAGACTCCCCCGGTTTCTTGTGAATTAGAAGTTTCACACCTAAGCTCTGCATCTTTTGTATTTTGTGCAGTAACATCAGTTTAGAGCTGCTATTATTAAACTAAGGAGCTGTTTTATTAGAATACTGCTGGCATCTAACCTGTAATTTGTTTCCTAGTGGTTTTCTATAGGGAGGTTAGCTACACTGTGAGGATTACAAGCAACTTTACAGTCTATGATCACATTTTATTATCAAAATAGATAAGTATAAGGGAAATTATGACAGGATGGCCTGTGGCTTCCAAAATGTGGCTAGGTGACAGAAGTCTATTGGTAAACAGTGCTTTGTCTTATTTTCAAATATGTAAAAATTACACAATACATTATTGCTCTTGGAAAATATATTTGGAGGTGATTAATTCTTTTTATATTTTCAAAATATTTCAGCTTTTCTCACCTTTTTTTTTTTTTTTTTACAATTTTAGCCAGTTTCCCAAAGGCCTCATGTCACAGAATCACAGAATTAACTTAGTATTTGCACTGTACTGAAGTCGGTGGACAAATTCCAAGATTCTTGAATGTTAGTCAAGTCCCAAAATTCCGAGACCTTTTTTAGAAGCCTCATCAATTTAAGAAATTTTGAAAAGCACTTCTAGGGGCACCTGGGTGGCTTAGTCGTTAAGTATCTGCCTTCGGCTCAGGGCGTGATCCCGGCGTTCCGGGATCGAGTCCCACATCAGGCTCCTCCGCTGGGAGCCTGCTTCTTCCTCTCCCACTCCCCCTGCTTGTGTTCCCTCTCGCTGGCTGTCTCTCTGTCACATAAATAAATAAAATCTTAAAAAAAAAGAAAAGCACTTCTACACAAAAACTGAATTTCTTTCATTTTCCTTCAAAAATAGCCCAGAAATGGTTATGTATATCTTACACTGCATTGGAATCAAAACCTTGGAAGAAATCACTTATTTATAACCTGAACACATGGAATCACGAAATCCCAGATGATCTTTTTCTGTTATAGAGAAAATTATTTTCTTTAATTGGGACTTCAATGGACTATTGACTAATTTTTTTTTCCTGAAAAATTTGAAGTTGCCCAATACTTAAGATGATTTTGATATGGGTGGTGGTGAGAAAACACATGATGGTAAGAGTATATTTTTCTTGTGTTGTTAAAGAAAAGAGAAGAAAAGCATTCTCCAAATGTTGTGAGGAAACTTGAAAATATTTTGCGAGTGAAATAGTGTTTTTGTTTGTTTGCCTCAAGAAGATCTGTGAAAGAAGGGGATTACAGAAATTTAACATTTTCATAAAAGTAATGAGTTTTTGCTGGATGTAGTATTTTGTATCAAATAGCTTGGCCATTTCTAATATGCTGTCAGTGATATCAAGAATCTAAAGAAATCTCAGTGACCTCCAAACTCTATTACAGATTTAAATCAATTCTGGTTTATTTAACATTCTATCATGTCATTATTTTGTCTACCATGTAATAAAATTTGTGGTGATAACTTGGATTGACAGGTTGCATTTTTAACCTATTTCTACCTCCCCCCTTTCTGCTGTAGAGATAGTGAATTATAATTATGATCTCAAATGGATTTGAGAATAAATAATTTTCTTATCCCTCTAAGGCATTCAAAATATGGATGACCTAAATTTGAACAAAGTTATAATATATTAAATAACTATTTTTTTTAAAGATTTTATTTATTTACTTGACAGAGACAGCCAACAAGAGAGGGAACACAAGCAGGGGGAGTGGGAGAGAAAGAAGAAGGCTCCCAGCAGAGGAGCCTGATGCGGGGCTCGATCCCAGGACTCTGGGATCACGCCCTGAGCCAAAGGCAGACGCTTAACGACTGCGCCACCCAGGCGCCCCTTAAATAACTATTTTTATTCACAAGATAAGTCCTAAAATTGGGGTATGATTTTTCCCCTATACTGTTGCCTGGTCCATTATCAGATCATGTACCAAAGGAATCTTATGCTCAAGTGAATTCAAATCAAATCTTTTAACATTTCCTCTTAACTTTTTTTCCCTCCTATATTCCTGTTGGGGTTAAAACATCACCATCCATCTAGTTACCCAGGTTTGAAATCCTACTGTAATATTGGACTTCTCACTTTATCAAACCCCTGTTAGTCCATAAGTTATTAAGTTGTGCTGGTTCTATATAAAATTATCTCTGCCCATATTCTGCCTTTGTCTTCTCTTGCTTCACTTATTACAATCATCAGTTACTGGTTATACTTGCTAACGCTTATATAACCTTTATTTCAAATATTTAGTGATGCATCAAACATTTTTTTAATGCCTACTATATATCAAGTACTCCTCTGGTTTCCAAAGAATGATCCTCCAACAGGGGTGCCTGGGTGGCTCAGTTGGTTAAGTGTCTGACTCTTGATTTTGGTTCAGGTCATGATCTCAGGGTCATGACACTGAACCCTGCATCAGGCTCCGTGGAGTCTGCTTAAGATTCTCTCCCTCATCTTCTCCCTCTGCCCCTCCCCCCTCGGATGTGTGCTTGTGCTCTTTCTCTCTAAAAACAAAACAAAACAAAACAAATCCTCAATCAATACAAGATTCTTGCTTTCATGGAGTGTATAGTGGAAAGGGGAACAGAAATAGGTAAACAGTCAATTACTATAAAGAGCTAATGCCTCATCTCCTCCTTTAAAAACCTGTTTTACTTATTGTTTTGTATGCTGCAGGATTAAAGTCTAAACTGCTTGGCAATAAAATCCTTCACAATCTCTCCTCTACGTATGTTCTAGTGTCATTTTTACCTCCCCCAGCCCCCTACTTCCTGTTTTTCACATTCTCTAGGGGACTTACAATTCATGAAGTGTGACTTGACTTGTACCTCCCTCTCTTCCCTGGAAGACTGCCTTCTCACTGTAAAATCATATACTTAACAAGGAAAAAGTACAGCTTAAATACTGTCTCCACTGTCAATTCTATGAATCTCTTTCCCTTTTAGGAAGACTTGGTTGTTTGCTTTCTCCTCCCTTTACATCTTAATCAAACAGTAATATGACACACTTATGGTATGGTATTGGTGTTTACTATGGAGGTGTCTGCCCCCCACTCTACAATGCCCTGAGGTCAGAAATTGTGCATAGCTCTTCTCAGCAAATTCAGTGTTGAGCACCGAACTAGGCACAGGATAGGCACTGAGTTTCATTTTTTTTAAATGGAATGCCAGAAGGAATACACACATAAAGATGCTCTCTATGACTAATTCTAGACCAAGAAAAGAGTTACTGAAATAACAGAATGGCAAATTAATAAATTCTAAATTCTTTGCCTTGTACAACATATGGATTTGAAGACAAAGAAAACTTCAAGTTTTAGCCCTGCTGCCTATTAGCTACATGATCTTGGGCAAGTTATTTTCACTCTCTCAGTTTTTGCATTTATAAAATGAGGATAATATTCCCTACTACATATGGTTTTCAAAGAATTAGATGAGAAAACGTATACTTAGCACAGCGTCTGGCAATTGTTGGCACTTAAAAATGTGGATGTACATTTGCTTCCCTCCCTTTTTGTGCACAATTATCTGCTTCCTCCTTCTTATTATATTTGTCCGTCATGTAGCAAAAAATAGTTTTATAAAAATGGATCATTTCCATATTTTATTGTAGTTTGGTATTGACATGAAAATTCTTTTATATCCTATGGCAAAGTAAAAATGATCACTAGTTACACATTTTATGTAATATAGTAAATTCCCAGTTTTAGCACTGAAATTCTCATGTCTCAGGCCAATTTGGATGATTGGTTACATTATCCCTTGTGTGCTCAGCACAGTGCAATTAGAAGTTGTGGGATTAGAGTCAGACAATGTAATATTGAAGGCTTTTGCACTTTGGACAAGTGAACTTTCATAACTCACTTATGTTACTGCCTGTCTCCATATTCATATGCATTTATATATTTGTATATTACATATTATTACATAGTAATAACACTTCTGCCATTGTGTTATATGTGAGATTAAATGAGATGATGTGTTTAAAACACAGAGAATAGTACATTATACTAAATACTGAATCACCCAGTAACAGCTTAAAGAATGAATGGATAAATGCAAATATCACATCTTACCTTACTGGCCTACATTTTGAATCCTAAATTAAGAAGTGGCTTTCAGAGTTAAAAAGATTCATAATCGAAAATGACTACAATCAGTATATTTAGGAGTTTCCTTGATGGTCTCAAAAGTCTATTTAAATCCTATACACCTGATTTCACTCACATGCGGAACATAAGGAATAGCTCGGAGGACCACAGGGGAAGGGAGGGAAAACTGAATGGGAAGAATTCAGAGAGGGAGACAAACCATGAGAGAGTCTGAACTCCAGGAAACAAACTGAGATTGCAGAGGGCAGAAGGGCGGGGGGATGGGGTAGCTGGGTGATGGGTATTAAGGAGGGCACGTGTTGTGATGAGCACCGCACGTTATAGGCAATGAATGAATCGCTGAACACTACATCAAAAACTAATGATGTACTATATGTTGGCTAACTGAACATAATAATAAAAAAAATCCTATACACCTGGAATCGACAGGTTCAAAGTTGCTTTAAAGAACAAAATGGTTTCTCCTAGAGTAGAGTAACATAATCCAAATGGGTATTTTCTTATTTTAAATGACTTACTATAACATACAGTTTCTTGGGAATAGCTAGTGTAAGAAATAGATTCTTATTCCTATCTAACAAGCCATGTTGCATCTTCTGTACCCTACATATTTGTACCTGTAACAATATGTTTTATGGTTAACTTGGAATTGATTTTTTTAAAAGATTTTATTTATTTATTTGACAAAGAGAGAGACAGCCAGTGAGAGAGGGAACACAAGCAGGGGGAGCGAGAGAGGAAGAAACAGGCTCCCAGCGGAGCAGGGAGCCTGATGCGGGACTCAATCCCAGGACTCTGGGATCACGCCCTGAGTCGAAGTCAGATGCTTGACGACTGAGCCACACAGGTGCCCCAACTTGGAACTGATTTTAACCTTAAAGCTATTTGAAACCCCTGAATCTCTATAACTATGTTGATTTGGTTCCATGCTTTGTCTTAATTTCTTTATTTCATTTTTTAAATTTAGGTATGATCCAAATGCCCTGAGAGAAATGCTAAAGAATAAATTATTTTATCCACTGGCAAAACAGCTGAGCAGAAATTAGGAGGAGGGATTGCATTTATGAAAACTGTGGCATTTCTTAATCTAGATTTGTTTCAGAGTAAATGAAAGGTGTGAGGCTAAAGAAATGAAACGTAATTTTCCTGCCAGTTCCAGAGAGCTGTGGCATACCATCTGCATCAATTAACTTCAGTAATATTCAGTACTAGCCTTTCTACTGAAAATTACCATATGGGCAAAAAGACTTCTCCTTAATTAGAAGTGTCTTGTTGACAATGAAAGTTACTGCCAAAGATGCCTAATGTTAGATTTTGTTTCCACTATAAGACACTAACCATATTGCAAAATTTTAATGACATATGCATTTTTAAGAATGGCTTTCTTGATTTTGTATTGCATCCATATTTACAAAAGTATTATAATGACAATGATCAAATTAAAAGTACATGTTTAGAAATTATCTGATGTATGACTTTTTGCTTTCAACCATTGTGAAAGAAAAGATTATACAATAATTAATTGATTATTGTATATAATTAATTATTGTATGATCAATTATTTAATTACCACTAGGTAGCGAAGAACAAAATGCATCAGACAATTCTCACGACTTGAAATATAGTGTAATATCTAAGTTCAAAACCAAATTAAACCAGGGGTGCCTGGATGGCTTAGTCAGTTAAGCATCTGAGTCTTGGTTTGGCCTCAGGTCATGATTGCATGGGTCATGAGATCGAGCCCTGAGTCATTCTCCATGCTCAGCGGGGAGTCTGCTTGAAGATTCTCTCCCTCTCCCTCTGCCCTTCCCTCCAGTCTCTCTAGAAATAAATAAACAAATCTTAAAAAAAAATTAAACCACATGTCAAATAAATAATTTTATGCTGCCTTTGTTTTTTATTTTCTGTGAAAACCTTTTGTGTAGATAATTTAACAATAGATACTACATTTAACTTACCACATAATGACTAGCTTTAAAAAAATAAGTTTTTCTAATATGCCAGGCACTGTTCTAAGAGTTTTATATGTGCTAACTCATTTAATCCTCATACCAACACTTGTGGTGAATATAATTACTAGTTCAATTTAACAGCTCAGATAACAGATGCATTGAAAGTTTAAGCAACGTGTCCAAGGATGCACAGTGAGCAACCGACAGAGCCAAGGTTTGAAGCCAGGAGATTGGCTCCAGAGTCTGAGTGCTTGACCATCTTGTTACACCCCCAAATGGTACTTGCGTCTCCATTAGTAATTTAGAGACATAAAGCATTACCCTAAATGTCTGTCCCTCATCTTAGAAACACATCCTGCAAATTATTATGGACTGGACACTGTGTTGCTCCCAAAGATGTTTTGTCCTTGAGAAGTTCTATGATTTTAAAGCCTCCTAAAGCACTGTAATATTCTATAGAAACAGGAAATACATGCTAAGGAAACTTGCTGGAAAAACCTTTAGATTTTGCTTTCCACATCCTCACACATCAATTTATGATAATGATTCTGAGGTTCCTTTACAAAGAAATGTTTTAGGAGAGAGTCTTGGAGCTTTTGAGAGAAGGTATCATATTTTCCAAGAGCGTTTCAAATGTTATGCTTCCGTTTCTGGCTTCAGAAGTGTCTTACGGTTACATAACTAATCAAATATTGTTTTTTGGTCTTATCTGTCATTCACTAATCAAAAGAAAATCAACACAAAATTTAAAAATAAAGCAAATGTCTAGAGAGGATATATTTAATACCAACTACATAGGTTATTTATGGCAAAATTTTAATTATAATGCGGAAAGCACTTACTAAATGAAGCACATCTATCATATAAGCTAAACTACCAACTACTTTCCTTTTTTCTACTTATTTTTGAGTCTTTTCTGTAATTTTTACAAGAGATTTAATTAAAAAGGAAAAAAAGAAAGTTCAGTTTTGCTAATTACACTTTCTTTAAGACCTCCATGTACAGAACTGGGAAAAGCAAACACTGTGCCACCAAGCAACTTCTACCATGCTTTTCCTACAAGGCACAAGAATGAATGCTGAGATTTGACATGTTTTATAACAGGGTTGGTCTATTCCCACTTACTTATGTTCGTTCTTAAGTGGCCCAGCAGCCCATGAGGCCATGCATGTAGCCGTGTGGGAGAGGAAAAGGCATTTGAGCAGCTCGGTTACTTATCATGTTTCCAATTAAGGTGAACACACACAGACACAACAATTCCCACCAACACAAAGATTAAACACTGATTCATATGGATATTCAGCTAATTTAGCAAGCTGTATAAAGTTTTTTTAGAATTTTTCTTTGTGAAAAGAAAATGATTCTGGGATGAATCTTTTGGAAGTGTTGACAGTTTCTTTGAATAGCATAAAAAATAGATGACACAATTTGTAAAGGAAGCATGAAGATCTCTAGGGTGTAGATATATATTCGCAACCGAGAATTTAAACAGTCATATAAATAAGGACCAGATTTTTAAGATGCAAACTTCTTCAAATGATATTAAGAAAAAGAAACATTTATGCTATTAAGAATGCATAGCTAAGGTCAAAGGCTAGAACTATTTAAAGAATCTGAAAATAGTAAAAAGTACTAGTAAAGACGAAGTAAAAAAGAACTAGTAAAAAATCTGGAGATCACTTAAAGATTCTTTTAATATTTTTCACGTCCGTAGAAAAAAAAAAAAAGAAATTCTCTTTGTAAATATTCAAGAATTTGATATCAAATGCATCCTGAAGCTCTGTTTTTAAATGCACTGTCAATTTTGCATAAAGATAATGATGCTCATTTATGTCAACTAAACATAACTTTATGTAAAAACATTGAGTTTTTAAGAACCTGAGATTCTTCATTTATGGACTTCAAGGTGTCCAGAGGCCTCCCAAAATATGCAAATATTTACATATATGATCATAAGTCAATTTTCTTGGTGAAGAGTCTGTTACTTTGGCCAAGAAACAAAGTATAATCCATTAGGAATCTGAGTCTATGACCTCTCCTACTACAATATCAGGACTCCATAAGAGTCCTTAAACTCCTAAATTGCAATAGATTAAAGTTTTTATAAACTGAATGTTACTTGAAAGTTGGAATTAGACCTTCAATTTTGTGTATGCTCCCATCCTAACTTTTCTTATCCCAAGTGTTATCTTCAAGTTGTCTTCCTTAAAGTTTTAAATTATTTTCTAATCTTTCGGGTATTTCTCCTCAGGTAAGCCAAAGAACCATGGTCTTTGGAACCAATGGCGTCAAGCAATGGAGGAAGCAGATTGAACGCAACCTTGACATTATCTGGCCAGCCCCTCTTGCACAGGTTTTGGAAACTATCAGTATATCCCACAAGGTGTTTTTAAATAACCCTCTAGTGTAGCAATAACAGTGTGAAAATATTTTAAAGGGGTTGTTTATTGGTGTATGACTAGAAATACAATCACTTATTTCACCTTCCTTGTGCTTCTGTTGGCTGGGTGTGGTCTCTCTGTCATTTTATCAGTGACCCTTTCTTTTCTAGGCCACTTCTCAGTCCTGAAATAGAATCATATTGGTCTTCTGCCCACTCTTGCCCCAGATTCCGCATCCTAGTTTTTTTTTTTAATAGTTGCAGCTCTGCAGAGTTTCCTTCTGAAGCCTGCAGATGCACAAAATTTCGAGGAGGAGAGTTCTCTAGGGAGAACTGCACAAATGAGTATTGATTAAGGCCTATTGGATCCTATTTGGAACCACTCAAATGGCAAGGAATAAAGAAACCAGGAGTTAGGAATCCAAATGAAAGTTTTTCCTTTTTTTTAACCATAGTTCACATTTTGAATCATTTATTCAGGATTTTACTTTGCACATTTAATCCAGTTTTTCCTATATCTTTTATAATTAGCTTTTGGTTTAAGTAGGTACTTCCAAACACTCATTAACACACACCTCATTCAGGGTAATTGGCAACATTATCAACTGCAGAAATGTAGAAAATATAAACCCTTAAATTAAAGAGCTTTTTCCCCTTGAAGATCTTTTACTTAAAAAGTAAACCACCATCTCTTAACCTTATGTACACTGATTGCAAAAATATTTTGTTACAGATAAAATAAGGCCAATTGTCATACATACTACAGAAAAATACAAAAAGAATAATCATCCTCAGATGAACTATAGCCAAACTATAGAAATTATTTAGTCAGAAATGATTAATTTTGAAATGTCAAATTATGGATCTCAAGCAAAGTTACTGACCTTTTTTAGAATGCCTAAACATATAAAAAATGAAATGGTTTACTTTGATTTTTCTGAACTGCAGTTTGATTGTATTTAAAAGTTATATAATTTTCCACTGTTGATTTCCCTTGGCATACTGAGTTAATGCCATTTTTCCTTACCTTATTGTATATTCCTTCCAAGTCTGCCACTTAGTCTTATATATTTGTGTTACTGCTTTTCTGCAGTCCTCTGTATGCATCAAAATCTGATAATATTATACTCTTAGAACTGAGATTCACTGCAGTTTCAACCTTACTTAGCATTCCTAACTTATTTCTACCATTTAAACTATATGCCTTCTAAATAAGAAAAATTTTTGCCTGAATAACAGTGCATGTAATATTTGCCCTAACTCCATATCAGATAGGTTTTCACATGAAATATGGAAAGGAAAATATTGATAATCATGGTTAATGGACTTTGAAGACATTTTAATATTGGCTCAGCTCTGTAAGGCCTTTGCTATAGAAATGGTCTAGTTGAATCTGTTATCAGTTTATAGAAAACTGGATTGTGAACTCATTTCCTAACTTTGTGAGTCAGGGGACACTCATGAAGATATGAAAAAATCTGGCTATTTGAGTATAAGACTCATCCAGATCTTTTTTCAAATGGTAAAAAAATAATTAATAGTACATATCATTATCAATTATACATTTAATGATTGCAAATCTGGTGTTTGAGTCCCCACGTATTCATATACCTCTTGTTATCTGATTCAGTGTAAGCAGACAGGGAGTCTCACAGGATTGAGTCTCTCCATTGTTGCCATTTATTTTGACCCTAACACATGGAATGCAATGGAGAGAAGCTCAGGTAAAAATGTCAAAAGAGGTGTTTTATATACAGCATTGTATTTAAAGAACAGGCAGACAAACTGAGATGGTGTTTCAGAAGAAGAGTCCCCCCACAACTAAAGAGCTTCCAAGATTAACCACAAAGGAAATATTAGGAAGATCTCGGACATTGATTTCTTTCAAAATTTATCTGTTTCTAAATCCCACATGCTGCCTGTTTCCTTTATTTTCTCTTTCACAGACTTTGCTTATAATTGACAAATCATGTTAGTCTGAAGTATATCTTTTAGTTTGGTTTTGAATCACATATATATGTTGTAATCATCATATATATAATAATACATATAATATTTACTTTTTGTTTTTTAAAGATTTTATTTACTGATTTGACAGACAGAGAGGCAGCGAGAGCAGGAACACCAGCAGAGGGAGTTGGAGAGGGAGAAAGCAGGCTTCCAGCTGAGCAGGGAGCCCGATGCGGGGCTCGATCCCAGGACCCTGGGATCATGACCTGAGCCGAAGGCAGACGCCTAATGGCTGAGCCACCCACGCACCCCATAATATTTACTTTTTTAGTGAAAAATACATCTCCCATAACTGACAGAAAACTGCTAGAAAAATGTAACTTAGAATTTTGTTGATCTAATCATACCCACCTAGAATATTATTTTCTGAGTAATTATTAGATAATGAATATGCCTTTATATTTTACTAATAAGTCTATTTTTAAGACACATTGCAATGTTTGGATCTTAGTATAAATTTAAGATATTACATGACGTTAGATAGTTATTGCTGTGCAATGACAGAGAAGACTAAATCAGGAAACTTCCATATATTACCCCATCATTATAACTGCATAATGTTATCTCTCAATGACTTTATTATGCTGCTTTTATTTGTATATGGTATGTGAAATGAAATTGCAAAACACAGAAAGGGTTTGGGTAGAGGCAGAGTCTGTCATAAGGTAAGCCAGGAGTCTAAGACCCTATGTGTAACCAGTACTCTGCGGCATATAAAAATGTTCTATCCCACTTTCAGATACTGTTTGGTTACAGAATTAAATCAAAGAAATTACTAGATCGAGCAAAGAGGGCAACTTACTATCATTTTAGAGTATATGCCTGATTACACATTTAAAAGAAGGACATCAATTCTTTTCAGGGAGGTAGAATTTGATTTTAACAGGGAAGAGTACAGCGGAGAGGACTTTGATTTAAAAAAATTATAATAGCAGTTACGTCACTCTATCTTCTCTTTCAGCTTCCCTCCCTTATCTCCTCTCACCTCTCCTCTCTTCTTCTCTCCTGTGACTTTTCTTACTTCACTGGGTAACTACTATATGAAAGGCATTGTTAAATATATGATAATACTTGCTATTCAATTTTCAGCCAATTACTTTCCGGTGTTCTTCTCTATTTGGAACTAAGAATAATCATTCTTTATTATGACCTTTCTAGAAAAGAGAAAGGTCATAATAAACAGTATAAACAATTGACAACAGTTACATAAATACCAACCTCAGGTTTATCTGCTTTCTGGGTCTCATAAGTCAACGATTCTCTCATTATTGCAGTCAGTGTAAAAATAACTACTATAAAAACATTGCTCCTTGATAGCACAGTGTGACATGAATGCGAAGAAACTATTTTACACTAGACAGCATCACATATCTCATTTAAATTTGATTAAGATAAGATACTGGGAACTAAATTAGCTCCATCATTAGAACAGGTTTCGTGATTCCTTGAATGACACAGCTAATGTTTTTTGAGACCCTCAAAGTACTGTGAAATACAATCAATTGGGAGAAAGCAAAGTAATTGCTGCCCCGTGGCCATCAACCTTTGGCTAACTGTTTAAAAGACCATGGTACAGGTCAAGGGAGGAGCTGCTTTCTTGATGATGTCCTAAACTTGAAGGGTTATGAGGTCATCTATTGGATAGCAAACAAATACTTTTTAAAAATATGAAAGAATAAACACTTCTCATGATTACTGCTTCATTCCTCTTTACACAAAATCATAAAGGAAATTCTTGGGAAATAAGCTGTAGATGAATGGAAGAGGATAAAAATTACCTTTGAAATTGTAGCAGTCATTACTGAGAAGTGCCAGAGGAAGTGTACAGGGATCACTTATCAAAGTAATATAAGCCAGGAAAAGTGAGTTGAGTTAATTTCAGTTTGAGGGAACAGGAACAAGTTTAGATCTATAAATTTTTTATGAAGCAATTTTGTTACACCTGATTTGTATGTAAGTCATGAAAACTGAACTGAGTTTTCTCTCCTATGAAAGCTGGAGGCAAATTTGGCTTAAAGCCGAGAAGAACAGAGTGCTAGAGTGTTCTTTCAGATCTCTCTCTAGGAAGTTGTTTCTGTGTATGTGTTAGAGAAACATCACCTTTCTTCTATCATTCTCAGTGGTTAAATGACAAGGGTTATTTATTTATTTATTTATTTATTTTTACCAGTGATGCTGAATAATTCAAGTCTCTCCTGAACTTTGTAACGTCATTTCTGCCAAACATACCTAAATCTACCAAGATCTGTCATTAAGAATTAAGGATTAAGCCATTAAAGTACAAATCATCCATTCTCCAATTCCAATCACTGAGATATTAATAATATATGTGAAAACTGCCTTTTTATATTTGCAGGTAACTCAGAGCTTAGCTTATATAGATTTTATTTCTAGTCTTTCACATCAACAACACCCTCGCCACCAACAATAAGAAGGATAACATTTCTGTGCAATTGATACCAGTTTTGTTTCTACAGAGGAAAAAAGTGGCACTCATTAGAATTAAAATTGCTAATTTTTAATTCACGTAATTTTGGTTCCTACTCTATCAGTGGCCTTGTTGGCCATAAAGTGTCCAACCATTATCAATCAGTAATTATCCAATGATAAAACCAAATTACATCAAAGCGTATTTATGGTTTATTATTTTGTATGTTTTAATTAAACAGGCAAAGGTAACTGAAAAGCAACAGAAAAATGTAAGCGTAATAATCTTAGGCTTTGTTGGTATAATTTTGTCAAGAAAAGCAAGAAACGTGCACGTTGGAATTTTGTTTTTGTTGGATTTCCTAGTGTCTTCAAATGTTCCCAGTATTGGTTGGCTGGGCCAGACCCTCCTGAATTCATGGGTGTTATTACTATAACTTGTGGCATAAGTATTATTATTAAAAAACACAAGAATTATGATAAATAAAACTCCAAGCAACAATATCTTATTTCTATTTTGCTAAGACACATATAAAACATAAAGCGGGTTTGTATCCTTCATAAAACTGAGGAAGGCAGCTGGGTATCTTAAAAATGAGAGGGCAAAAAACAATTTGTGACTGAAACAGCACCACGGATAATCCAAAAAGTGATATACTAAACTTTGAAACTGCACTTTAAAATGCTCAATTCCTATATTTTCTCTCATTAATAAAACACAGCTTTGGTCAGATTGATATTTTTAGGGGAAACTGAGTATTCATTTTCTTTTTCAAAAGGTTCTTCCAAATTTGTTACTTTCTGGCATTTTTTCCAATCATTTCTCTTTAGTGAAATGAAATTTTAATTAAACCTCTATAAACTCATCCAAATATAGAATTACTTTTTCTGTTAATAACGCTGTTTTTAATTCTCTTTGCTAGCCAATTCCAAGTGGCAAAGTAGCTCAAATTTATCTTTACTTTTATTTTTGAGTTACAAAATTTGGGATTTAAAGCTCTAGTTCTTATTCATGTAAAAATTATTCTAGAAGCAGCAGCAGCATTATGCTAATTGGGTGCTCAGGTATGGACGCTTCTTCCACTTCCTTCCACTACTTCCAAGGCAGAAGATATCCTAAATGTGGTCCCTGCATTAGAGAAAAGTCACTTGCATTTCCTTTCAGCAGTATAGAAATATTTATTTTTGTCTCGTGGATCTTTCAATTGCATGGCAGAAAACTTCACCTGAAATACCTANAATCCTGGGGGGCAGAGATCCTCCCCCTGGCACTGGATGCGGGGCCTGGATGCTATTTAAAAACCCTGCCCTCAGGAAGCTGGGGCAAAACGCCTCCACCCCAATGGCCGGGAAGGATCCTTTTAAGAGATAAAAATGGACATTAATCAAAATCTTCTTTGTGGAAAAGTTGTTGATCATTTAACTGGGAAGAAAAAAAACCTGTGATTAATAAAGACATCAAACCTTAAAAGAAGTGATAAAATGAAAAGGAATAGAATGCATTTTTATTCACAAATCTTAAAAAAAACAACCTAGTTTTTGAAAAGAAAGCTACTCTTAACTAGTTACAATCAAACACGGCTCAGATAAAAGTTCTAAACCCCATTTGACAAAGTGGATATAAATAAGTCATTGAGGTGGTCTATTTGCAGAATGCACATCCCCATGAGTTACAGAGGACAGCCACAGCAGGATGGGACATCGGAGCTGCACTGAAAGGGCCAGCGCCTTGCTTTACGTATGTCAGCAGTAGTGCTGAACACGAGGAAAACTTGTATACTGTACAGCAATTATGAAATAGTGGCAAGGAAATCAATATATACAATTCTTAATTTGTTATACTTTTCAGGAGAAGACATGAGAGTTTGCAAAGGCAGAACCATATGCTTTTTCATTTTCAAGAACGCTATTTTTTTTTTAAAGATTTTATTTATTCAACAGAGATAGAGACAGCCAGCCAGAGAGGGAACACAAGCAGGGGGAGTGGGAGAGGAAAAAGCAGGCTCATAGCGGAGGAGCCTGATGTGGGGCTCGATCCCGTAACGCCGGGATCACGCCCTGAGCCGAAGGCAGACGCTTAACTGCTGTGCCACCCAGGCGCCCCAAGAACGCTATTTCTGAAGCAAAAAAAACAAAAACAAAAAACAAAAACAAAACAAACCCCCAAAAAACAAAAAGTAAAACTACTTGGAAGTTTATCCATAAGATTATATCATGAATTGTAGAATAAAAGACTGTCAGAGCCCGAAAGGACATCAGAGATCATCCAGATCCTTGTTTTACAGACTAGCAAACTGAGGTGTGGGAAGGGGAAATGCTGCCGAGCTTGCAGACTCCTAGGACAAAACTGTTCCACTACAGATTAAAAATAAATAATGAGCCACTTCCCATTTGGAAGATTGCTATTCTCCGAATATGAATTAGAAACCCTGCAGTTTGGAATAATAGCATTACGATTTGGTGTCTCAATGACCTGAAAGACACTAAAGTCATTCAGAAGAAAATGTAATATACAGGCACTATCAGTGCATGGGCAGCACTGGTAATTGATATGGTAGATCTAAGTTTAATCACAATAATACCCTAAAAGCAAGTTACACAGATGGTGGTACAGAATGCATATCATTCAGGGCCTCTGAAACCCCAACGGGGAGGGCAGTGTCCAGATAGAGACCTGGGATCAATCCTCCCACGCTCAGTTTTAGCAAGTCCTGAATTTTTGAAGACACTTCATTTTGTTCCTTGACACAAATTTTGCCCCTAAGATACGTTAAAATTTGAAAGCCTCTTTGAACTTGGACCAGGATTAAAGGGACCTCGTATACCTCCCACACTCTACACAACTTGCTTGTATGGAGAAAGTTGTTGCTAAAGAAAGCTGGCATTTCTTAGATCTTTAGAGATGTTTTAATGAGTGGGGCCTGTTCATTGTACATTGGATTAAAGAAAGCATAGGAAGAAAATCATATACTGTAAATGAACTCGTTTTGTTGTTGATTTTATGAGGCTTTGGTAAAAAGGTCCAGTAGAGTTTGAGTCCCTTAAACATTAAGAGATGTGGCTAAAGTGCCAAGCAGCAGGCCAGAAAGTGTTCTGGGGTAAATTTTGATGAACAGTGAATCTAATTTCTACTACATGGGGGTATATGCCATTGAGCAAAAATGTGTCCTCATGTACGTGCATCCCACACCGCAATGTTCCAACACTGTCTGAGAACATAGTCATCGCCAAGGAGCATCACTGACTACCAGGTACCGATAATGATATATTTATATTTATACTGCATTCTTAAAGTTACAAAAGAAATGGTGATTTTGCTTCAGAGGAAGTAATTATAAGAAATTCAGATTGTATTACAGGCTGTGACAAACAGAAATATTCCAATTCTAGCTGATTATGAATTTATTGAAGCCAAGTGACAGGAAGCTTGGTTCAAGAATCCAAGATTGCAAAGGAAAAGAATAACATAATCATACGCAGGAAACAAAAAGGAATATAATTATAATACAGGAAATTTGAAGAAAAACAAAAGCATGTAGAGCAGACTTTAAATAATGTTAATATGCTTCACATTTAGAGATTTTTATCTTTGTGTTTGCTATTTTTGCCATATTACTTGAAACTGTTAACTTCCAAAAGATGTCCATTATTTTAACTCCTTGAAAGAAACAAAATGCAAATATTATTTTATTGTTATGATTACACTGATTACTATTTTTGTGGTTGTGACAGCCTGTCATATTTAATAATAGCTTTCATTTTCCTAAACTTGCTGCATCATTCATAATGGCTTTGTTATGTTTCTTTACTGTGGGTTAAAAGGTCTTTCATTTATTATGGCATCGCTTCCTTAAGGAACTGTCATTTTTTTATATATGAAACAAACCACCAGAAAAGTCAGTGTACATGAATACATATTCAGTTGAAATATCATATTATGTGTTAATAATGCCTTATCATTTTTCTCCTTAGGGTCAGTCGTGTCAGTAGAGATTGCATGAAACACTACAGCTCTGTTTTCAAAATTCAATAATGAAGCTGAATTTATTCTTTGCTATAATTCTCTTATCTCTTAATCTACAAGAAATTAAGTTCAGGAATCTTTTGGGATTGGATACGAAATAATTTTAGTCTGGTTTGCTGTATTGCTTAAATTGCTGGCTCTTGCTGTTTTCATTTTTTTTTTTTTAAATAAGTAATTGTAACGAAGAAACAGACCTTAACTACAGAGAAAAAAACTGATGGCTACCAGAGGGGAGGTGGGGGTACGGGACATAGGTGATGGGATGAAGGGCGGCACTTGCTGTGATGAGTACAGGGTGTTGTATGCAAGTGTTGATTCATTATATTGTATACCTGAAATGAATATTACACTGTACTAGAATTAAAACAAACAAGAAAACAACAAAATAAATAAGCAAGCATAGAACTTATTAATTATACTGTAGCCAAACAACAGCTAGTATCTGTTGCAGGATAAATGTAAATGTCCATCAGTATTTTGTTTTTAGTTGCATTTGGTAGACTAAGTATGTGCCAGGATAAATTAGGCTTTTATTTGATGACAGTATTCCTCCCTTTCATTACAAGTTTGAAATATAAGATGTGCCACTTCACATACGCTTTTCTAATCTCAAATAAGTGAGTTTCCAGTTTGCTAGTGAATATGAGTCAGTGTGTTAAAGAGACACCATTAACAGGATGTTAGCATTATATTGTCTCTAATGCAGAGTTGCCAGATAATTGGGCATCCTGTATTTTTATTTGCTAAATCTGACAACCCTACTCAAATATAATTTCGAACACCGTTGAGTATCAGACTCACAAAAGACACTATTAACTACTGGTATAAGGTAAATTAACATAACTCACTTCTGCAGGAGTTGATGATTTATCTGTCCTGCAGTAGTTCAGTGGTTGTTGATGTCCCTTAGGGAGTACTGCAAATTATGACTAAGGGGAGACATTATTTAGTGGGTGAGGGTCTGGATGTATGCTAAAGGCATTGTAATAACTGGCATACTCCCTGCACAAAGAATTCCTCTCAAAATGCTAGCAGCACTACTGAGAAACACTGTGTGAGAACAAAGCATCCTAAAAAAAAAAAATTGGTTGCTAGTGACCACAATGTAAAAAAAAACAGAAGTTGACATGATCAGCCTGAATTCTGACATCTGGTTTAATAAATTAATGTAGGATTCTGATTACCTAGATTATTTGAAAGTAATACGGCCTGCAGAATAACCAGTTTTCAAAGAGTTAAAATAAAATATATTTAACACTTAAACTCAGTGAAATGAAATCTCATTTTCAATTTGATTTGCAGCAATCTCTTTGAAATAACTTTATGTTGGAAATTAGATATCATTAAGAATTTGTGTAAAATGATGACTATGGCTTTGAACTCGTCATGCCTTAATATCTTCATACATAAAATTAAAGTAATAACTGACCCTACCTAATGGGGCTGTATGTAAGGATTAAATAAAAGTAAATAATCATAAATATAAGACAATATTATTAGATGGCCCTATTTTTTTTTTTTTTAAAGAGAGCGAGCAGGGGAGGGTGAGAGGGAGAGAAAGAATCTTAAGCAGTCTCCATGCCCAGCACAGAGCCTGATGCAGGGCTCGATCTCACAACCTTGAGATCATGACCTGAACTGAAATCAACAGTCAGACACTTAACTGACTAAGCCACCCACACACCCCAATAGTCCTGATGCTTTAAAAAAAGAAACCTCTTTGGCTGAGAAATTGAGGTAGACTGATTAAATTTTTCTAGTGCAGAACTACCTGCTTCCCCCACATACATAGACAAAAACCTAATGGAAGAAATCCCTTCTTTGAAGATTATATACCAATAATTTAATTTTGCCTGAAAAGCTTAATAAAGGCAATATCCCTATAATATGAATTTTTTGAGATGTGGTTCCTTCAAATTGTCTCCACCTGGTTTTATTTTTGCAGATACCCAATCTGATCTATGTGTAGACAAAGAATATCCAGACTCAGTTAAAGACAAACAGTTTAGAACTGTAAACTTAAAACACATGCACACATGTGTGTCAAATAAGTTATAAATAAAATATACTCCTAATACTCCCTGTGGAAGATGCTCAAAACATTTTCATTGTTAGAGGTGTGTGATCAGAGCATTTTGGAGAATGCTTGTTTAAACAATAAAACAGTGAGAAAAATGCTGACGTATTCCTGAAGTAAAACAGTTACTTCGCGAGCTTGAACAATTAGGGCAGGGCCTTGATTTCACCCGGCCCAAGGCATTGATCCCAGAATTCATGCTGTTCCTTACACAGTGGTTCTCGACCTTGGATATACATTAGAAAATAGGTATTAAATGTCCAAGCAAATACACAGAACACACAGAAAATAGAAAATCTATGTTTTCTACTCCTAAAAAGAGTTCTTTGTCAGCTATAACGTAAAATGCAAGGATGATCTAATCTGATATAAAAAGAGAGCACAAAAAGTCCTAAATATATAGCATCTAACGTATATTGTGCCTGTGTGGTATGACTATTATTTGAAATCAAGTATCAAAATAAGCTGAACTTGTAAAGAGATCCTATATAGATATATCTTATACTGTTAGTATATAAAATGAATATTATTTCAAAATATTTTAATTTTATTCCTTTTATATTTTGTATTTTAGAATAAATAGAAAAATATAACACAGTAAAACAGAAAATATATACAACTTATAAGTAAATTAATATTCAGAGTTTGGGTTCAAACCTGCTTACTGACAGGGGCATGACTACAATTTTGGAGAGCTGAGAATTGAATATGTATGCATTCAGAGTAGAGATCCTTTCTTCGGCTTTAAGAATCCAGTATTCAGTTCTTTAACTAGCACATAGTAGCTACTCCATGGCTGTGTGGTTTAGATTAATAATGGTACCTCTGAGCTATAGTGTGAATAACTTCAAAGTTTAATGATAACACAGTGTGTTAAACCAAATGCTATGTCAAGGGCTGTTTTTCCCGAGTAATGCTCACTTCAGAACCTTCAAAGATTCTCTATTCTTTCTCTATTTATAGATATCTCTCCCAGTCTATCATCTATCTATCTATCTATCTATCTATCTATCTATCTATCTATCTATCATCTATCAATCAATTTCCCTCATCCTCTGTCAGTGTGTTTCCTTCTACTCGTTGTGTATCTCAGGTTTTCTCTCCTGTATGGTTTTCTTCTATTTCTGTTACAATAATTCATAGATTACACATTCTCTCCTCCACTGAGAGAAGTGAAAGAAAACCATAAGCCCATTGTTTGTCTGAACACATGCTTCCTAATTTTTTGTGATGGTACATGAAGCCTCAGACATCACCATTGAAGGAAGACCAGCAACAGTGAGTAGAGCCATTTTCATGTAAGGCATTAAAAGAATGCATTTTTACTCTATAGAAACCTTTATTTAGGTCTCTTTATTTAATAACATATAGTCTAGGAAAAACTAAGCTGCTGTGCCTAGTTTAGTAGAGAAAAGATTCCTATCTTACCATGATGCCATGAGGTGGGCCGGCTGGGACCCCAACATAGTCTGCTCTAACTTGATCAGAAGCTGCACAGAGTAGGGTTTCAATAAAGGCAAGGTGAATAAGTGGACTGAAAGAATGATGAAATGAGAAGTGACAAATTGCTCCATAGGCAAATATCTTGCTAGGATCTAAGGAAGTACTCAGCCTGCTCAATTGCTTCCTAGGCTAATAGTAACTTTCTAATGACTAGATGAGAGCTAATTTTCAATTAGGCTTAACATGCGAAAGAGAACCATTACGTTCATAAATAACTCATTCATAGACTTAGTCGTTTGTTCAGTAAATACTTATTGGAGCACCTATTTCTTTTTTTTAAACTTGGCACTATAACACATATTTCTAGTCCAAAAAGAGGAAATAAATTTTTGATAGGATACTATTATTTTCAAGAAATGATTCTTCCCCCCCCAAATGATTCTAACTAAGTTAAGCCAAAGTTATAATTACAGAATTTTTTCCATTTCCTAAATTATTATAAATGGAAATATGCCCACAATTATATTACTATTTTCCTGCTTAGCTAACTACACAGCTAATCTCCATGAAGATTCTTCAGCACCAAATACAATTAAAGATCATGCAACCATTACTGTTTTGTTTTTGACTTTTTTTTTTATTGTTCAGGTCACTGCAATATGAATTTTATAGATTTCTCATCCTGTTGTTGTTCAATAGGTCACAATAAAGTATTGAAGCAAAAAGGGCAGTTTCATGGCTAGTTTTTTATGAGTTATTTCTGCAGTGCTTTTAAAAAGAAATTTTCATCTTTTCCTGAGTTATTTTTAAACTTGTAGGATATGTATGGTAAAATTATGGTTGCTGTAATTTTTTAAAAACTATAGCATTAACAAAGAGAATTAAGATATTTTGAAGTGGATCAAAATTAGACATTTATTAAAATACATTTTAATTTATATTTAAAGTAGACATTCTTTGACTTTTTAAAAACAAATATTTTAAATGTCTGAGTTTCGTCATCTGTAAAATGATGAACTTGGACTAGAACGTCCCTAAATTTTAAGTTCCTAAAGTCTGTTTGTATAATTTTTATTTTCATTTGTTAATGTGGATTATGTCCAGTGGTCTTACCTTTGTTTACATGTGGTGGGACCTGGAACCTTAATTACCAAAAAAGTGTCTTGACTAAATTTGCAGTAGCTAGTACATCCACCAGTTTTAATAGTGACAATGCCTAGGCTTGAGACCAGAATTTTGATTCTACCATTCACTAGCTGATTCATCTTGGGTAAGTTATTTAGCTTCTCTGATACTCAATTTCTTCACTTGAAAAACGGAAATAATAATAAACACATCACTTATATTGGTTTATTGCAGACCATATGGGAAGTGCCTATTAGTGGCTAATAAGTGTTCAATAAGTGAGGGATAAATATTATCTTCCTTAATTCTCTAAACTTGACCTAGCACTTCATGTGTCCATGCTTCCATGATATCTCCTCTTGGAAGGCCCTTCTGGACTTCTGGTCTCTGTCAAAACATGCCTGACACACCCAGGGAGAACTCACTATTCTTTCCTCCGTGCCCCCATATAATCTTAGCTACTAGAATAGAGGTAGAACACTATCATAGATATAGTATTCATTGGTTTACAATTTTGTGATACCAAATGCAAATGCCTCGAGGGCCCATCAGGTGCAATAAATTAGTATACCAAATTGATGACAAAAAAATTGATGACAAAGGCTTTGAGTCAAAGGTGAAAGTTCTGGCTAAGGGCAACAAATTCAGATGTTTTAAAGAACATTGTAGAAATCAAATAAAACACACCTCTTAGCTGACTTCAGCCTGTGGGCTGCCATCAGATGACTTCTGGTTTATATGCTTGTCTCTTCTATTAGGATTTGATCCCTTAAGAACAGAGACAAGTCACGCATGTCTTATTCTCCTCTGTACGTCCAGTCCTAGAGCTTGCACATAGTAAGAACTCACTGTAATATTTATTGAGTTGAATTAAAATCATATTTATATGAGTAGTTTAAAGGCAGTTTGGCTTTATCTGGACATATAGCAGACTGAATTTTCTTGATGTCAGAGATTTTAAAATCACCTATACTCTAATATTATGAATATCCTCAAAACATGTATAATTATTAAAGTTCAATGAGATTTCTGACTTTCCACTTTAAATGCTTATGAAGAGCCAGTATTTAGGAACCAGGGACAACTAAAATTCTAAAAAAAATTAAATTCTTGAGTTCTTTTATCTCAGAAATGGTGAAGGGATGACCTGAAATTGAAAAGCGTGTCTTCCTGACTGAGTCACCACACAGGGCCTTGGTCGGCAAATTGCTAGTCAGCCTTCTCTTTCTGGGCTCAGACTCTAAAACTATATATTCTTTAAAAAATGCTTTTACACCTCAGGTGCCAAGGTGTCAGCTAAGGAGCTGTTAAGCAGCATTTATCAATGTGTATGAGTGTAGATCTATTTAGCTTCACAGCCAAAGTGTGCTATGTATTTAATATTTATGAACTGTGGGTATATCTGTCACATTATTAAAGGGAAGTTTGTACCTTTAGTATACTTGATAAAGAGGTCATGAGGCAGGCTGCTTCTGCCTTTTTGTCATTTTCCATGGCTGCCTTCAGTCAGGACTAGCCATTGGTTGCTAGCATGTACCCTGCTGTGTTGTTGTCTCTCATGTACAAAGTAGGAAAGAGAATGTTCTGGATTTAGTTTCACTTCCAGGTATTGATGATAACATTGTTGGTAGTCTTATCTACAAACAAACGTGTTAAAACATACCAAACATGTCTCATTTAAGGCTAAGATAAATTCCTTTCAAAGATTTGTTAGCTTTTTAAGGTCAGAATGGTACTGATTCGGGAGAAGGGCAAACCAAGAAACAGACTCTTAACTAGAGAGAACAAACTGATGGTTATCAGAGGGAGGTGGGTGGGGGATGGGTTAAATAGCTGATGGGGATTAAGGAGAGCCCTTGTGAGGAGCCCCGGGTGACATACGGAAGTGTTTGATCACTATATTGTACACCTGAAACTAATATTACACTATACGTTCATTAACTGGAATTTAAATAAAAACTTAAAAAAAAGAATGGTACTTATTTGGCATCTATACGGTATGGATTAGACGGCAGGATAATTTGGTTTAGTAATTATCATTTTGAGAATTTGGTCTGGGAAATAATCTAGGAACACAGTAAGTCTTGAAAATAATTGAGAGCAGCCAATACAGAACAAAACTAATCAAGACCCTAATGACTTTACACCAATTCTGATATCATAAATGTATGATCAGTGTGGCACTATAATGGTAGTGGTCGTGGCCAAGACATGTCCACTTTTCCAGGTAGCCACTTTGTGCTTGAGGTACATATGTGGGATTTCCTTCCACATCCCCACCTGCATAGTGCATACACTTAGGTAGACACCTCTCTGAGCCCTTCCAGTACAGATCATGTTACTCCACATTTAAAAAATTTCACAATCTCACTATTGCTGAATATGAACCCAAGGAATAAGTATGGTTTCAAAGATAGGTGGGCCAGGTTGCAGTGCCTCCAGTCCAGGCCGTGACTTTCTTCCCATTCCACCATGGACTCATGATGCTGCAGTACCAGATGTGGCAGGAAATCAATCTCTTGGCCAAGAAACTCTACCTTGCCAGTCCTATGAAGACACTTGTGATTCCCAAATATAGACATTCTGATAGGAGTTTGTATATTAAAAAACAAATGATTTTGTTTGTTTGGTATACAGAACAGACCAAGCTCAAGATGCAAAGAAAATTGAGAAATTCTATAGTCACCTAATGAGACTTATGGTAGCCAAGGGATTCCCACAGTGTTGCCACGGAAACAGACCAACGGATTTGAAACGAAGACTTTTTGTCATATGCTTGGGCAGTAAATATCTTTTGAATTTGAGAAAGTGTTGGGACAGAAAATACTTTATGTAACTACGTGGGCTATTCAGAAGCTGAGAGATCATTTTTTTGCACTTTGTTTTCTAGTGTTTACTTTAGAGAGCCAGGAATGTAAATGCTTTCAGTTAAAAAGTGTTTATTTAGTTTTGGAAATTGAACAGGAAATGCATCTATCTTGGAAGCTTTTTGCACATTATTTGATGTTGGGCAAAATATATAACTATTTTCTGGTAATTTTGTACCAGTAATTTGAAAATGAGATATCAATTCTTCCTTAAATTTAGTTAATCTGTCTTTAAAAGAAAATTAAATATAACCGTTTTGTTGGTTTGATCTATTTCTTCTAAAGCATAAAATTTGTGCTGACGATGACTAACAAATACAAAATAGAATCACTGTAATTAACCGCACAGCAGTATACCTATTTATGTAGCATAGTGTCCATTATATCTAAAAGTAATTGTAAAAACAAAAATGCTTCACCCTAAACTTTTCAAATTTAAACTATATTTTTAAATATAAGGGATTCATACTATGCTAGCGTGTTGAGCAAAGACTTTGAATCTAGTTTTCTGCGTTCAAAAACAACTGCAGTTATTTTAAATGCATGATGATCACAAATGGACTGAAACCACCACATTATAGAAATATTTACCACATAGTTCCCATTTATATTTTTCTCAGCAGGGCTAAGCATCTTTGAACAGTAAAATCTTTGCATACTTCTATGATACCCCTGCCCATTTCTCTCTTAACCAAGGTGTTAAGCATGATTGTCATAACTGTTAGGATTTCTATTAAACTGAAAGTATGATATTAGTTGATATTTATCTTACATTTGTAACCTGAATTTCACCAAGTGTAATGTTCACATGTTGATTACACTAATATATTTTTTGTTAAAAAATGGTTTAAAAAATTCTTGACTTTTTTACGACAAACACACTAGAATTTTCATTGTTATTTAAATGTCTCGCTCACTCCTTCCAGCACAAAGTAAGAATGCCCTATCTTGGCCTCACCCATTCTAAATGCCCTGCCTAAGTGCCACCTCTTTTAAGAGGCTTTCCATTTTTTCATGGCTGGAATAACCTTGGCTTCATCTGTGCTCCGTCGGGAGGCAGTAAAGCTGCCATGGAAAGCATGCAGGTGCTAGAGTCAGAGGGACTCTGTTTCAAGACTTTGATGTGCCCTCGCTTGCTGGATGACCTTATGCATCCATACTTCACTCCCTGAGCCTCAGTTCCCATTTTGGTAATAGGTGGAAAAGTCTGTTATGAGGACAATATACAAAATAATGTTTTATTTTTTTAAAAATTTTTAAAAGATTTATTTATTTGAGAGAGAGAGAGAAAGAGAGAGCAGGGGGAGTGGCAGAGGGAGAGAGAATCCTCAAGCAGAATCCCCTGAGTGCAGATCACGATGCCGGCCTCATTCCCAGGACCCTGAGATCATGAACTGGGCCAAAATCAAGAGTCAGACGCTTAACCAATGGGAGGCACCCAGGCACCCCTACAAGATAGTGTTTTGTTTTTAAAAAATGTCTGGTACAAAGCAGTCACTCACACAAGTCTTCCCTACCTACATTTGCCTCTTTTCTTTTTTTCAGTTATATAGTAATACATTTTTCCTTGTAGTATAATTCTTTCTGTTCATGACATAGCTTACAATAAGTTCCTGAAAGAGTTTCTCATTTTTATATTTCCGACAGAACTTGGCATGGTATGTTTCACAGAGGGGTCAACTGTGAAGGTAGCTTAAACATAGGAAGTATAAAGCATATCCACGTCTCCCTGACTCATGGCAATGTTATTGATGGTTTGACAGCAACTTCTAAGGGTGGAATGACCAAATCCATACAATTGGTTTAATGAGTTAGTCATAAAAATGTCATGAACTGTAAAGCCATTCTCTCTAGCTCATATGTTCTTTATTCTTAGACAGACAGATGGACACTTAATGACACAAGCAGCCAGACACATAGCCTCCATACATACCCTCTCCTTCATTTCTTTTGGTTTTCCGAATGTGCCCTCTCATTTATGTACTTAAGGGACAAAGAGAAGATCTCAATCTCGACTGCTTAAGTCCAAGAGACAAGTCTGGCACAGAAGTAGAGATGATGTTCTCTGAGGGAGAGACTGACTCACCATTCGTTCTCTGTGGGCCTAATTCTCCTAGATATGAGCCAGCACATTCGACTGTGGCTTGAAGCAAACTAATTACGGTGTGTTGGGATCTATCTCCAAATATGATCAAAAGTGTGAAATGGGCTTGAAGAGAGTCAGGCCTTCCTCAGTTTCATGTATCTCTTAATTTTTATTGAGGTTTTTCCTATTTTTAAGCGTGATGCCTTTGGGAACAATATTAACTTCCAGACTGATCTGAGGTAGCGCTCATTGCTGATAATAAGGGAGAAAAATAGAAACCAGCTCAAAGAAGCCTAATTTTATTACTCTTAAGCTACATGACCTGGACATGTCCAGATTGCCTAAAATCGTATCTCCACTGACAATCTGCCAGCCCCTCGCTGTGCCACCATTTTCACTACTGCTTACCATTAGGCTATCCCTGGCAGGCCATTAGACTGAGTTCAAAATGAGGGTCCAGGTACATCCTGTTCTATGAGAATTGCTGAAGGAGATTCATGGGTTGTATAAAGAGAGAAAGTGAGAAAAAGAGAGCTAGCAGGTGTTGTTCACTGTTGAAAATACCCCATTAATGTATTTTTCAGAGCCAATTCCAAAGTAATTTCAGACTCTTGTGTTATTAGATTACTGGTTCACTTAACATACATGCTTTTTATTACATTTTAAATATTGGCTTGGATATAAATTTGGGTAGTTTGCTAAGATATTCTAGTGGTGGTGCATGATTATAGCTTCTTGGATATAGTAACAGTGTGGGAGGAACGGCAGCTTCTGACATGATATATCTGGAGAGGAAAATAGTTGGAAGCAGTTTGCATGCATTTTATTTCTGCATGGACTCTTTGGGCACCCAGCCACTTTCAAAGCATTATTTAACAAATTATGGCACCACAAAAAGTATATTATGCTCTGGATGTTAGTTTTCAAAAGCGGAACCAATAAATATCTGGAGTTAATATCTAAGAGAAGTACTGGAGTGAGTTAAAATTAAAAGGACATTTATATTTGTAAGTGAAAAATAAAAACATCCTGCCTTCTAAGTATTACATTCAATTTTATTGCTATTTAGATAGATTCATTTTGTGTACATGTTGTGTTAATAAAGAAAAAGATGCTTGTTTATTGATACTTTTAAGGGGCCAAATTATTATATGGTGGTGAATTCATCACCAAATGTTACCATTTCAGAGTTTAGGGAACAATGATGCACTTTCTTTTATATTTGATTTATAAAAGAATCGAAACAAAACGGCTCTCATTTTACCCTTTAAATACCGGCACATGGGCTCTTAAATGGAGCAGATCATTGTGTAGGCTTATTGTCTGAGCTGTGGGTAAATATTGTGTCGTATGAATCACCCTTTCACATCAATAAGGTTGGGCCAGTGCAGAAGTGGGGTGATGAAACCACTCCCCGGAAGAATGCTGCTCAACCATGTGAGGGAAATTTAGTGTGCTGGCGGAGGTAATTTCCTAAATGGCACCCTGGTGCCCTAGAAGACTTAATTCACTTCAGCTGAATGAGCAGCTGGATCAAGCTCAATCATTGAGAGTTACCCATTCATACTCAAAGGCATATAGATCTCAAATGGAATGTTCTTTAATTGGGTGCATGTAACTTTAGGGTAACCTGGGTACAGGATTGGGAAAGTATAAATGAGTGCAGCCTAATTAGAAAGCTCCATTTAAACTTGCTTTTCAAATCACATTTTCACAGCACCGAATGGCAGTGACCTAAGAAGATGAAGTACTTTCAGGAAAGGAAAAAGCAAGTGACAATATCATTGCTTAATTGTAATCACAAACTCTTAGTTTGGAGAGAGTCCCAGAAAGTTCATATTTAAGTATAGAGTTAGGTATAATCCAGCAAACTGTATTCATAGAAAAGTAGTGCTGGCAGAGATAAATAATGGAGAGTGGAAAAGGCTTGTCAATAAATAAATAAACAAGAGGAGATAGATTTTTTGGTTAAATGACATATATAGATCAAAGAAAAATGGCCGCATAAAGATAAAAAGTTGCATGTTTGTGTCCATATGTGTGAGTGTGTTTATAAAGTACTGATTTACCAAACTTTAAGCACAATCTCATCCAATGAACAAATGTGAGATTTTTCAAATATTCAGTCTTGAATGAGACAAAAAAACTTCATTTTCCTGAGATTTTTTCCCTTAATTTATAACATGTGTATCATGAAAAAAAAAAAAACACATAAGAATAATCTCTACTATGTGAAGAGATCCCAAATGAAACAACTTTAAAAGACTAAATCAGCCCCTTACATCGTATGCTTGGCATTCCGCAAAAGGAACAACCTCGGTTCATTCTTGATGACCGAGGAAGGTCCTACATCCCTAGTGTAGGACCTTGATCTGACCTCACGCTGGCAAAGACTGAGTATCTGTTTCCTTCTTTTTCCTACTTTTAGAACCCCTGATTTTCAGCTGGCACATGGCTGGCCAGAATAAAGACCACATTTTTCCAGCTTTCTTATGCATCCAGATGAGGCTATGTGATTAAGTAATGTAAGTAAGAGTAAGTGTACCTAAAAGGAGGAAATACGCAGGTGTTTACACTTTTCTCCTTCTCAAAGCCTGGGACTTAAGCAACCATCCTGGGCGGTGTGCTGAAGACAGCCACTCAGGAAGGAGCTTGGGTCTTTGGGAATCACGAAGCCCTCCTGTTAGCCATAGATTGCTTACCTTGGGAAGCTGCTTCTGTATGAGAGAAATAATTTTTTACTCTGTTATTTGGGATTTTCTGTTACTCCCTACAGAATCTAACCTTAAACTGATTTTTGATTTGGCTCCATTAACATGCCTGGTCCCTGAATTAACTGCATTAAAATCCTATGATTACTTTATCTCATACTCTGAAACAGCTTTCATAATTATCATTTTGGCTATTCTAGACTATTCTTGTACATGTCTACCATTAGATAATTTCTATGAGGCCGATATCATGTGGTCTTTTCACTGTATCCCTAGCACTTAAAAACTGATAAGTGACTAAATGAATCTTTCTTATCATATATTTTCTACCATTTTTAGATCTAAGCCTTTTACTTTTGACAAGAATGAATACTGATTAATAAATGCAAGCATCCCATGAGTCACTTCTAATCTAATTTTAATGTCACAGTTTTGTACCTGAATGAGCTTCTATTTTTATCTTTCAACAGTAAAACAAAGTGTATAGATTAAATAAAGGTGGTATGCTTTGAATTGAGAAAAACAAGTAGCCTGCCAGAATAGAATTCTTCTTCCACTTTAACTTCTGTTAACTATGGGGACCAACCTGAGGGCAAAAACTATTTCTGACCCAAAGAATCCAAGCTTGTCAAGGTGTATATGTCAGTGTATACATAGGCCATTTTGACAGAAGACATTCCCCAAAGTTTGTGCTTCCCCCTGAATGTCAGCTGGTCAGGCTGGTTGGTGAGTGGAATGGAGGGCATGTGAGGGGGTACAACTCTTTAGTGGATGAGATCCATACACTTTCCCTCACAATGTTACTATACACATCGCAAGTAGGTGTGGCTACTCCCTGGATCACTGGAGGGAAACATTTACTGAACAACTTTTGTGGACTCTGGAAATTTCTTGAAGCTTTATAGGAAGCTAGTATATTTTGATGGAACTCATTTGCCTTTGACACCTTCTATGGAGGGTGGGTACTTTTTCTTGGAAACAAAGATTTCAGAGAAAATCTCTTTTGAGATAGCCTTCCTAGTCAACCCCTCCTCCCCAATTCCTCAGGACAGCAATGATCGAAGGATCATATTTTTTATAATTCATTCCCCAATCTCTCCCCCCTCCACCCCTCTCTATCTCTTCACTTAGTGAATGGACTTGACCATTCAACTAATTACCAAGTTGGAAACTTGAGGATCATTTAGACCTTTCTCACATTTGCCTTCAGGTTCTCAGGGGCATGTCCTATGGATTTCCTATAGAAAATATTTTTCTCAGTCACCTCCTTCTTGCATCTTCACTGCAATTGTACAGCTTAGTTAAGTGCGCCATTACTTTTACTCTGTATTATTGCAATCACTTTTTAATTGACTTCCCTGTCTCCAGGTTAGCTTCCCTCCAGTCCCTCTTACATCAGCTGGCAGGAAGATATTACTAAAATGCAAATGTGTTTATATGATTTCCCTGCTTAAAACTTTTGAGAGCTCCACACAGATTTAAGAATAATGCTTACAATTTAAATTATGCTGTAATGCACAAAGATATTATTAAAATTTAAGTGATTCAGAACAGTGAAAATTCCCTTTTATCATTCATCTAATCCCAGCCTTCTACTGCTATCATTTTGATGCGTGCCTCTGAGGTGTTTTTGTATGCTATATATGTTTACATACATAGATATACAAATATGCTTTTTTTATGTTTAAACTCAACTACATGTTTTGGAGACCCTGCATGACAATGATCTACCTCCTTCTTTTTAACTGCACCATAATATTCTCTAGTACAAATATGCAATAATTTATCTAACCATCTTCTTCCTAGTGAGTGTGTAGGTTATTGTGTGTGTATCTAGAATAGTTACATCATTGTGGAGTTTGAGTTGAGCAGTATGTTAATCTTAAAATATGATAAATACTTTCAAACAGTCCATCAGAAGTCTCTGTCAATTTATACTCTTATGAATAGTGAATGACAGGTATGTTCTTATTTTCCGACACCCCTTCCTAGCACTGATATTATCAATCTTTAAAATTTTTGCTAGCTAGGTAAAAATGATTTAATTTGGTTTTAATTTTCCTACTTTGAATAATAGTGAGATTGAATGTATTTTCTTATTTTTATTGATCATACTTGTTTTTATGCAAATTGGCTATTTGTATTTTTGCTCTTATATAATGGGGTCTTTTAAAAGTGATTTGTAGAAATTCATCATCCAATTTCCATATTAATCATTTGTTTAATAAATATTGCAATTTTTGTCTTTATCAGTTACTTTTCACCTTGTCAATCTCTCTGGCCACATCCTCCAAAATTGTTTTACTCTAATAACCCTTTGCTCTCACAATAAGAAAATGCTTGTAGGTTTGTAAACCTATTAACCTGTTTCACACTTCTGTAGTTTCTTCCTACATGGTTTTTCTACTAATAATATATCCTTTCTTCACCTTTCTAACCAAGTTAATTCTTACTCATTCTTCAAGACTCTGCTTAAGTGTTACTTCCTCTAAGGAAGTTTCTTTTAGTCTTACACTTCTTTAGATGGAGCTAATGTGCTGAGCCTGACCCTCATTCACTCATCCATTACCTATTATTGCACTCAAGTAATTGTCCTCCACATCTCTGTCACTTCTACTAGACTTATATACTCTTTGGGAGTATAGCCTGAGCCTTATTTGTATTAGAATCCTATTAACTGCTCAATATGTTTGTTGATTGAATGACTCTATAAATTCAGCCTTTAGGATAAATTATTAAAACCATTCCACTATCTGATAATGCAATTTGGATTTCTCCAAGAGAAACCCACAATTCTTCTCAAAGCAATTAAATAAGTACTTTCTTCTGAGTTGTTTAAATAAAAAGAGGGTGAAGGTGAGTTGGTGTGCATTATCTGATAGGTTGATAAATAAAATTTAAAAAATCATGGGTACTATTCAGCCAAAGTATCTTAGAATTGAGAAGAAATTCTTTTACTGTTCTATTTTCATCTCTGTGAGTATACTCTGTGTCAGTCTGTTTCATTGTTGGGCTTTCCGAACTAATATAAAATCAATACAAATTTTGCCTTCATGCAACTTCCATCTATAGGTCTTAACAGTTGTATTTAACAACACATATTATGTCTGGGGAGACCTATTATTTTCCTTTCATTTTCTTCCTACATTTTTGACTGCAGGATAAACATACCTTGATTTATTAGATGCCTATTTTAAAATCTCACCATCTTAGTTACCCTACTGTTAGAAAAAATATACTTTGTCAATATTACCTCTGGAACTGATCACAGTACACCAGATACAGACTATTAAAGGAGTCTTTCAGTCCTTCAAAATGGTCCTTTTCTTATATCAATGGAATCTAAAATGTAATTAGTTTTTTGGTAATAGCCATGTCACACTGCAATCTATTACTGAGCTTGTGGCCAACAAAAATCCACTGGCGTTTTCAGCTGACCAGCATTAAAGCCTTATTCTATTTAATATAATCTGAAAGCATACTGTTTGATATTTATTCCTTAAGTTCTTGCTTGTTTTGGCCCTTGTCAGGCACAGTGAATTCCTTGTACACAAGTAAAAAGATTAAGAACCTCATCGGCACCATCTACCTTTAAATAGTCCAACAATTTCCAAACCATGTCACTGGGAGGCACAGTTATTCAATACAGACACAGTTGTTACTAAAAAGCTGTGAGTCTGGAATTATTCTTTACTAAGAAACTCAGGTATTTTCTTGCCTTATACTTAATTCAGCAGTGTCCTACCTCTAGGGGTGCAATATAATCTATATGGATTTTGTTATGAAGATGTGGGCAGAAAGAAGATTGAACCTAACATAATGAAAAAGCATAAACTTTGGAGTCAGACAGACGTGGATCAGAGCTTAACTTTGCACCCAACAAGCTGTGTGATATTGCACAAGTTACTTAACATCCTTGAAGTAATCTTTTTATTTGTGAAATGGGGAAAATAATAATAATCAGCTTTGTCATGTTTGTGAGGATTTGTAAAACTATGTATGAGGAACGCGTGGTGTAGCATCTGGCACATAACGGGCAATCAACAGGCAAATGAGAAGGAAATTCTTTCGGGAAAGTTGGTCACTCATGAGTCAGCTATATAACAACACAAAGGATTCCTAAAATTAAAAATAAATCTTACACATTCAGACTGCCTTCAGATTTAAAATCTGGGAACCAGAAGGCCAAGAACCATGTGGGGTATCATTTACTATGATTATGTTACTAGGCTAAGGTCTTCTATTACCATGAGTGCCTTATAACCCAACAAGCATGTTAAAATATCAGCATAAAACACAAAACAGGAAAAAGGAGCAACTAAGGGATTAGCGTTTAAGGTCACAGAGGCATTAATCAGAACCATATAGATTTTTGGACCAAGAGAGCTTCTACTTCAAATAAATTGCCAAGATTAAAAGAATAGCTTCCATATATGGATAACACGCTGACTAAAGGAAAAAAGTAAAACTGGATTAAAATAACCTTATGGTTTTATGAACAGAAAGTGGCAGCAGAGATATACTGGAAAACTGCTAGTGTGTTACACTTTGCAATGTTGGTTTTGAGTCCAGAGCTCTTTTGCAAGCAAGTTTCATTGACCTTCTACATTTCACATTGACCTTGATGCTTACAAATGCTGCAGGGCTTGGCAATTAGTCTTTTGTGAACTAAGAATTCACTTCTTTGTAGGTTCTTAATGTTCGATCTCAATTAAAAGCTATTTAACAGCAAATTCATGGTGAGTCAGAGTAATAGAAAAATTGGGGTCAAATGGGTATCTGTTGTGTACTATGAAATAGAGAAGAGAGTTTTGAGTTTGAAGGCAGACTTTCTTCCAGTGTTAGGGAAATAAGATTTATGACTTACAGGTAATTTTTGTCCTTTGAAGGTTACATCATAATGAAATAATAAGAAAAAATGGCATTTGAGATGATAATGCAGTAGCCAGGTCACCGAGAGAGTGACTTTTCCAAAAGTACAAGAATTTAGCTTGCAACTCAGCTTTAGAATCTATCAATTAGCACTTACATTTTAGAGAAATTACCTGACATAAGCAATTGCTTCAAAAGATGGTATTTTAACTTTAGAACTTTTTTTGAAAAGGCGTTTTTTTCTCTTGAATCTTCTTTTTGTCAACCCCTTTACGTCTGGCCCTTACTGCCCTTAATTTTGACTACTGCGACAGGCCGCTAATTGGTCCCTCTGCTTCTACTCTTTCCCTATTAGGGTTTATTAGGTTCCTGGGCTGACCTGGCAGCAATATTTTGTAACAACTGAGACTGTTGCCCCAGATGACCACTCCCTACTACACACATGTGATATGTTTATATGTGATAACATAATCTCACCTGGGCTCTGCCTACAATGTTCCATTTCCGTTCATCCCAGACTCTACCCCTGAATTTGGGCTTTTATTTCAAACTGTTTTTCCCTGACTCTATCAGTGAACTATTTCAGCCTGACCTTTCTCTTGCTGCCCCGTCTTCAGTTCTTAACAGAATCTGAAGATGACTTCTTCGCTGCCACATTCTGGCTTCTAGACTCTACAATTGCTTGTGGAAGGATATTATTTCCTTGCAGTCTGGCTGGAATTTAACCTCTAGCTTATTCTAGCAATTTTGTACACCATCCCCTTCAGGAAGTCCCATCATCTTCTATTCTTCAAAACTTTCTAATCTTCAAAAAGCCTTTCTATTGTTAAAAACTTTCTATTACATCTTGGGTAGGGTTAAAATATCATGGTTTTACATTTAAGACTTTCCATAATATGGTTTAACTTACCTTCTGGATTTCTATCCTAATTCCTCATCATATAAACCTAATACTTAAGATATACTGAGGTGCTTCCCGTCTCTAAAATGCAGAAATGTTCTTGTCTTTGTGCCGTTGCTCATGCTGCTCCTCCCACCTGGAATTCCTGCCATACCATCTATTTGCTTGTTCAAATCCCAGACACATTTTACTTTTCAATTCCTGGCCTTTTTCGTCCATAGAGTTTTCCCGATCACTCACCTCTTTGACTCCTTCACATTTGTATTTGTATCATGCCTTTATTTTATTTTCATTTATTTTTTTATTCTACTTATGTAGACTTCAACCACAAAATTGCTGGTAGCAGCTGGGTAAAATAAAAGTAATGCAATGCCACTGCATTCTGAACATTATTTTTTTTCGCATAGAATTCAACAGGGTTTGATTCCACAAAAGCCATGGTGACTTACATAATTCCCCTCTGGTTCTGCATCCCTGTACAGAGAAAAACCATTAGGGAGTAATGGCTGATCACAGCAAGCACTTGCTCAATATGCAACAGGAACGAAAGAACTTCCTTATTTTAAATAAGTGGGTATAGTTTTACATGCATATTGGAAAGTACCAGTAGCTACAGAAATACTGTTTATAATAATTTATGTTCAGTGTTCTCATTATATGCTGATAGCAAGAATAAGAATTCTTTCCAATTAAAACAAAAGTCTTACTCTAATCTTGTGTCATGAAAAGTATTTTTAACAACAACGTGTATAACATTTGCTATGTTCTTAATCTTCATAAATATATTCTTAACAAGACAAATACTCAGTTAATTTTCTTAACAGTCCAATAAAGAAAGAACTATTACATGCTGTTTTTGTTTTTTTGTGTTTTTTTGCAGAGAAGTAACTTGCTCTAAGTCACCTAAATTAAGTGACAGAACAGGGAATCTAAACAACATGACAACAGAATCTGTGCTTTTAACCATCATCAATGCATACAGAACCAAGCACTTATTTATGCTCAAGTGAAATGTTTCTTTGCTGCACTGCTCTTCAATATGTAATCCTAACATTTGTTCATTCGTTACTTTATTTTTCCCTTCTGTTCATTAACTTAGCAGATACTTATCAAGCACTAATTATATGCCATATATTGAGATATATCAAGGAGAATCCCTGTTCATGAGGTGGAGAGCCAAATGTATATAAAATAATAAAGGTAACATGACACTTTAGATGCTATGTTAGATATTTGAGTAGGGTACAGTGGGAAATAAATTTCTATATGAAGTAGGGAAGCCTTGATTTGAACCCAAAAGAGAAAAGTGATACTAAGAAAGAAGAGAAGAACATTCCAGGCAGACGGAGCTGCTGTAGGGAGCATGGTGCTGTCTGGTAACTTTAAGTGGTTGAATAGAGCTGGAACATCCACAGCAATTAGCAAAATGATTCTAGAGAGGAGGCAAGTGCCAGATCAAAGGGGGCCTTGAATACTCTGCTAAAGAACTTGAACTTTCTCCATTAAACTGGGGAAACTTGAAAATTTTAAAGCAGCGGACTAATTTTATCTGTTTTGCATTTTATAAAGATCACTCCTGCAGCACTGGGTAGAAGGAGTTTAAGAGCGGCAAAAATGGAGGCAAGGGATACAAGTTACATGATTCTCTTTAATTCAGAAAAGATGATGAGAGATTTAAACAAGTTAGAAATGGAGATGAACAAGCGGAGAAAGACATTAGTGAAGGTAGAAGCAAGAGAGCGTGAATCTGGATTAGATGTGAAGAGTAAGGGAAAGGGACAATCTATGATGACTCCTGGGTTTATGAAGAGGGAGAAGTATATCAAGTAAAGATCATGGCTCTGTTTTGGACATACTCTGAACTATGTATTTGATTTCTAGATAGAGAACAGCAACCAGCCGTTGCATATTTGAAGCTCCTGGGAGAGATGCTGGCTCTACCTGAATTTAGTAATGCAAGAATGGTCAGTGATGACCACAGTAAAAAGAAGGTTGGGGGTCAAATACTGGACTCCACAAACACTGAAGGGCAGGGGAAGAGGAGGCATGATAAAGCCAGAAAATAGAGGAGTAGGAGGAGAGCTGGGAGAGAAGGGTATCAAGTAGGACAAGACAGATTTCTAGGAGGGAACAGGCAAAAGTGGCAAGTGTTCTAGAGATCTAACGAGATGACCAATACTAATAACATGGTTGTTGAATATTATTTTTAAAACATCAGTAGACTTAAAATTTTTAAGAAATACTATCTTTCAAAAACATGAAAATACTTTCAAGTTTAACTAATCATGCTGACTCCAATGTGGCTGCATTAGTTTCCTACAAGACGACATAAAGAGTACCATGAGCTAGGTGGTTTAAGACAAAAGTTTATTCTCTCACAGTTCTGGAGGCTAGAAGCCTGAAAGTAGGTGTTGGCACTATTGATTCCTCCTGAGAGCTCTGAGGGAGAATTTCTTTCATGCCTCTATCTTAACTTCTGGAGACAGCTGTCAATCCTTAGTGTTCTTAGCTGTAAATACATCACTCCAATCTCTACTTCTACGTTCATATGGCTGTCTTTTTCCTATCTGTCTCTGTGCCTTCACATGGCATTCTCCTCCCTGTATGTCTTTCTCTCCTCTTATAAGGACACCAGTCATATTAGATTAAGGGCCCACCTTACTCCAATATGACCTCATCTTAACTACATTTATCACCATTCCATTTCCAAATAAGGTCACATTCTGAAGTACTGGCAGAGAGGACACAATTCAATCCATAATAGTGGCTAGCATTAGCTGGACACTTTCACACATTATCATATTAAATCTTCATAGCACTCTGTAAAGAAGGTATTATTTGATAGACAACATTGCTACATTTCTTCTATTGTATTCTGTGTGAATAATGTCCTTGGAAGTTGTGTAATATAGCAGGCCTGAATTTATTTTTGGCACATGAGCCTTTTTTACCAGTTTTTTTTCTTCATCAAATCATTCATAGAATTGCAACGATAAATGTATTTTTAACAATATATGTATGAAGAAAGTAAACACAGAAAGGCTTGGTGACCAATCAAGGTCATACAATTAGATCTTTCTGCCTTCATTCCTAATACTCTGTCCACAACACTACAATATTAAGTGTGCCAGATGTGATGTCATCTTAAGAATAAAAAATGAACCCAAACTGACTATAGTAGACATCTGCTTTTGCCTGCAATTCATTTTCCTTTGGTCTTAAAGGAGCACATTGACTTTCCTTAAAAACAACCTTTCCTTTCTCTCATTTCATGTGGTTTCTGCTGGTAGTGGTGGGGTTTTAATCCATCCCTCCTCGAGATGAGCCTATAGCATGTCAGGTCAACAAAGCTCATTCCAGGACTTTGTTACAATGATTAGGTAATAAAGACAACCATTCATTGGAATCGAAGTAGGTAGGGGATTCAAAATACAGGGGGCTGCCACATAACAAGAGTTCACCCTGAGAGTGAAATCATTATAGAATAAAGCATAGCCAAGAGACTGAAAGCAATTTTTGTTTTTAATCCTAGATCTAGACATACCTGCAGCTAAATGATCCTAGATTTCTAGTTATAAAAGTCAACACAATCTCTTTGGATTAAGACAATATGAATTGGTTTTCTGTGACTTCTTACAAAAACTGCCTTATTTTTGCAAATAAACTTGAATAATCAACATATAAAATTGACTTCAAGTCATCACTTTCCAAAATAATCCTAAATTTAGTAACGACTAAGTATATGATTTTTAGCAGAATCATTCCTTAGAGTTTCAGGTTTCTCATTGAAATGGAGGGGGCTGGGCTAATAAGTTTAGCAATGAAACTGTCTTCTAGTATTTACTTGATAAATTCTATAAGGACTCTTATCTTTATGATGTTTTCCAGTGGCAAGAATTGAAAATTTAAAAATCTTAATAAACGTGTGGGACTGTATATTTGTATTCATAATTTATAAATTCTGATATCTTATATACATCTAATACATTCAAATTACATTCTGATATTTAGTTACCATCATAGCTTACTTAATTGAAGTCAGAATTATTTAGAAAGCAGAATTTGAAAACTTTGCTTCAGAATTTATAAATCATACACAGTTATTCCATTATATATAGTCCTCTCTCTTTGAAAGCTATAATTATAGGTTATAATAATCATCTGTAAGAATAATATTGTTAATATTGCTACATATGCAGAATTACCTGATTTTTTTCTTTAAGCTAATTTTCCTTGGATCCTTCTAATGAACTTTATAAATCATGGCATCTGATGAATGTAGTGGACTTCAAGGAGCTGTTCTTGACTGCTCAGATTCTTTTTAATATTTATTCAATTGATTTCTTTATATACTTGTGAAACAAAATTGTCCTTTTTTTTAAAAAAAAAAGAATTTTGGCAGGAGACTTTTTAGGCTCTCTTCTGGTCCTCACTGCTGTCTGTAAACCACTTCTCTCTCAGTATACAGGTTGGATATCATGGATATCATCCCATGCTGATGCAAGTCACCTCTATCCTTTTTCTACTCTCTTTTCTGACATTGGGAATGATATTTTCCCCGCCTCTAGGTGCTGCATATGACAAGCATTTACGTGGACCATGCCTAAGCTTCCGTTCTTCTATGGCCTCTGATTATGCAGCAACTGGTCTTAAAGGGTGTAACAGCTGCTGACGGCTTCTTCACACTCGACATTAGCTTCAGAGATCTTTGCACATTTAATAGTAATTCTCTATATTGATCAAATTCAACAAAATGTTACTGTTTTCTTCTTCCTTTTTTTTTCTTTTACATGATCCAATATGTATGAATTATTTACCTTTTGGGAAAAGAAAATGTTGGATGACAATTTTTGTCATGACTTAGGTATCATGGTTTTTAATACTTAACATGAATTGCAACTTTAATCTATTGATTCTTTCTTTAAATGTCAACCATGTACCATGCAGCAATATCCTGGGCCTGGAGGTACTGAGAAAATTAGGAAAATGCACATTTATTTTAGCTGAACTGGCTTCATGGCCCATTTTTGTGAATATGTTATTTTTAATGTTTTGTTGTGGTTACATACAGTAAACAAAGTGTCTATAAAAAAAAAATTGGACCATGTAGCCAGCACTTAAAATGTGGAACTTTGCCCATCAATTAAAAATTATTTTAGAGATTTTACTTATTCATTCATGACAGATAGAGAGAGAGAGAGGCAGAGGCAGAGGGAGAAGCAGGCTTCCCGAAGAGCAAGGAGCCCGAAGCAGGACTCAATCCCAGGACCCTGGGATCATGACCAGAGCTGAAGGCAGCCGCTTAACCAACTGTGCCACCCAGGTGCCCCAATCAATTTAAATTTTACTGTGAAAAAAACTTAATGGTAATATGTTATATATACTCTAATATTTTGTAAGTAGTATAATAAACATATTTAATATATTTAATTCAATATTTAATATGCTATTTTAAGTGAGTAATATAATGCTTTATAACTATAAGGCTTATATAATAGAATTGTCATTATTAGGAAGCATGACAAGCATAAAGTTAAAACTACAAATACTTCAAAATGGTATTAAACAAAAGCCACGAAGTCTACCAGACCTAGTAATCCTCCTGCTCCTCAGAGGTCACAGTTTTATACATTTCTGATTAAAGTCTTAGATATATTTTATCAAAGCCTTTGAAAATATGATTTTACTTCCATCTTTCATTTCTAAGATACATTAATACTGCCTTACACATGTATATGTAGGCAATATATACTTATGTACACAGAAGACAGAAGTGCAGCAGACAGCACAGGAAAGCGGAAAGAGGACAAAAGACAAATAGCCATGGCACTGGGAGAGACAGGAAATAAACACCTGAGGGGAAACAAGTCAGTAATGTCTGAGCTTTACTCACTGAACGAAAAGTAGCCAGTGGCCTAATAAAAGGCTCAGCTCTCTGCAGAACCTGAAGTGAAGACTCCCACTCCTGACACTGTCTGTGGGAGCCAGGAGCTGAGTGGATGCTCTTATCACAAGCCAGGAAGTTCTGCGGCAGTTAGCGGCCTTTGGAAAAGCTGTGAGAGAAGCCGGCCATGCCTGTTTGAGAAGACTTCAGCCAACTGGAAAAAAGCCTCTCAGCTCAGCGGCAGAACCCTCTGACAAATCAAGTGGTCTCTCTTACTCTGTCCCCTCCAGTTCAGTAGATAAGCTCTATACTGGAAAAGAAAGCCCAATTAATATCTTATTAATTGCCAAATCTACTACTTCTTGCTCTGTACTTGTTGAGGGAACCGATTCTCTGACAGGAATCAGTAAAGAAGAGGTAAGTGTAGTTGAACAAAAGAGATGAAGCCAAGGGCGCCTGGGTGGCGCAGTCGTTAAGCGTCTGCCTTTGGCTCAGGGCGTGATCCAAGCATTCTTGGATGGAGCCCCACGTCAGGCTCCTCTGCTGGGAGCCTGCTTCTTCCTCTCCCACTCTCCCTGCTTGTGTTCCCTCTCTCGCTGGCTGTATCTGTCAAATAAATGAATAAAATCTTAAAAAAAAAAAAAAAAGAGATGAAGCTGAACAACCAGACACATGGCTCTTCTAAAGCAGCTACAGTTGATGAAATAGAAGAATAATTCAAAATGTATGCTGGGAATTCTTAAGATAATACAATAGGATCTTGTAAAGGAAAAGGGAAAATACACCAAAGAATTAAAAAGACACTACTGAAAATTCAATACTCATTTTTATTTTTATTTTTTAAAGATCTTATTTTTTTATTCGACAGAGATAGAGACAGCCAGGGGAACACAAGCAGGGGGAGTGGGAGAGGAAGAAGCAGGCTCATAGTGGAGGAGCCTGATGTGGGGCTCGATCCCATAACGCCAGGATCACGCCCTGAGCCGAAGGCAGACGCTTAACCGCTGTGCCACCCAGGCGCCCCTCAATACTCATTTTTAAAAATATGGAAGAACTATCTTTTTTTTTTTTTAAAGGATTTATTTATTTATTTTAGAGAGAGGGAAAGAGCATGTGCATGGGGGGAGGGGCAGGCGAAGAGAATCTCAAGCAGACTCCCCTCTTAGTGTGGAGCCCAAGGTGGGGCTCAATCTTATCATCCATGAGATCATGACCCATGAGATCATAACCTGAGCTAAAACCTACAGTCAGACCCTTAACTGACTGAGTCACCCAGGTGTCTCAGGAAGAACTCTCTTAAAATCACATGAGAATGGAAAATCTTGAGTTAAGATAGGAAATATAAAGGAGGCTAGATTCACGTTATCTAATGTGCATATTCTGTGAGTTCCAGCAGGAGTGAAAAAAATTGAAGAGGAGGAATTTTCAAAGAAACAACTGAAGATAACTACCCTGAAGTGGAGGAAAAAAATGAATTTTGGTTCTCAAGGGCACATGAGAGCCAGTCAGGATAATGTAAAGAACACATATTCTCAGACATATACTGGAGTCATATAAGATGAAGAGACTATCTTATACATTTCCAGACAGAAATAGTAGGTTAATATCAATGTCTCTGATTAATAATGCATTATAGACTCCAGGTTGATAAAGAGGTAGGGACACGAAGAGGCAATTGCCAGAGAAAGATGAAAATGGTAATACTAGATTAACATATACAGTCAAAGATATGCAAATTAAAACAATGAGGTGTTTTTATAACCAATTAGGCTGGTAAAAATTATTTAAAAAGATGAATAAGAGGTAGAATTAAGTAAAAATCAATGAGTATTCAATCTTTTAAGAGGATCCTAAATTGGTATAATATTTTGGAAAGTAATTTGCAGTATCTTATTTTAAAAGAGTATCACCTACCCTTTGACTTAAGAATTACCCTTCTAGAAATCTGCCTATGATAATAAAAGCATATGTGACATATAGCATAGTTTATAAGAAGAAAAAAGGGAAGCATTCTATGTGTTTACTGTTAAACGAAAGACTGAAGAAATACAACCATGTAACTTAGGGCAGACATGAAAAAGAGGGATAGTTATACATACTAATCTGGAATGTAATATCGTTGTAGCATGGCTATAATCCCTCAATATTTATTATTTCATTTTTCTACTGTAAAAAATGCACTGTTTTTTTAAAAAAAATTCATTAAGATAGAATTTACATACCCTAAAATTCACCTTTTTAAAGGATTTTAATTCTTTGATTTTACTGGTGTGTAACATTCAACACTATCTGGTAATGTTTTAAAATGTACCCAGGATTTGCTTTGATCAGGTGTGATAAGACACAGACTGAAAATGATAGTCATGCAGGAATACGCTTTTAGACTCAAAGACTCCTAGAACTAAGAGGCACAGCAAACCACACAGGCCATATCAGAAGCACCAGGGTTGGCCAGGAGGGAACAAGAGTGAGGGGAAAATGTGGACCAGAGCCTTTGCTGCAGTTTTAGCAGGAAGGAATGGGCAAGACAATGTAAGCTGGCCAAGCAAGTTCATACTTGGCTAGTTGAAATGATTTCTGGGGGCTTCAGGGTGTAGGGGCTGCCCCTAGTTGTCTGATACCTACCTCTAGGGTGTTCAGGACAGGGGGATAATAGTTTGGGGTGGGAGTGCTCAATGAAGGAGGTGGTTGGGGTATGGGCTTTGTATTGATTGACTTGCATATTAAAGGCCCACTGCAAGTGAGTCCTCTACAATCTCCAGGGATTAGTTGCCCTGGAGGGACAGTCTCTTTAGGACAAGCAAGTCCCAGACATCAAAACATCAGAAAATATAAAAAATTAAAAAAGCATGATTAATATAGATAACATGATCACTAAGACAAGGACTGCATTTTCCCAGCCTCCCTTGCAGCTGTTCTCAGCACTTTTATGGAATGTTTTTAACAGCATCCTCCCTCCTGCTGGCTAGAGGTAGACAGAACAGGTAGAACTAGGGCAGCATGTTGGACCGTGAGATTGAAGTCCTATGCTGAGGAGAGTGGAAAAATGAAAGAGAAAGAAACTGGCTCCCTAATGATTGCAGAACTGTCACAAAGCTCTGTACTGTCTCGTCAGACTTTTATGTGAGGAAGAAATAAATTTCTCTCTTAATTTAAGCCACCATGATTAGAGTTGTTCAGGGGCGCCTGGGTGGCACAGCGGTTAAGCGTCTGCCTTCAGCTCAGGGCGTGATCCCGGCGTCATGGGATTAAGCCCCACATCAGGCTCCTCCTCTATGAGCCTGCTTCTTCCTCTGCCACTACCCCTGCTTGTGTTCCCTCTCTCGCTGGCTGTCTCTATCTCTGTCAAATAAATAAATAAAATCTTTAAAAAAAAAAAAAAAAAGAGTTGTTCAGTTACTCATCATCAGACCTAATACCAAATAATACAATGGCTAATTAAAAGATATTGAAGCTAACTTGCATAGCATGATTCCAGTTTTGTGCACAAAACAATATACAGAGAGGTACAGATAGAGATGCGGGCATATACATGTACAGAAAATTTAGGAAGCCTATCTCTGGATTAATGGGGATTAACTCTAGGAGAGAGAACTGGATGGCAGAAGAATAATCACATTTTATGTTTATTAATAATTTTTTAAATGGCAGGTTAAGATTTATTGTCACTCTTTATATTTTTAATTTTGTTTAAGTATAAATTTAAATAGCAAAGAGATCCATTTTCATAGCCCCTTTTACAAGCAGCTATTGAAAGAAAACATAAAATTGTAGTTAATGAACAACGTATTCATAGTTATGCTAAATTGCTGTTAACTATTTGTTTTCCTAAAATATTTGACTTTCTTCCCAGTCTGTTATTTTATGAATCACCCTGCAAATCTGATAGTGTCTACTACTGGTATATATAGATTATATGTACATAGAGTTATGCTCGTAACTATCAAAACCAAATAAATTAATTTTCTAGAGATTTTTTTTTAAAAATCCATGAAGTGAACACCAATCGCTTCTTTGTTGTCTTTCCTTTCGGGAAATCTCCTTTGCTGGTTCCAAGCTATTCTTGTCAGTCTCTTTCAGAGGGCGAGGTCTGTGACACAGTGTGGCCGGAGCAGCCCATCCACCTGGACACAATTACATCAAAGATGGGGATGGGGCCCAACTAGAGACAACACAGTCGACAGATCTGCAACATAGTCAATAGATCTTTCCAACAAGCAGAAAGAATCTGCTTAAAAAGGAAGCCAAAGGGAGCATGCAAAGAAAAGTAGAGGTCGTCTATCTATTTATCTATTGATCAATTGATCGATCAATCAATGATTTCACTGTTGTTTGAGCTCCTGCATCTAGCTGTTCCTGGATTACTACACTTTTCAGGTATGAGACTCAAATTATTTTTGTTTTTCCTTAAATTAGGATGAGTTGGGTTTATGTCACGGATTAATTCACTGTTTTATTTGGTGAGATGTTTCCTTCAATTGTTTCAAGGACTCAGTTATAAAAAAAATTATGCATACACATAACATCCCATTTATAACTTGGCAAACTCACTTGCAAATTGAGTTTATTAGAAATGAAACCTAACTCTTAGGTAGACTCATATGAAATGTCCTACATTCAATAATTTCTCACCTACAAAAGTAACATTTTCATAAGATTGTTCAATTTAATATAAAGATATTTTTCATCATAGCTTAGAAACAAAATACCAACACAATATTTGTTTATTTTAGGAAGCACAGACAATATGCAAAACACAAAGATGAAAACAAACAAAATTATTCTAAAGCTGTAATCCAAAAATAAACACCACTATATTTTCAGTATGTTCTCTCTCACATAATAAACTTGGTTTAGAAAATATTTTATTGGACCAAAAAAACCATTAAGTTAATGATAAGTTTGTTATTTTGGAAAACCATTTAATTAAAAAAATTCACCTTGCTTTCCAATAAATATGCTTTGTAAAATTAATTTACTTTTTAAAAATGTCCTGCTTTAAGCTTTTCTCTGAGGTTCATTTTTATTAAATAAATTGCAAACAGGGTAATCCATCCAAACTGGAAAGACTTCTTTAAATAATTCCAACATATGCAGTGTTTGATAATTCCATTATTTACTACATAACCCTAACTCCAGAGTATTTTTATTAATTATATGCTTGGTTTATAAATAATTATAAACAGGTAAGAATCCTATTATATCCAATTTGATATATTATAAAAATATTTTACAGAATATGCTTTATTCTACATTTTAAGTTTTAGACTGAATAATCTATTTGGTCTAAACAATCTATATTTGGTAACATGCCAAAGTAATGGCATGAGTAAAACTGGGAATTCCAGAAATGTTAGTACGGTATTGTTTTAATGATACCATTGCTTAAAATGGTCAATTAATTTATAAAGCAACTCTCTATTAAGTGTGTACTTCTGTAAATGCCAGAACTTTCCTTGGTGCAGATATTCTGAGCACATCAGATGAAGCCTACATGATTTTATAAAATTATATGTAGAAGGAAAGAACATAAAGATAGAGGATAATGAGTGTCTGGGGGAAGGAGGTAGGGTCTTCAGGTTTTCAGATACCAGTCCGGTGAGGATTTTGGGATGTCATAACTGTGAATGAGAACAGGTGGGGCCCTGAGGCAGCAGTGAGCTTGCTGTGTTCAAGGCAGATAGATGGTCTGGATGGTCCTACAATGGCCTACAAGTTCTACGCACAGTGGGAGGGGATAGAAGTAGAAGACAACATTTAAGAACTAAGCAGTGGGAGGGGATAGAAGTAGAAGACAACATTTAAGAACTAAGCAGAGTCTAGATCATTAAAGGCATTGCAGACCAAAGTAAAGACTTTGTATTTTTTTTCCTAAGTGCAGTTTGCACTTTTTTTTTTTTTTTTTAAATCACTCCGCTGTAAAAAATGGGTTGGTAAGGGCAACAAAGCAAGAAGAGTAGTTACGAGGCAACTGCATTAAGTTAAGGAAAGACTGCTTTAATTTAAAGTATGAGAGAGTCACAAAGTAGGTATTAACATGTTCCCTAGTGTGTTCCTTTAACTTTATCTAACTTGACCATTGAGAGCAATGTTTTTGTTGGACGAAGTTCAATTTGGGCAAATAAAAAGGTTATGAGACATCTACAAAAACAGAAAGGTGTGACAGCTTTTGAAAATCAGAATACAGGTTTCCCTCACTAACAGAAAGTAGAGGTTTCCTGTGAAAAATTTTGAAAGCTGAAATGGTGTAAAGCAAAGAATATCCCTTCTTTCCAAAAGTTCGTGATAGATCACTTTGTTTTTATGAAACATTTACATTATTATTGTATCAGCACATGGTCTTTACAACTAGGTAATCAGTGTTTTATTATTTCTGCATCAATGAGAAGGTGCTTTCTGGACAAAATTTCAAAACTATAGGGGTGCCTGGGTGGCTCAGTCGGTTAAGCGTTTGCCTTTGGCTCAGGTCATGATCCCAGGATCCTGGGATCAAGCCCCAGATCGGGCTCCCTGCTTGGAGGGGAGCCTGCTTCTCCCTCTCCCTTCTCCTCCCCAGATTGTGGCTCCCCCTGCTTGTGCTGTCTCTCTCTGTCAAATAAATAAATAAAATCTTAAAGAAAATATTCAAAACTACAAAACTCGTATTTACGACCATACCCACCTCTAATGGTCCCCATTGAAGTTAATGTTTGATGTAGATTTGCTTTGTCTTTCCATGATTGATATCAAGATTCTCAACTGTAGTGTGCCTTTTGTCATAATGTCTGTGAATGACATATTATTTTTTAAAAGAAGTTGTTTTCCTATCATAAAGGAGACATCTTTAACACAAGCAAAAAATATACCCTTTGATCATTACATTTACAACTAGGTTCCTCATAGGCTTCTGAAGGAATTCAAATTTGATTTGGAGAGAGGTTTGCTCCATTCATACTAGCTTCCCTACCAATCTTTTTTCTTTCTACTTTCCTGGCTGGTTCTCAATTTCTTAATTAGTAAGAAGGGTAGGCATCTATAGTTGGACTGAAGGGTGGGTCTCTTTAGCAACTGAGCATCTCCCTGTAGCTAAAACCTTGCGAATATAACACATGACTGGTAGCATTATTTTAACTACAGGAACTGTTTCATTTGTTCCATCTTATAAAAAATAGTAATTTTAAGCTTTCCATGTTGTACAATTAAAGCTTCCATCATGTGATAAATGTAGTCTTCCAAATGTTTTACTTGGAGGTAGTATGAAATATTTTCTGAATCTGTTACCAGTTAACTCTACGACTGAGGAATATTGTTTCATTTAGGCAGACAAATTTGGAACATTGGACTTGACATAAGGGAACCTTTTGTTTTTGTTTTAGTAAATTTATTTAGCTAAAATGTAAGAAGAAATTATATGAATTATAAATCCTCTTTTAGGGAAATGACTACTTTCTCCATTTTTTTTTTTTTTTGGAACTAACTAGTAAATCCCCCTAGGCTCACCCTTGATTCTTCCTTTCTTTAAGTGGCCCTTCTCAATGCCTGAGTTTCTCCAGCAGCTTTCCACTTCCTCTCTAGACCTGTTTCCCCCCTGGGAGTATCCTGGGATTTCTTGCAATGATATATAACCTATATTAAAGAAATCATTAAATCACAGAAACTGTAGCTAATGGAAGGCCTTTTTGTATACTTCCATTCCAGTGTGATGGGATACTTCAGTGATTAGGTTCATGAAATGGAGATAGAGTCGTGGAGGTGCTATCGCTTTTTGTATTTATGGATTGCTGTACCAAATACAATAGCATGTCTCATATAATATATGGCTATGCCAAAATGAAAACTGAACTTATTTCAAGAAAATCATGCCACTAATGTTTAGGGGAAAGGTCAATGCATTACTTTCAGGCCTAAGAATCCTGAAATAGCCATTGCATCTGAATGAAAAGGAGAAAAAAATTCATTGATGTCTTTGGTTGACATTTGTGATGAGTGGAAGATGAATAAATTCACTCACAGTGATTGATGTAACCTAATAAAAATGTCAATAAATTCACATCATTCTGTTGCTGTATCTCAATCACGAGTGAACTAAGTCATGCCTACTTTTATTTCTCAGGCAGAGAAAACACACTAGTGTATTTCTTCATCCATTCAAAGGTGGGACTGAGTACTACAACACAGAAGACTCAGACGAGAAAATGTAGAGGTACATAGAGAAGAATTAATTGTGGTCCTGCCTTCAAATTGATTCTGGTCTCTAGGAGAAAAAGACATGCACCTAAATAATTATAATATAATGTAGTAAGTAGCTAACATTTCAGAGGACAAGAACAGCTAAAAAATATGATTGCTTTTCAGAGGAAGGGGAAACTACCAAAAAACAGAGAAGCACAATTATGACAAAAGCTGCCATTTCATATAAATGTGACTGACATCAGAGAGTGTTCAAATTTAGAATTCGGCTTGATGTCTGAAAAATTAGGTTCCTTCTTTACCTCTTTCTTCTTTCTCTTCTTTTCCTTCTACCCTATCTTTTCCTTCCTTTCCCTCTTTTCTTACGATTTTCTTTCACCCACACATACTTACTGTTTATGCTCAGCACCACGCTACGTGCCACGATAAATAAGATAAAGACTGTCCTCAACAGCTCATGGCCTCCCCCAAATGCCCATTCCAATACGAAGGATTTCCCCTTCTATTCAAAAGCAAATATGTTTAAAATATATAGGAGGGGATATATATTAGAAATTTGGGAGGAGAGAGAGCAAGGGGAGAGTGGAGTAGAGCTAGGATAGAAAATTAAGTGGAGAAAATGAGGTAGCTGGTATACAGCTTAACCTTTTGTTATCAGGAAATTAAGAGTCATCATAAACCAAACGAAACTTGTCCAGAGAGATTCTGTCTTCTCAGAAAACACGAGTGCAGTTTTGGTATCTAAATGAAACACTGAGGGACGAAAGAGATAAAGAAAGTCTCTTTCCTTGCTTCATTCAGCACAGTGCCCAGCAAAATTATGGGCATTTGAAGACCCCAGATAAATGAATAAATGCAGGATAGTTTTGTTCTACTGATGGGCAGTGGCTGGGCTGGGGAAGCTTCTGCAAGAGCTGTGGCAGGTAGTGTGTAGGTAAAAGTGAGCCCCCACAGGTAACAGCTAACAGACAGGTGGGACTGTCCCACAAAAAAACCTCAGGGGCATTGGAAAAGGGTGCCAGGGCCTAACATTATGGTGTATGAGCTAAGAATACAGCAGACTTCTGGGCCATGCATATAAATCGTGATTAGAGTACAACATGTAAGTGCAATGCAGATGTCTCACGCACTACAGAGATAAGCTGAGTCATCCCCTTGTAAGTCGGATTTGCTGGCTGAGTTAAGGGTGATGAAGGCAGGGGAGAGGGAGAATTTTCCATAAAGAGGGCCAAGTATGATCAAATATGTGAAGTGAGAAACAGCATGGTCTCTTTGGGGGAATTACTAATGCTTCACTGTTAATGCAATATAAGCTAAAAGATAGAAAAGGGAGGAGATAAGGCTAAAGATATGTTGTGAGCAAGGGCCAATCATACAGAACCTTGAATTTCTATATTCTTTTTTTTTTTTTTTAAGATTTTATTTATTTATTCGACAGAGATAGAGACAGCCAGCGAGAGAGGGAACACAAGCAGGGGGAGTGGGAGAGAAAGAAGCAGACTCCCAGGGAGGAGCCTGATGTGGGGCTCGATCCCACAATGCTGGGATCACGCCCTGAGCCGAAGGCAGACGCTTAACCGCTGTGCCACCCAGGCGCCCCTGAATTTCTATATTCTAAATTTCTAATTTTGTCCTCAGGGTGAAGGAAAGCCAATGAAGGATTTTAGGCAAAGAAGGAAGCTTTAAAAAAGAGTAAAAATAGTTTCATTTAAAAAAAAAAAAAAAACTCTAACTCAACAAGTGGTGATGAAATGGTCAATATGAAAAAAAAAAAAAGAACCTTGGTCTATACCTCATATTTCATACAAAAATAAACTCAAAATGGATCATAGACTTACATGTAAAGTGCAAAGCTGTAAAACTTCTAGAGGACAGAAGAGAAAATCCTTGTGACTTTGGGTTGGGTAAAGTTTTGATTTCTTTATTCTTATTTTTTTGAAAGATTTTATTTATTTGATAGAGAGCACATGGGTGCTAGTTAGCGGGGGAGAGGCAGAGGGAGAGGAACAAGCAGACTCCTTGCTGAGTGCTGAGCCCAAAAGAGGCTCAATCCCAGAATCAGGAGATCAGGACCAGAGCTGAAGGCAGATACTTAACTGCTTAACCTACTGAGCCACTGAGGTGCACCTAGGTAAAGTTTTTAGGTATCACAGCAGGAAGCATAATCCATAAAAGAAAAAAATCATAAATTATATATTACCAAAATCTTAAAAAGAATACTCTGTTAAAGATACGATTCATACAATTAAAAAAAAAAAAAGAACTAGCTATGATCTAGAAAAGTATCTAGAAATCACATTTTTTTTTTCTTTTTAAAGATTTTTATGTACTTATTTGAGAGAGAGAAAATGTGTATGCGAGAGAGAGCACCAGCAGGGGGAGCTTCAGTGGGAGAGGGAAAAGCAGGCTCCCCACTGAGCAGGGAGCCTGATGTGGGGCTCAATCCCAGGACCCTGGGATCATGACCCAAGCCGAAGGCAGATGCTTACCTGACTAAGCCACCCAGGTGCCCTACAAATCACATTTCTGACAGAGGACTGTATCTAGGAAATATTTTTTAAAACTTCAAAACTCAACATTAAGAAGAAACTAACCCAAAGAAAAAAATGGGTAAAAATCTGAAGACATATTTCACCAAGAAGAAATACATGGATAGCAAATAAACATATGAAAAGATGATCAGAATTAATAGTCATTAGGAAATGCAAGTTAAAATGACAATAAGATACCAATATTGACTCACAGGAATGGCTAATTTTTTTTAAAAAGTTACAATACTAAGTACTGTTGATAGCACAGAACAACTGAAACCTATAACTACTAGTGGGAATGTAAAATGGTACACTCAGTTTGGAAAACATTTTGGTAGTTTCTTACAAAATTGAACACATATTTACCATTTAATCTAGTCATTTTATACCTTTTATACCTTATACCTTGGTATACATATATACCATGGGAAATGTAAATACATGTTCACACAAAAACCTGTGCATAGATGTTCAGAACAGATTGGTTGATTAACTTTTTAAAGATTTTATTTATTTCTTTGAGAGAGTGAGCAAGACATAGAAAGAACGAACAGGGGAAACAGCAGGCAGAAAGAGAAGCAGACTCCCTGCTGATCAGTGAGCCCAACGCGGGACTTAATCCCAGGACCCTGAGACCATGACCTGAGCCAAAAGCAGACACTTAACCAACTGAGCCACCCAGGTGCCCCAGAGCAGTTTTATTAATAATCACCTAAACTGGAAGCAAGCTAGATGTCCTTTAACCACTGAATGCATAACCAAACTATGGTACATCCATACAAAGATATATTGTTCAACAATAACAACAATAAATGTGAATGAAGCTCAGGTGCATTCTGTTACAAGAAAGAAGCCAGACTCAAAAGGCTTCATATTATATAATTTCGCTTATAGAACATTCAGAAATAGAACTCTTCCTTAAAGAAGTATTCTGATTAAAAAATGTAGAAGAAATAAAGAAACAGAATAATCATCATTAGAATACAACAGTAATAATTCTTGCAGACAAGATCTATGGATGATAAAATTAGCAGGGAAAAGTTTGAGGAGAAACAGGATATTTGTATAGTGCAAATTATATATATTAGTTACATAATACATATATTAGTTACAAAAGGGGCAAAGTAACTTTACAGTAGATAATCTAGTAGACATCACCTTAACCAAGTGATCCATGTTAACATCCTAGGAAGGCAGATGGACATGATGTTTCCCCCAATACAGTGCACTCAGAAAGGTACATAACTTATGGGATACTCCTGCCAAAAATGCATAACCACAAATCAAATTATGGAAAAACAATAGACACACCCAGACTGAGGGACATTCTACAAAGTAACTGACTAGTGCTCTTGAACAGTGTCCAAGGTCATGAGACACAAGGATAAATCAAAGAATTGTCACAGATTGGAAGACACTGAGGAGATGTGGTAAGTAAGTGCAATGTGGGAGCTTGGATGGGATTCTAGAACAGATGAGGACAGTAGTGAAAAGGCCCGACAGAATCTGAATAAAATTCTGTAGTTTCATAAATAGTTCTGTGCTGATATTTATTTCTTTGATTTGATAATAATTCTATGATCATGTAAAATACTAGCATCAGGAAACTGAGTGAATTTTATATGGGAATTATATTATTTTTACAAATTTTTCTGTAAGTCTGAAATTATATCAAAATGAAAATTGGAGAAAAGTTACAGTAACATATTCCAACAACAACAAAATAAGTATTAAAATATTCATCATGAGATTAAATAAGGAACTTGGTAGATTTCTATTCATTAAGTTTATGGATAATTTTTTATTAGAAGTCACATATTCAAGGAACCTATAATCACTTTCAGTGATAAAGACTTGTACTGGTCTTTATCCAGTTCTACCTAAGACCATCAGGAACCTGGTGAAGGTTCCTGAGGAATGACTGATTGCCTGAACTTCCAGTCTGGCAGAATGGTTCTTATTCTCCTGAGTTCATGAATGCAAATTCACGTCTATTAGATAGAATTATCCATAGCCCTTCTTCAATTTGGCATCATCAAACTTTTTACCGGAAAAAAATTGCATCATGAATGATCTGGAAGGAATTTTTATTTTTGGAAATGAGTAAGGTTTCACTGTGCAGATAATTCTATTCAATTTGGTTTCAAGCTATTAAAAGGCAACATTATGTATGCATAAAATTGTATTTATATTCCTTTTCTCTCTCCTAGTTCTTATAGTTTACAGTGTTATCTTCACATCCAGCAACTTGTTACTAGAGTTTTTAACCTGTTACATCTTATTACAGTCTACCCAATAATTAGGAGGCTGGTTAGGGAGAGGAGGGAGCCACAGGAAGGAGACATTAAGTTAGAGGCAGATCTAGGAAGGTGATTAGACGGGATGACCTTGAGAAAACCCAGATACTTAAACATGGGAAGAACAAGGATAAATTCTTCCTGAATACAGACGAAGTATATTCTCTGTTGTAAACAGGGAAGTACACTCGGCAGAATATAAGCTGGTGATCCCAATTAGCCCCAGTGCTGCTTGAACAGAGTGAGATACACAGGGCTACCAGAGTACGTCATTTTGTTCCTTATTTGTTATAGTCACACTTTGTTCATTTTCTGTTTATCAATATGTATACATAATAATTTAGAATGGTAAATACTTTGCAGTAAATACCCTGAAAATCCACAGACTCCAGAAATTGCACAAGAATAATTCATCACTATTCTCAGTAACAGCAAATAGTAAATATTAAGGATGTTAGAAGAGAGAAAATATAGAAACTCACAATTTCTTCTCTTTGTGCTGCCTCTCATCTTTTCTTTTCCCCTGGGTTGCACATCTTTCCACTTTCCTGTTATCACCGCCCCCCCGCCCCAATTCATTAACAGCACTCTTTGGGGCAGGAGCCCTGTCATGAGCCTCAAGTTCTCTTGTGTCCTCAGTGATGCTCACAATCTTTCTAATTTTTCCTGATCAGTTTTCTTTCACACTTTTTTCTCAGGGGCTACTTCAAACATTCACCAATACCCCAAGCCCTCTATCTATCCCTTCACCACGTGATTGTGCCTCTTACATGATTGAAAAAAAGCAGGCTAGTAACCCCAGAGGTGTCTGGACCTTCTAGGTACCCACATCCTTTCCATATCATAGTTCTCTATGTACCCATCAGCTCCTCAGGGATTTGGAAGAGGAAGAGACGCATGGGAGAAATGCAAGTAAATTTTAAGATGCCTTTGTCATTTAGCACGAATGTATTCTAGGATTCAGGAGACAGGTAAAGAATGAAAGCGGAGGAGGGAGATGCGTGGACCTGACCCAGGCGGACAGGATTTTGGCTTTCTTATTCCCTGCCAAATACCTAATGCTTACTAAAGTGCCTGGCACAGAGTGGTTACACACATAATAAATATTATTTGAATGAATTAATAACCTAGAATGCTAAGCATTTGGAATGTAAGTAAGAAACCAACAAATCTAATTTGCATTTTTAACCTATTGTCTGACTGTTGTGTGCACACACCTCACAGTCCACTGCAAGCTGACCATCCTCAGATATGCTGTAATGGGCTGTGCCCTCCGAATTGCCTCATCCAATAGATGATTCTCAACCCTTATCTTACTTGGTTTCCCAGCTCATTTTGTTCTATGGATCTCTCCCCCATTCTTAGAAACCTGTTTTCTTCTAGGTTGTTTTTTCTGTCTCTTTTGTAAGCTTTTCTTTTTCAGTCTGCCTGTTAAAGATCATTTTCCTCAACCTTGTAGGAAAGCTCAGCCTCCCTACAGCTTCAACTACTAATCACTGCTCATCTGGGGATTTGCACCTGCGGCCCAGACATCCACCCAGGTTCCAGAGGCTTTCTGGAAGTCTCCAAATGTCCCAGGCACATCAAAAACAACATATCTAAGCTAGAATTCATTATTTTATCTCCAAATCTGTATTTCTCCAGAATTTTCTCTCCATCCCCTTACTTATGTTAAACCAGAAACCTGTAAGACATCTGAAATTACCCCCATTCCCTTATTGTCCACGTATGATCAGTCACTGAAGTCTCCCAATTTAGCCTTGGAAACAGCTCTTGACTCTATTCCCTTCTTCTTATCTTTACTTACTTAATCTATTTTCTCATTATTTTTTACTTGGATTACTACACTAGCCTCCCTATTGCTTTGCCTGCCTATAGCTTTTTCTTTCCATATGTAATCTGTACTGTGATCACTTTGCTCCAGATGTTTTGGACGCCTGCAATATCATGACTTCTTTCTTAGCCACGAGGGTTGAGAAGCTATTTCCTCTGCCTGGAAAACTCGCCTACCGAATCCTGGCATGGCTTGATCTTTCACTTCATTCAGGTTTTTTTCTCTTTACCTAAAATTAAATTCATATATTTAATTTCTTTTGGTTTCCTCCAGTAGAGAGCAGCTCTTTTTCAATACCGTATTACCTGTGCCTAGAAGACTGGGCATCCAATAAATATTCACTGAATAAGTGAATGAGTAAATTAACAATAACTGTATCTAAAATAACGAACATCATATGGGAAATACTGGCTTACTTGTTTGTTGCTCCCAGTGGATTGACGCCAACAAGTGGGTTTCTCAAGAGCACGGAGGGCTTCTTTTCTATAGCTCGGCAATAATGTCTAGCACCTAGTGGGACTCAGTAAATGTTTCTTGGAAAACAAAGTGAAACAAAACTCTCAACCTATCTTTGCTGGCAGAGAAGCTGAACTCGAGGTAGGGGTGATAATCATCTAATTTATTTTATTAGAATCAGATTTGCAGAATATTTACCCCTTCAGTGTATATTCCATATAGTTCCTTACAGGAAAAATTTTGCTTACAGGAAAAAATTTACCTATACTTTTCTCTTCACAGATTGTTAAAGATAAAACTTAATTGAAGGTACTTTTTATTTCTTCCTGAACCTGTCTATCTTCTCTTTGGATCACTGATATAAACCTGAAGTTATTAAAAAAAAAAAGTTAGACATGGGGTGATAAGTTTTCACAGTATGAATTTTCCTCACCAACATCTTATGACTCTCTTCCTTTGGCAAACGAATGGAACACAAAATATTAGGGCTAGATGTGACCTTTAGTGTTTTCTAGTCCAATCTGCTCTTTCCAATCTTTTGTGCAGAGGAAAAAAATTGAGGCCTAAAGACATTGAGTGACTTGCCTGAGACTCTATAACAGGCAGTAGGATACACAACCTGGTGGAGAAACAGGTATCATATTGGTGGCAACAGTAATAGTTAAAATCTTGGACAATGTATTACTTGACAAGTAGAATGTAATTCTAGGACCAGAGAGGCAGTTCTTGCGCACTTACTGTACAATGTATTTGACTGACCGGAATCTGCTTTCTGTCCTAGAGGCTGTGCGGACCCACTGAAACTGTCTGGAAGGAACCCACAACATTCTGGCATATTTAAAGGGGTTTGGGCAGGCCCAGCACTTCCTGTTGTAGGGTCCGTACCGTCCCACAGAGTCATTAGGGATGTCCAACAATGAAACGAAGTTACGTTTGGGAGTTTGCTATCCTGATTGGCTTGTACTACTCCTTTCTAGATCTATGATTTGTTAGAGCTATAGCTGTTCTATCTAAATTTAATTATCAGCTACTAAGCTGGGAGATGGGAACTTCATTAGTTCTCTCGTGTCTTCTATCATCATGATTCAAACTGCTGGGCTTGGGGCGCCTGGGTGGCTCAGTTGTTAAGCGTCTGCCTTTAGCCCAGGGCCTGATCCCAGGGTCCTGGGATCGAGTCCCACATCGGGCTCCCTCCTCTGCTGGGAGCCTGCTTCTTCCTCTCCCACTTCCCCTGCTTGTGTTCCCTCTCTCGCTGGCTGTCTCTCTGTGTCAAATAAATAAATAAAATCTTTAAAACAACAACAACAACAACAACAAAAACTGCTGGGCCGGTCTTCTGGAGTATGGTTACAGCACTGTATTGCTTTATTATCTACCCACAATTCTTTTTTTTTTTTTTTTTTTTTTTAAGATTTCACTTATTTATTTGACAAAGAGAGAGACAGCCAGCGAGAGAGGGAACACAACACAAGCAGGGGGAGTGGGAGAGGAAGAAGCAGGCTCCCAGTGGAGGAACCCGATGCGGGACTCGATCCCAGAATGCTGGGATCACGCCCTGAGCCAAAGGCAGACGCCCAACGACTGAACCACCCAGGTGCCCCATCACAATTCTTATCTTTTTATAGAAGAGTAGCACTTTCTCTTTTGGTTATGTAACTAATGACACTGCTGTATACCTTACCAGTTACAAATTGCTACTATCCATGCTACTAATGGCTACAAGCCTGTTCTCTAAATAATGGCTTCTACTTGCTTCTTGGAGAAAAAGTATGTGCTGAACATAGGGTTTAGCTCGATTAATCTCTTTTTATATCAGTTTTATCTTAACAGGTTAATGAAATTGTGATGTGTATCAAATAAATAGGTTCAACTTTTATCACACATACTTTTTATATAATACAGCTTTTCATCATTTAACTTTAAAGTTTAAAATAAAAGTAGTTATATGCCCAAATATGAAAGAGCAAAAGTATTCCCAAGAACTTTGTAATATGTATCTCTGAGAGATAAAACGTATACATAAGATAAAAAGTATGGATATTAAGAATTTATAAAAGGATCTGATGAAGATTTTGATCTATAATTTTGCATTACTTTCAACTGAGAATCAGTGTGCTTATTTCTCAGAACCCCAGGATACTCTACTAACATGACTGCATAAACCTATCCTGCATCTTTATCTTTGTCAGTATTATCTTTTATGCAATACGGTAGTCCTTAGGGAGCATTAATTGCTAGCTATCTTTTAGCTACTTAAGGGCAATCTTGGAACAATTACCATGTATTTATGGGAATGAGGCATTCATTTATTTATTGCCTTTCTCTTAAAAATCTCATAGCACTGGAGTCAAGAAGATAAGAGTATAAATATGCCCGCTTATCTTTGTGTGAATTATTCCTTTCTCCATCTCTGCCACCCACCTCAGCAGCAGCAAAACACCCTTATATGGGGCTCACTTGTACAAGTTAAAACTGTAATGATGATTGCCACTCAAAAGCATATTTAGTCTGTCCTTTCTCAATTATCTTTTTTTATCTTTTCCCTCCTTCCCTGCTGCCCCCACTTCTTCCTTTTTCTTGAAATGGAACAAGGACCTTGACTTAGGGTGCATACAAATCTGGCTATGTGGAGGTCACTGGTCCCATTTTTAGACAAGATTGTCAGAGATGTGAAACAATCACCGTGTCAGCTGTTTGCATGTTTATGTGAAATAAATGGGGTATTTCAAACTGGCAGACAAGTGCTACAGACTATCTCATTAAACCTATTCAGCTGATTTAGGATAAATAAATCTTACGACTTCATAGGGCTATAAATCTTTTTCCTTTCCATATACTTTTATGCATATATATGCATATAAAATATATGACAATATGTAAATAAAACACATAGGAATATATGACACAGTCATATAATGTTATTCATCAATGGGAGAGAAACATCTAATACTTTTCAGCCTCTAAATCTGTTATTCAACACTTACTTCCAAATTACATGCAAAAATACGCATAAGAAGACTTCAACATTATATTTAAATTGTTATTTTAAATGCTTTGCAAAGATTCATAACCCAACTTTAAAATTATATTTTTCCTTTCAGAGAGCAATAAGACAGAAGGAATGACTTGAAAAGTTCATGCTAAATTAACGACAAGGAAGTCAGAAAATAGAAACGAAATAATTAACATGTTATTTCTCTTTCTTCTCTTTTAGATTATAGTCTTTGCTAACTATTGTGTTATAGCTGGATCTTTCCAAACTTTACATTTTAGAAGTAATTTACTTCACTAACCTAAATGTTTTCTTTATTTTAAAAAGTAGTACTATTTTATTCAGATTGCCATTTAATGTTATTTAATTCAGATAAGATAAAGCTAATTAAAGCATAAAACTGGTTCATTCACCGCAGATATAGAAAAAAGAAAAAAAACACAACACAACACACACACACACACACACACACACACACACACACACACCCATGGGCTTTATAGTCAAAAAGACCTCAGCCTGAATACCTGCCATGCTTACTATGGGTTAGAGGTCTTTCTGGAGGTTAATTAACCTGTCAGAGCTTCAGTGGATAATGATACTCAAAGTAGTTGCTGTGAAATGAAATGGTCAACTATATGTGTAGAGTGCCTGGCACAAAGCACCAATAATGGCTACCATTTAATGTGGCTTATTAGGACACATCCTATGCTAGGTGCTTTATACATTTACAAAATTAATACTTACAGTATTTCCTATGGAGTACAAGTTATTTTGGCCATATTTTTATAGATGTGGAAGTCAAGGATAGAGATGGTAAATAATTTACCTAAAGCTGCACAAGTCTTAAGTGGCAGGAGTAGATTTCTAACTTTTCAAAACTTCGTGGCTTAAAACAACAGTCATTTTATCTTCTCTCATGATTTTATAGGTTGACTGGATTGAGCTGGGTGGTTCTCTTTCTCTACAAGATGGCAACAGCAGCTACAGCCATCTGGTGTTGCTGGTGGTGATAATGGGGAGAGGTTGCAATGTCTGAGACGGTTTATCGCAAGCCAGGCTGTCTGCAGGGATCTCAGACTAAGCTGTCAACTAGACATCTAATTTTCCTCCTTACTGCAATACTGCCTGAAGCCTCACCAAATGGACTGGCTTTGCTCAGCCCTGGAGGCTGGGTTACAGCAAGGAGCATTGCAAGTGGATAGGCTCCAAAGTGCAGACATGTAAGATGCTTCCACTTGCATCACACGTGTTACTGTCCCATTAGCCAAGGCCAGTCACGTGGACAAGACCAGAATCAATGGAGAGAACAACAGAAGGGCATAAATAGAGGCAGGCCCCATTAAGGTCACTAAAGTAACAGACCAGTCCAACAGCTGTCATCAAGAGAGAGGGAAGCAAACCATAAGAGATTCTTAACTATAGAGAACAAACTGAGGGTTGATGGAGGGAGGTTGGCGGGGGATGGGCATTAAGGAGGGTACTTGATGTAATGAGCACTGGGTGTTACATGTCAGTGATGAATCACTGAGTTCTACTCCTGAAACCAATATTATACTATATGTTAACTAACTGGAATTTGAATAAAAACTTGAAACAACAACAAAAAAAGAGATAACCATAAAAAGAAAGAAAAAAAAAAGCACTTTTGTGTCTTTCAGACTATTGAGGCTGTGAATAATCTTCTGCTCCCCTTGGGCAGCATGCTGGACAATGCCTTGTGAAGAAGGACTTAGGAACACATAGTTAATTAATGTTTTTTGTAAGCTTTTATACTTTCCTGCTTTTAAATACGACATGAAATTTCAATTTTGTATACATGGTTTTAAAAGAAATTTCAGTTTTATGAAAAAAAATGCTTCTCAAAGATATAAATTGTTTTCATGAGTTTTTTCAATGCCATTCTCTGTTGGGTTTTATATGTTATAATTCATTAGTGAATAAAACAAGGAGAAATAGTTAAAGTTTACATCCTATCATTCTTCAAATAAAAGTGATTATATAGCAATCTATTTCTTAGAGTATGAGATTAATTTTGTATTTTTGTGAAACTTCAAAGGAATGGCTTTGATCCCACTATTTCCCTAAAAACTGGATTTATTTCTTGAAGTTGTAATTCTTTTATCCATTTTTATAAATTAAAATAATTTAATTCTAATGGCATTTATGTAGATGGGTTCCATGTTTAAAAGTCTTACTTCAGATAAAGCATATATATTTGTATGTGAGATTTTTTTTCCAAACAGAAGTATTTTACCTTAACGACACAAAATATTTAAACCATTTCTTCTACTAATGTTGAAATTTTAGCAGCTTCAGAAGTGAATAGCTTACAGAGATTAGAAAAAATATATACTCCTTTACCTTTGATTCATTACTTCAAATTGAATTAGCAAATGATTTATAGGTAATAAATACCATTTCAAAGCTGTTTGGTGACCAATGCAAACTCTGATAATGTTGTAGCCTAATATCAAGACTCTGAGGGGTGATATCAGAAGATGACATCCAAACTAAATTATCCCCTTAATGGCTGTGGTATTGCTATTAAGGTTTTGTTTATTTTTTAAGGAACTAAGATAGGGATATACAAAAGAAGTAATGAAGAAAATGAGTACTTACTTTTTGTGACAACACCTTCTAGTCGAATGATGTTTGGGTGGTCAAACTGACCCATGATACTAGCTTCTCTTAGAAAATCTCTTCTTTGTCGATCCATGTGGCCACCTTTCAAAGTTTTGATGGCAACAGGTATCTCTCTTTTCCCTGGTGTCTTCAAACGCCCACTACAGACTTCTCCAAATTCTCCTTAAAATATAAACAAAAGCAGTTATTTGTTTAAACAGAACACTTATATTCCAGAAGAACTGAATTGTCATATGGTACCATCTTTTTGTTTTTTAACATAATGACTGCCAAGGGTGTCATTTCCACATGGAGATTTCTTTCTTACAAATTAAATTCGTAATGACAATATGCTTGATCAGCATCATTTATAATGAATAACGGAATGCATTTTCCTATGGTGTAGGACAGGAACTACCATTGATAGATCTCCCTGATCTGCAGAGAAATTATGACTAGCAGAATGGGTGATGCTAATGTAATTCTATAGAAAAGCAATCACTGCATAACATTTCCTGTTCCTGTTCTTAATACTGATAAATGGGCCAAATGTCTCTCTATTCAGTGAATCCATCAGGCATGTGTAGTGGATTTGACCCTGTAGGCCATATGCCTGAGCTTCACTACCATCAGAAGTCAATGCTCGGGTCAATTGGTATATGAACATATTGAAATGACTACACTGAACTCAACTGTAATAGGTGATTATACAAACTAAATTACAAGTTATGGCTGGAATACAGATATAGTAAGATGACGTATGGCTCAGCAATGGCTTCACTGGGCAGTAAGGAATAATAGCCAAATATTTATGATGAATTTACTACACATATATCCAGTAATAGAGTGCTGTGACTTTCAAAGAAGTATAAGAATTGGTCTCTGTTCTTAGGAGCTTATAGTCAAGTAGAAGAATTTAGCTGAACATAAATAAAACCCTTAAGAACATAAGAACCAATCTTTGCAAACACTGTATTCATTAAGTAAGAACACTGGGATCAGAAGACTTCTTGGAGCAGGTAAAACTTCTGCTGGACCTTGAGCGATGGGTGTAGTTTGGATATTCAAGAAAAGCAGTGACATTCCAGACAGGGAGTGAGAAAAGTGAAGACAAAGGTTCAAAGTTTAGAAGCCATAAAGACACAAGGATCACTAGAGGGATTATTGTGGGAAAGAAAGTTGGAAGTTTTCTCAGTGCAATGCAGTAAGTTCAATAAAGCTTAAAATTCCAGACTTAACTTTCCTGAGGCCAATTACCTGCATTCACTTAAGAGCATGATACTTGATCACCAATTTATTAATCTGGAAAGTGAAGATAATAATAAAATCTTCCATAATTCTGTAATGTCCCTTCCTCATAAGGATATTGGGAAGATCAAAAGTGATGATAAAAGAAAAAGTCCTTATCAACTGTAAAGTGCTATTCATGTGCTTTAAGATATATGAATCTTTGGAAGAGTCAAAGAAATGAGTTATATGAATCTTTGGAAGGATCAAAGAAATGAAAATTAAACTATCCTCAATTCGTTTATTAGCTAGCAGGTCTGGCTAATAGTTCAATGCAATGTAAATTTAAGTGTAGAGGACCAAATTAAATTTTTGCAGTACCACAGATTTCAGTTATCTGTATTTTCTTTGAACCAATTCATTATAGTCAACTTAATGTTGACTATATATCAATGTTAACTACTTCTTGGTGTGAATGCTAAGATATTGTTTAAGTAAAAAACAAAAACAACCTAGGAAGGAAACAAGCCAAAATGCTGCTTCTTAAATTATGTGCAAATGTGTCCAAAAGCAGAGGGGAGTTAAGATGGCGGAGGAGTAGGGAACCCCTTTTTCAGCCGGTCCCCTCAGTCAAGTTGGATAGGTACCAGACCAGCCTGAACATCCACGGAATCAGCCTGAGACGCAGGAAGATACATCTGGATCTCTACAAATGAACATCTCCAGCGCTGAGTATTGAGGTACGAAGTGGGGAGCCATGAATCCGCACACAGATATCGGAAGATAAATGGAAGGGGGAGGGAGCCGCAGCGTTCGGGCGCCGGGAAGTGGTAGCCACCTGCACGAGGGAGCGGGCGGACTCACGGACCCGGCACCCGCAAGAGAGCGGACTGAGACCGTGAGCTGGGGAACGCGCGAGACCAGACTGAAACGGAGCTCCTAAGCGATCACTGGAACCAGACTGAGACCGGTAGCTCCGGGAGCGCGTGGGGGCAGCTGGCAGTGTTAGAAACACAAAGGACAGAGACGCACCAACCCTGGAAGTGAGGGCTGGGTCCCACTGGGTGGTGGGGCGCACATCCCGGGATGCTGCAGGGTTGAGCAGCACCAACAGAAACAGAGTTAAAGTGGCCAGAACATCAGTGGAGAACGGTCCGCGATCCCTCTGTTCTGAGACAGAGGCTGAGATTCAGCCACTGCTGCTCTGACTCTCAGAAGAGGCACAGCAAACTGCCAGAGAAAGCCGCCAGAGAACAAAAGCCTGAAATACCGGCTCACAGTGTGCCCATCCCCATCCCCCCTTGCAGGGGACACGGACACTCTACCCAAACAGGGTTGCCTGAGTATCAGTGCCGCAGGCCCCTCCCCCAGAAGGCAGGCTGAAAAATCAAGAAGCCCACGTTCCTCAGATCCCTATAAAACAAGGGCGCACAGCCTGGGTCCCGGTCAATAATTTGGGCTCTGGACAACCCCGCAACCTCTCCTCATCAGAATGACGAGAAGGAGAAATCCCCCCAAGCAAAGAAAAGACAATGAGTCTGTGGCCTCTGCCACAGAACTAATGGATATGGATATAACCAAATTATCAGAAATGGAATTCAGAGTAACAATGGTCAAGATGATGTGTAGACTTGAAAAAAGTATTAACGAAAATGATAATGAGAATATAGAATCTCTAAGGGCAGAAATGAGAGTGAATCTGGCAGAAACTAAAAATTCTATGAGCCAAATGCAGTCAAAACTAGAGGCTCTGACGGCCAGGGTGAATGAGGCAGAAGAACGTATCAGCGAATTGGACATGGGTTAGTAGAAGACATAGCTAGAATAGAATCTGGACTCAAAAAAATCCACGCTCAGGAATGTAGGTTACGGGAGATTACTGACTCAATGAAACGATCCAATGTCAGAATCATCGGCATCCCCGAGGGGGTGGAGAAAAACAGAGGTCTAGAAGAGATATTTGAACAAATTGTAGCTGAAAACTTCCCTAATCTAGCGAGGGAAACAAACATTCGTGTCCAAGAGGCAGAGAGGACCCCTCCCCAGCTCAACCACAGCAAACCTACACCACGTCACATCACAGTGCAATTCGCAAATATTAGATCCAAGGATATAGTATTGAAAGTGGCCAAGGCAAAGAAATTTCTCATGTACCAAGGCAAAGGTATCAGAATTATGTCAGACCTGTCTACACAGACCTGGAATGAGAGAAAGGGTTGGGGGGGCATTTTTAAAGCTCTTTCAGAGAAAAACATGCAGCCAAGGACCCTTTATCCCGCAAGGCTGTCATTCAGAATTGATGGAGAAAGAAAGACCTTCCAGAATTGCCAGTCATTGACCAATTTCGTAACCATGAAACCAGCCCTACAGGAGATATTAAGGGGGGTTCTATAAAAGTAAAAAGGCCCCAAGAGTGATACAGAACAGAAAGTCACAACCAATACAAACAAAGACTTTACTGGCAACATGGCATCATTAAAATCATATCTCTCAATAATGAGTCTCAATGTAAATGCCCTAAATGCTCCCATAAAATGACACAGGGTTGCAGATTGGATGAAAAGACATGACCCATCCATTTGCTGTCTACAAGAGACTCATTCTGAACCTAAAGATATATTCAGAATGAAAGTAAAGGGATGGAATACCATCTTTCACGCCATTGGACCTCAAAAGAAAGCTGGGGTAGCAATTCTCATATCAGACAGATTGGATTTTAAACTAAAGACTATAATTAGAGACACAGAAGGGCACTATATTATTCTTAAAGGATGTATCCAACAAGTGGATATGACAATTATAAATATATATGCCCCCAACAGGGGAGCAGCAAGATACACAAGCCAACTTTTAACCACAATAAAGAGACATATAGATAAAAATATGTTAATAGTAGGGGACCTCAACACTCCACTATCAGCAATAGACAGATCACCTAAGCAAGAAATCAGCAAAGAAACAAGAGCTTTGAATGCCATACTCGATGAGTTGGACCTCATAGATATATATAGAACACTACACCCCAGAACCAAAGAATACTCATTCTATTCTAATGCCCATGGAACATTCTCAAGAATAGACCATGTTCTGGGTCACAAAACAGGTCTCAACCGATACCAAAAGACTGAAATTATTCCCTGCATATTCTCAGACCACAACGCTCTGAAATTGGAACTCAACCACAAGGAAAAATTTGGAAGAAACTCAAACACTTGGAGACTAAGAACCATCCTGCTCAGGAATGATTGGATAAATGAGGAAATCAAAAATCAATTTAAACAATTTATGGAGACCAACGAGAATGAAAACACAATGGTCCAAAACCTATGGGATACTGCAAAGGCAGTCCTAAGGGGGAAATACATATCTATCCAAGCCTCACTCAAAAGAATAGAAAAATCTAAAATGCAGTTTTTATATTCTCACCTCAAGAAGATGGAGTAGCAACAGAGGGACAGGCCTAATCCATGCACGAGGAAGCAGTTCACCAAGATTAGAGCAGAAATCAATGAATTAGAAATCAGGAGTACAGTAGAGCAGATCAACAGAACTAGAAGCTGGTTCAATCAATAAAACTGATCAACAGAACTAGAAGCTGGTTCAATCAATAAAATTGACAGACCACTGGCAAGACTTATCCAAAAGAATAGAGAAAGGATCCAAATTAATAAAATTATGAATGAAAAAGGAGAGGTCACAACCAGCACCAATGAAATTGGAAGGATTATTAGAAACTTTTATCAACAGCTATATGCCAATAAACTAAGCAATCTGGAAGAGATGGAATCCTTCCTGGAAACCTATAAACTACCAAGATTGAAACAGGAAGAAATTGATTTTTTAAACAGGCCAATTAATTATGAAGAGATTGAGTCAGTGATAAACAAGCTTCCAAAAAACAAAACTCCAGGCCCGGATGGTTTTCCTGGGGAATTCTACGAAACATTCAAAGAAGAAATAATACCTATTCTCCTAAAGCTATTTCAAAAATAGAAACAGAAGGAAAGCTACCAAACTCATTCTAGTGCAATATTACTTGATCCCCAAACCAGGCAAAGACCCCTCAAAAAGGAGAATTACAGACCGATTTCCCTAATGAATATGGACGCCAAAATCCTCAACAAGATACTTGCTAGAATCCAACAGACATAAGGATTATCCATCATGACCAAGTGGGATTCATCCCTGGGATGCAAGGGTGGTTCAACATTCGCAAATCTATCAGTGTCTTAGATTTTATCCAGAAAGAAAAATTCAAAATCATATGATTCTCTAAATAGATGCAGAAAAAGCAGACAAAATACAGCATCCTTTCCTGATTAAAACCCTTCAGAGTGTAGGGATAGAGGGCTATTCCTCAATCTCAAAAAACCATCTCCAAAAGCCTATAGCAAATATCATTCTCAATGGGGAAAAGCTGAAGCCTTTCCCTTAAGATCAGAAACATGACAAGGATGCCCACTCGCCACTATTATTCAACATAGTACTAGAAGTCCTTGCACAGCAATCAGACAACAAAAGTGATCAAAGGTATCCATATCAGCAAAGAAGAAGTCAAAGTCTCTTCGCAGATGACATGATACTCTATATGGAAAACCCAAAAGAATCCACTCCCAAACTATTAGAAGTTATAGAGCAATTCAGTAATGTGGCGGATACAAAATCAATGCTCAGAAATCAGTTGCATTTGTATACATGAATAATGAGACTGAAGAAGAGAAATGGTGGAACTATCCCATTTACAATAGCACCAAAACACATAATCTACCTTGCAATCAACTTAATCAGAGATGAAAGATCTTATTCTAGAAACTATAAATCACTCTTGAAAAGATTGAGCAAGACACAAAAAGATGGAAAAATATTCCATGCTCATGGATAGGAAGAATTAACATAGTTAAAATGTCTATGCTACCCAGAGCAATATACACTTTCAATGCTATCCCGATCAAAATACCGATGACATTTTTCAAAGAACTGGAACAAATAGTCCTTAAATTTGTATGGAACCAGAAAAGGCCCCGATGCCAAGGAACGTTGAAAAGGAAAAACAAAGCTGGGGACATCACAATGCGGATTTCGAGCTGTACTACAAAGCTGTGATCACAAAGACAGCATGGTACTGGCACAAAAACAGACACATAGACCAATGGAACAGAATAGAAAACCCAGTAATGGACCCTCGGCTCTTTGGGCAACTAATCTTTGATAAAGCAGGAAAAAACATCCGGTGGGAAAAAGACAGTCTCTTCAATAAATGGTGCTGGGAAAATTGGACAGCTACATGCAAAAGAATGAAACTTGACCACTCTCTCACACCATACACAAGATAAACTCCAAATGGATGAAAGACCTCGATGTGAGACAGGAATCCATCAAAATCCTAGCAGAGAACATAGGCAGCAACCTCTACGACATCGGCCAAAGCAACCTGTTTCATGACACATCTCCAAAGGCAGAGAAACAAAAGATAAAATGAACTTGTGGGACTTCATCAAGATAAAAAGCTTCTGTACAGCCAAGGAAACAGTCAAAAAAACTAAGAGGCAGCCCACGGAATGGGAGAATATATTTGCAAATGATGCTACAGATAAAAGACTGGTATCCAAGATCTACAAAGAACTTCTCAAACTCAATACATGAGAAACAAATAAATCATAAAATGGGCAGAAGATATGAACAGACAGTTTTCCAATGATGACATACAAATGGCCAACAGACACATGAAAAATGTTCGAAATCATTAGCCATCAGGGAAATTCAAATCAAAACCACACTAAGATACCACCTTATGCCAGTTAGAATGGCAAAAATTGACAAGGCAAGAAACAACAATTGCTGGAGAGGATGTGGAGAAGGGGGATCCCTCCTACATTGTTGGTGGGAATGCAAGTTGGTACAGCCACTCTGGAAAACAGTGTGGAGGTCCCTTAAAAAGTTAAAAATTGAGCTACCCTATCATTGCACTACTGGGTATTTACCCCAAAGATACAGATGTAGTGAAGAAAGGGCCATATGCACCCCAATGTTCATAGCATCATTGTCCACAATAGCTAAATCGTGGAAGGAACCAAGATGCCCTTCAACAGATGACTGGATTAAGAAGTTGTGGTCCATATATACAATGAAATATTACTCAGCTATCAGAAAGAACGAATTCTCAACATTTGCTGCAACATGGACGGCACTGGAGGAGATAATGCTAAGTGAAATAAGTCAAGCAGAGAAAGACAATTATCATATGATTTCTCTCATCTGTGGAACATAAGAACTAGAAGATCGGTCGGGGAAGAAAGGGATAAAGAAAGGGGGGTAATCAGAAGGGGAATGAAGCATGAGAGACTATGGACTCTGAGAAACAAACTGAGGGCTTCAGAGGGGAGGAGGGTGGGGGAATGGGATAGACTGGTGATGGGTAGTGAGGAGGGCACGTATTGCATGGTGCACTGGGTGTTATACGCAACTAATGAATCATCAAACTTTACATCAGAAACCAGGGAGGTACTGTATGGTGACTAACATAATATAATAAAAAAAAAACATTAAAATAAAATTAAAAAAAAAAGAAATAGAAAACAGTCTAACAAGAGGGTTACTCTATATATGTTAAACCAACAAATAAGCAAACAGAAAACACAGACTACAATGGAGTCCCTAAGTTCAGTGCATATGAAATTGGACTTTTACAAATCTTGTTTAATTTGACATCAAAACAAGAAAAATCTTTTTTACTTAATGATATTCTCAACCTGTTGGGGGTTAAATGTTCTTATGCTCACAGGAAAAAGAAGCCACAGTTTTCCAGTTTTGTTTGTAATGTTTCTTTTATTTTTCAAAAGATTTTCCCTCAGACATAAAAAAAGGCAATTGATAGAGATGTTCCACATTTTTCTACTGGGGCTCTGAACCTTGAGAGAAAAGGTATGTACATACATTTAAGTTAATTTCTGATACACCCAGGCCTACTAAGATGCTTGAAATTCCTTCTCAGATCACTGTGGTTTATCATATGAATATCTAGAACAAAACAGATATTTCTTTTTTTCTTTTTCTTTTCTTTTGCCTTAATAAGTGTGCTAGTAAATATAAAAACTTAGCAATATTTTAAAACTCCTCACCTGCCACAAGCCCATAATCCAAGTGATTTTCTGTTAACATTTCAGAGTAATCCAAGTAAACTTTTGGATACAGTGAAACAAACAGAAAACTCTGTTGTTATTTGATCAAGGCAGGTAGAGTGGTAATTTTCTTTGGTTTTCTGTTGTCTGAAATTCATGTATCCTATTATCACCAGGCAGGAGTTTTCTTCATGTCAAACTTTGCACGATCAAGCTGTTATCACACTTATTTCAGTGACACTAAATATGGTTGCCTCAATTAAAGATCTGAGACTCCTAGTGCATTCTTTAGGCAAAGTCCAAAAAATTCAGTCACAGAATGTATTAAAACCCTTATCTGTGGTAGGGCTGGTTGTATCAGACATATCAGACAGAGAGGAAAAAATATTTTAAATTAAATGCATAGTTTCAGATATTGCCAAAGACCTTGCAGCAAGAGTGGAGGCCCTATACATGACCACAAATAAGCTAAATCATTCCTCAATAAGATGTGTGGACATTTATATATCCTGGTTAGTCCATCATTAACTCATGACTATAGAAAAATGTTGTTAACTACAGATTTTTTTCTTTACCAATCATTGTCACCATCAATATTACATAGATAGCCCTTATACAGTGCTTACCATGAGTTGGGTCTAAAAACTAAATATATATTTTAACATTGACAACAAACCTTTGGGGTGGGTACCATTATTATCCCCATTTTACAGTTGAAGAAGCTGAGATACCTAAGCTAAGTAACTTGTCTATGGAGACATAGCTAGAAAATGGCAAAACTGTAATTTGAACCCAGGAAGTCTGGTTCCAGGGTCCATGCTTATAACCACTATTCTTTGTTGTCTGCAGTATTTATTATCATTAACATTTTGTTATTAGGCTATAATAATAATTAGTATTGGCTTTTCCATATAGATTCTACATAACCAAGTTAAAACTGTGGGAGAATGGTGGAGGTAGTGAGGAACCACCCATCTTGGATGATTATCACCTCTCAGTCCCCTGGAGGCTTTCCAAAATGCTCTTCCCCATGTTCCGAAGTTCTGGTTCTCCCCTACCGCCAACCCCTTGAGAGTCATGGAAGCAAAGAACCACAGTCCCCATGGCTTTTTAGAACATATCTCTCAGGTCTAATGAGGTATTTCATTCTTCACATTTGCTATTTCCCTCTGACAGGAACGCTCTTCAAAAATTGTCTCCCTTCCTCCCTTGTCTCCATCCTTCTCAGTCCTTCTTTATGTGGATGGCTTCTTATTAGCAGTGAAGGCCAAGATTTGAAGTCCCTCCTTCAGAAAACTTTCTCTGATCAATCCATCTAATTTAATCCCCCACTACTATCAGTTCCTTCCCAAATGAGAAAGAAAAAATTAACAGCCCTACATCAGAACCTGGCCTCACTCTCAGAGCTGGACAATGTTATTCTCCTATCACACAGTATACCAGACTTGACAAGGTCACCCTGGGACCATGATAAAATGCGACAGAGCAAGGTCACTGCATAATTTTGCCTAAGCACAGACAAAGGCAAGGTCATATGCCAAAATGCTAAATATTCCCTCATCTCTTGGCTAAAATGAGTAACTGTTGCTTTTTTACCAATTATAACCTTATCCTTGTTCTGGTCTCCCCTCCATGTAGATAAAATTCATTAAGATACTGTAGTGTAAGTCCTAAAATTAAGGCCCAATATTATGTGCTGCTTTAATATCTGGGAGAAATTGGGAAAGGTTCAAATAGCCTTCCCAAAGGCTCTCCCTCCCACTCTGCTCCCATACGTCAGGTCCTCCAGCCAAACATCCCTCTTTATCAAATGCGTAGCAGGTTTCACTTTCCTGCCAGTCTGTGTAATGATTCAAACAAGCCAATCACATCCTCCTAAGGGAACCAGGGGGCACCTCATTCTATATCCTGCTACAAAGCTTGCCTTTTACAGCCCCCTGGTTGTTTGCTAGGTTCCCGAGGGTAAACTCTATCCGGCCCTGTGTTGTATCCTCTTCCCCCCTGGTCTGTGAGTACATATAATTAATAAATATCCTCCAATCTCATTTGTCTAATGTAAGGTGTTGTGTGTTTGGCATCCCATGGCCTTTGGGTAAGAATCCCTATATCATCAACAGGGTAACATACTGTTGGTGGGAATATAAATTAGTGCAGCCACTATGGAAATCAGTATGGAGGCTCCCCAAAAATTAAAAAAAAAAAAAAAATACCATACAATTCAGGAATTCTACTACTGAGTATTTACCCCCTAAAAAATGAAAAAAGGATATTGAAGATATATCTACACTCCCATTTTCATTGCAGCATTATTCATAAGAGTCAAGATATGGAAGCGACCTAAGTGCCCACTGATAGACAAATGCATAAAGGCAACATGGTATATATACACAACAGAGTATTACTCAGCTAATAAAAGAATGAGATTTTGCCATTTGCAATAACATGGATGAACCTAGAGGATACTATGCTAAGTGAAATAAGTCAGACAGACAAATACCACATCATTTCATCTATATGAAGACTATAAAAATCAAAATGAATAAAGTAAAGAAGCAGAAACAGACCTATAAATACAGAGAACTGGTGACTGCCAAAGAGGAGTGGGTGGGGAGATGGGCAAAAAGGGGTGAGGGGAGTGGGAGGTTCAGGCTTCCAGTATGGAATGAATAAGTCATGGGGATGAAAGGTGCAGCACAGGGAATATAGTCAATGGTACTGGAATAGTGTTGCATGGTGACAGGTGGTAGTTACACTTGTGAATATAGCATAATGTATAAGGTTGTTGAATCACTATGTTGTACAACTGAAACTAATGTAACATTGTGTGTCAACTATGCGTCAATAAAAATAAATAGAATAAAAAATACTTAATATAAAAAACCCAAAACACATACTCAATTACACAATTGTTGCTGCTTTCTGACAGCATCTCAGAGCAAACTCCTGCTTCCTAGATTGCCCACATCACCCAATCAAAGCCCAAATTCTGTAATAGGTTTCATCTAACATTTCCTTACTGACACACACTACAGTTCCACATGCTGTTTTCCCTTGTGGAAATGAACAATAAACCCAACTTTTTCAAGTATAGTGTGTTCCTGGGATCTTTGGCTTGAGAGTATTAGCATAACATACTTACTGTAAAGCACTTTTGACTATTTGTAATTTCTCTGAAATTCATTTTTAACAATATTATATATTTGGTACGTATTGCTACATTTCAAAAATCTCCCCTTGACCAGGTCAACTATAATCTAAGTCAGGAAAGCATGGGCCTTGACATCTCTATCTTTTATTGTATCCACAGTACCTAGGACATAATAAACAACTCTTTAATACTTGTTGAATGAACAAAATGAATACATGAGGGGGGAAAAAACGCTAGACCCAAGTTGGGATATCTTAGAAGACAGGGATTTTCCAATATAGTAACTTTTTTTTTTTTTAAATTATACAGTCTCCTTTCTTTCTTTTCATTGTGTACAGTATAGAGATACCTCAATATCTTCTGTATTCAGTTTTTTTAAAAACTTCACTGTGCACAATCCACTTTCCTTCCTGAGTGTGAAGGCAAAGGGAAGAATATTTTTAAGTGTCATATAAAGAAAGTGCTAAAAAAGAAGAGGCATGAAGGAAAAACATATAGCCAATTTTTAATTTAGTTCTAGAGAGTTGTATTAGTCTCTTGAGGTCTTAAGTTAAATTCCATTATTATTAATGTTATCATAAGGGTCACCTACCCAATTGTATTCAAGGACTTGTGACTATTCTATTGGATTTCTTCCCGATACATAGCACACCTTCTACGTGTGAAAGAGAACAACAATTTTTAGAAAATTTGTAATTTCACACCAGTTGAAATATTTGATATTGAATGCTTCTGATTCAACTTCACAGAAAGATTCAACACGATGCAAGATTTCTCATGTTTAACCAGACTTGTCAGTAGGAAGAACTGATTAAGACATGGGAGAGGACAGGTTCTTAGAAATTACGGCTTCTATGCCCACCTTCACCAATTTGTTTTGTGGTGTCAGAGGAAGTCACATTATTTTTTTCCTGCTTTAGTATCATTGAGAGAGGTGGTTTAAATACCTACCACCTAGCTACTTTTTGAGAGATAAAGATTAATGTGTAAATACTCGCAAATCTTTTTGAGTCCTAAAAAGGTTCCATGTAACCACAGAATATTTTCAAATTATGCTGGATCCACAGAAGATATGTTAAATATGTTATTCTAAGTATCCTTCGTGGCGAGGCTCTTAAAGTCTAGGTCAGGAAACAGGATTTCTTTAACACCCAAGAAGGAATTTTTTAACTTCCTCATCAAACAATGGGTAAGGATTTTTCAGTGAATGAATTAAGTAACACATTATCTTATATTATCCATTTTTTCCCAAACCACATTCCAAATATTAGACAGCCTCTTTTCCTTTCTGGGCAAGTTTTTCTTTTTTAATTTTTTTAATGACATAATTTCTTCAATTTTTTCTGATTTGAATATAAGAAGTGGATGCAAGCCAGTAATCCAGAAGCATGAAGAATGTAATCATTCCAGATGCCTGAAAAGTTGACTCATGACTTCAGCGCACTCATCTCTGCCCCCTGCCCCAATATTTGGAGAGCTACATTGTATTTTAATGCTTTGTTTGTGCACTGAAGTGTTTCTCTACACTAACTTCCTAGCTGACATGTCCTTTTGTTCACAATCAGCCTCCAATTTCACAGCCCAGTCAGTTGTCAGGAGTGGCCAGACTCTCTGATCACAGGCATGCCTGCAGTGCTGCTTCTCAATGCACTTTCCAAACATTATTTGATGTTTATGCACATACGCTGTCTACTAGCAAACACATCTATTGCTGTCAAACAAAGCCCTGTATTTGATAAAAATTTGTCTTTATTTACTTGAGGCAAAGGGGGTCTTTCATTGTATTACAGGGCTTGCTTTTTAATAAAATTCTGCCTTTCTTATTAGGACACATGGGAGTGAGTCAAGAGGCTGGCAATAACCGGACAATAAAATATTATTTGACTGATTCATTAAGAAAGAATTTGAAGTTGCTTGTTCGATAAACATACCTTCAAAAGGCTGAGTTGACTGCTCCCTGCTTCATGCTTCTCTGTATCCTGGACCAACTATGATTCTAGTGCTAGTACCTCATGGTTTCAACTATTAACTCATGTTTTTCCTCACTAACTTTAAACATCCTAATAGCAGAGACCATATCTTTTATTATGTTTTTATATCTCATCTTTTAAAATTTTTATTTTGTGTTTAAAATTTACATGATATATTAAAATGATAGTATTAATTGCAATGATTGGGTTCAGGAGAAAATGTTTAAACATCGCTAGGAATATCACACTAAAAACTAGTATTAAAAACAAATATTATTTACATGACAATATGCTTTTTGTAGCATCATGATGCATCTGAAATAGGGCAGGAGTGCCCAAAATTATGATCTACTTCTGCTCCAAATTCCAAGGTGTGGAGCTTTTCCCACACCACCAAGCAATTCTGTACCAGCTGGGTGCCCTACAATTCAACTCAATTCTGACACTATCAACATGGAGATAATGTCAGATCCCACAGGTTAAGTGTTTAGTACTACTACAAGACTGCCCTTCTTCCCATTTTATTTTTTTTATTTAAATTCAATTAATTAACATATAATGTATTATTAGTTTCAGAGGTAGAGGTCAGTGATTCATCAGTCTTACATAATACCCAGTGCTCATTACATCACATGCCCTCCTTAATGTCCATCACCCAGTTACCCCATCCGCCAACCCCCCTCCCCTCCAGCAACCCTGTTTGTTTCCTATGATAAAGAGTCTCTTATGGTTTATCTCCCTATCTGATTTCATCTTGTTTTATTTTTTCTCCTCTCTTCCCCTATGATCCTCTGATTTGTTTCTTAAATTCCACATATGAATGAGATCATATGATAACTGTCTTTCTCTGACTGACTTATTTCGCTGAGTCTAATACCCTCTAGTTCTACTCATGTTGCTGAGTGAATGGCAAGATTTCATTTTTTTGACAGCTGAGTAGTATTCCATTATATATATATATACCACATCTTCTTTACCCCAAAGATATAAATGTAGTGATCCGAAGGGGCACCTGCACCTCAATGTTTATAGAAGCAATGTCCACAACAGCCAAACTATGGAAAGAGCCCAGATGTCCATCAACAGATGAATGGACACAGACTATATCTTTTTGATCTTTATACATCAGCACCGAGCAAGATTCCTGGCATCAAAGAGGCACTCAATAATTTGTTGAATGAATGAATCTGCCATATGCTTGAAGTTTATGTGTGCATCACCAAGGAGGTGTTGAGGATTTAACTGCATGATTCAGGCACAAGATTATTTATTATTAATTTAATTTAATTCTTTTTAATTGAGGTATACTTGACACACAATGTGACATCAGTTTCAGATGTACAACAGTGATTCAACAAGTCTATGTGTTATTCTATGCTCACCACAAGTGTAGCTACCATCTGTCACCATACAGCACTATCACAATACCATTGACTATATTCTCTATGCTGTGTACCTTTTATTCCTGTGACGTATTCATTGCATAACTGGAAGTCTCTACCTCCTACTTTTTATTCTTTTCCTCTGAAACATGCTCCCAAATGCAACACTGTCCTCAAGGAGATTAAAATTTGCTCTAATTCTGACATCATAAGTCCAGTATATTGCTTACCTACTGAATACTCTTATTCACAATATTTTGACTTTTCAAACTCACTGATACCTCTACCCCAGAGCACCTTTTTAATCCATTGTATTAGTCTCTACCAGATGGTCTCTCAAACCACCTCATTTCTTGCCTAAAGGGATATTTAAAGAGTTCCTCTTTGGACTAAAAAAAAAAAAAAAAAAGGCATTCCAAAACTCCGCAGCACAATGATAAAAATTGATTCTCCATTTTGGCATCATAAGAATGACGTTGGGGTACCCGGGTGACTCAGTCAGTTAAGCGTCTGCCTTTGGCTCCAGTCATGATCCCAGGGTCCTGGGATTGAGCCCTGCACAGGGCTCCCTGCTCTGCAGGGAATCTGCTTCTCCTTTTCCCTCTGCCCCTCCTCTCTGCTTGTTCTCTCACTTGCTCTCTGTTTCTCAAATGAATAAATTAAAAAAATCTTAAAAAAAAAAAAAAGAATGACGTTAGAAATAAAATCTAATTAAAAAATCTCTGTGACCCAGAGAAAGTTACCCAATGTCTTCAAGTCATTGTTTCCTTATCTGGAATCAAGTCTCTGTTTCCTTATCTTTAAAATATTAACTATATGTTTTGCAGAGTTATGGGAAGTAAAGGTACCTGGCATTTCCCTTTGCCCTTTGGCCACTGCCCTGCCCCCCTACAAATGACCAATTCAACCATCTGCCAGTCCCTCCGCCCACAGTGAGGCTGCTGAGTACTTTGCACTGGATACAATGTTACCAGAAACAAATGGTTCTTTACTCATCTATATCTTCTTTTCAGTATATACACTATCTACCAGGGGTAATGTCTTTCACCACCTCCAAGTACTGTCTCTTGGCTGTGAAGTTCCAAATCTAAACTTGTAGCTCAGATTTCTCTCTTACACTTGTATAATCACCTGGAAGTTTCCCAGGGGCCACCTTATCATCATCCTCTGTATTAGTCGGCTTGAGCAAGTCCAAGAGCATGGTACCACCCGATTCAGTTCCTGGTTGTAGCTCTCTTCCTGGCTTACAGACGGCCATCTTTGCTCTGTGTCTGTACATCGGCATTCCTTGATGAGTTCAAACAGAGAGCTATCTCTCTGCCTCTTCCTCTAAAGCCACCAGAGCTATCAGATTAGGACTCCACACTTACCACCTCACTTATCCTTCATTAAAACCAGAAGACCTGTTTTCAAATACAGTCACATCAGGAGTTACGGCTTCAACATATGAATTTGGGGGGGGGGGTGCGATTCAATCAACAGCATTAAAACCCATTTTTCCCATCTTCATCCCTTAATTAGTTGGTTGAATATGGCTCCCTACTTTCTAATCCACAGAATCTGAGAACATGTTACCTTATACAGCAAAAGGGACCTTGTAGATGTATTTAGTGATCTTAGATGTGATTATTCTGGGTTAGCCGGGTGGGGCCAACATAATCACAGAGGCTCTTTAGAAGAGGGAGGCAGGAGGGACAATCAGGGAAGGAGATGGGATGATGAAAACAGAGCTGAGAGGGTCAGAGAGCTATCTGAAGATACTATGCTGCTGGCTTTGAAGATGGAGAAGGGGACACAAGCCGAGGAATACAGGTCACCTTTAGAAGCTGGAAGTCAAGGAAACAGGTAAGTTCCCAGAATGAATCAGTCCTGTCAACATCCTGACTTCAACCCAGTGATACTGATTTTGGACTTCTGACAGAAAAATAATTTGTGTGCTTTTTAAGCCCCTAATTTGTGATAATACATGGATGGCTCTTAGCACAAGGCTTGTCATAGAGTGAGTTCTTAAATATTAGCTTCCATTTTACCTGGATAATATCCTCCTTTTAAGTGTAATTTCTTTTCACTCTCTAATGCACCGTTTTACACTCTTCTATTAACATCACTTCTCTCATACTCTCACAGGGGTTTTGTCTTCATTTCAAAGTCGTGTCTAGCCTAGGGAACACCATGGGTAACTCATGGTCATTGAATGCATGAGTCAACATCCTTACAGTAGACACCTTCATCAGTATTTAACTCTCTATGTGAAAATAAGCACTAAACATTTTCAAGTGTTAGTTCAGAGAGGAACCATGAGAGAATAGCATTTACCCCAGTTTGTGTGAATTCCTGCACCAGCACAAATAAGACATTTTGGAATGCAGTCAGGCAATAAAAGTGATCAGTATTCACAGTGGAGGGCTTGTGTTTAGACAAGCATGACTAAGAGAAGCTAGTGGATTGTCAACTGTAGTGGTCAAAATGTTTTCACAAATGAGAGAAAAAACATCTTTCCAAATATTCATAGGTAACTATTTTGACTAAAACAGCCAGTAAGTGTCCTGAATTATTATTAAAAATAATCTTTTTAATAGCAATAAAAGTATAGCTTTATTATAATAAATGTTGATAAATAAAATTATAATATTGGATCATTTTATTTTAAACTAAAGAAAATATGCATAATCACTTATACCTCTGTAAATTAAACTATGATTCAGAACTCTGGACATTTTAATGTGATTTTATTTACTCTCAAGGGATAATAACAGGCAGACATTGTAATAAAACAGTGAACATTTAGAGAGTTTGTTTTCATGTTAAAGTACTATTTTCACTACTGTAAACCTTATTTTTAGGTAAAATTTTATTCATTTTTGTCTTTCAGAAAACGTTCATCATAATTATCATTTTAAAAAGTTTATGCTTCTTTATTTTACTTATTCAAAAGATAGTTTTCACCCAGTCCTAGACTGCAGAATGTACGAGATGTACAATCTAGGAAGAAAATACTGCTGCTAATTAAACTATGGATGCTATCAAATGTAAGAAGCAACCCAAATTCAATGATATTAAAATGAGAAAATTTACTTGATCCAAAACTTGAAAGAAGAGAAAGAAATTCTTAGGCCAAATAACTGGAATGCAATCTCATTTTGGTATATATCCTTCTAATCTATTTCCTAAGCATAAAGTTTAAATTTTCTTTTCATAAAGTTGTAGTCATAATATATAGGATTTTTCTGTATATACTTAAGACTCTTATATTCACTTACCATTACAGTACAGTTAACCCTTGAATAATATGGGACTTAGGGGTGCCGACCTCACACAGTCAAAAATCTGCATGCAACTTCTGACTCCCCAAAACTTAATTACTGATAGCCTACTACTGACTGAAAGCCTTACCAACATAAATGGTTGATTACACGTATTTTGTATGTTATAGGTATTATATACTGTGCATTTACAATGAAGTATGCTAGAGAATATAAAATGTTATTAAGAGAATAGTAAGAGAAAATACATTTATAGTACTGTACTATAAAAAAATATGCTTATAAGTAGACTTGTGCAGCTCAAGTTGTTCAAGGCTCGACTATACATGTAGTTTCCATGCTATTACATATCCTATAACTTATTTTAATAAATCCTTTTTTAAAGATTTTTGAAATCAGTCCCAATTTTTTCTATTACTTTTTTAAATTGTGTGTGTGTGTGTGTATTTTTTTTTGGGGGGGGAGAGACTGTGGTGAGGGGGACAGAGGGAGAGGGAGAGAGAGAATCTTAAGCAGACTGCATGCCCAGTGCATGCACAGAGCTCACCCAGGGCAGAGCCCAGTGCAGGGCTTGATCCTATGATGCTGAGATCATGACCTGAGCTAGAGGCAAGATTGGTTGCTTAACTGACTAAGCCACCCAGGCGCCCAGCACTTAAAATATTCTTACTGAAACAAAGTCAAAAGAAGTGAAAAAATACTTTGTTCAATGATATATTCAGCCAAAGAAAAATGCCCAGCACATTATTTCATTAATCCCAAAATACAAATCAAACTTTTTTTCAGTTTTGTCTGAGGAGTAAAATTTTAATATTCTATTAAAGAGTTTGTGTAAAATTGGATTTATCTGTTTTTTGAATTTATGTTTGGTGAAACATTCTAAAACCTCAAAGTTTGGATCTAAAATTTCCTTTGTGGGGAGGAAATTGTTAATGATGGATACAGTTTAAGTAATATATAGGACAATTTAGGTTCCTATTCCTCCTGTGTTTTTGTATTGTACAATTTTCTAGAAACTTGTCTCTTTATCTAGTGTTTGCATTTATTGTCATAAAGTTTATATTTTCCTATTGCTTTCTAAATATTTGTTTTATCAGTAGTGGCATCTTTTTTTTATCTGTAATATTGTTTACCTATACCTCATATTTGTTATCTATTTTTTCAGAGCTTAATAATTTTGTTAATATTTTTAAGGAAACTTTTATTTTGTTGCTGTTTTGTTTCCTATTGTACTGTTTTCGTTCTTTCCTTTACTATTTCCCTTCTTCTACTTATTTTGTGGTTATTGTATTTCTCTTTTTCTAAATTGTTAAGATGGATGCTTATTTGGCTCATTGATTTTTAGCATTCTTCATTTCTAAACTAAGCATTTTAAGGGTATATATCTACCTTTGAAGTGGATTGAAAGTGCTTTAGTTGTACCCCACACATTTTAAGATGTAGTTTTTCTTTTTTTCAATTTAAATTCAATTAGCCAACATATAGCACATCATTAGTTTCAGATGTAGTGTTCAATGATTCATCAGTTGTGTGTAACAACCGGTGTTCATCACATCACGTGCCCTCCTTAATGCCCATTACCCAGTTACACCACTTTCCCATCCACCTCCTTACCATTATTATTTAGTTCTAGAGATTTTGAAATGTATATAAAATAACTCATGAAGTATTTAAATCCTATTTAATTATATTAAAATAATCTGAGTTATGTTAAAGTATGCTTTAAGCTCTCTTATTTTTAAAGTTACTTTTGTATTATTTATTTCTAACTTAATTGTATTTTGGTTACAAATGTATTTCATAAAACCTGATTTGTTGCAAATTGCTTTGTGGCCTAGTAAATAGTCAATTTTCATGGATATTTTGTGTAACTGAAGAGAATGGGATGCTGCAAATTTAGGTTTATTATTCTCTCTATATATTCATCAGGTAGAATTTGTTAATTGTATTGCTCACATCCTCTAGCCTCATTAATTTTTTTTTCTTGTTGATCTAAGCAATTATTAAAGGAAGTGTATTAAAAACTCCTACTACTTCGGCAGATTTTTTTTTTCAATTTCTGATTGTATTACTACTGTCAAGTTTTGCTTTCCTTGTTTGGAATATGTTTTTATACATCTCATTGTTGAGAGATATAAAAAGTGAAAAGTCCAGAATTGTTATCTCTAATACTGAATGTCACCTTAAAAATTATGAAAATACTGCATACAATGTGTTAGCATAGGTAAAACTTCAGCTTCATTCTGGCTATTTTAAAACTAGGAAAAACTTGGGTTTTTTAATATACTTTTACTCATTGCTTCCTATTATGTGAAAATAATAAGAGCTAAGTAGGTACTGGGTACAATTTTAAGTATTTCATATAAAGTGATTCACACATTACTAAACTAATTATGAAATTAAAAAAAATTAAAAATACTAGGACCTTCAAGCTTGTTTAAATGAGCCACTGATAATAATAGAATTAGTTAATTCAGAGATGTCCAGAAAACATCCATACATTCTGGAATCTTAGTGAGAGACAAACACATGCTTCTCCATTACATTCATGAGGACCATGCTCATTGTTGGGGTGGTTACTACACTCATCCAGTATGATAACCCTGTTGTCCTTAAGAATATAAATAGTACACGGACCTAGAAAGTTCTTACCGATACGGCATTCTTGGAACATATTTAAGCAGATCCTTTGATTCTTAATCCATTTAAAATTTATACTTTTGGTATGGTATCTGCAACTCCAAATATAAGGCTATTTTATTTTCAATGTCTCAAAATTAGTCATGAATATAAGTAGAAACCCAAGATTAGATGGCACCTCTCACGTTGGAGAGGGAATATAATGGGTTCAACTCTACTATCTGAGCTCTGCAAGAGCATCTACTAAAGCCACATAAACAACATCTAGTCTTATTTATTAGATTAAAAGTTCAAGAAATGACTGACAGCTGCAGTGTTACCATGTCTCAAGTATCTCCTAAGTTTAACCACATAGTATTTGGAAAATAGTTTTTTTGTTTTGTTTTGTTTTGTTTTGTTTTGTTTTAAGCATTACATTTAGGCCAGTGGAAGATAGAAGTAAAGAGAAATACATTTGGGGGTGCCTGGGTGGCTTAGTCTTTAAGCATCTGCCTTCGGCTCAGGTCATGATCCCAACATTCTGGGATCGAGCCCCGCACTGGGTTCCGTGCTCAGTGGGAAGCCTGCTTCTCCCCTTTCCTACTCCCCCTGCTTGTATTCCCTCTCTAGCTGCCTCTCTCTCTGTCAAATAAATAAAATCTTTAAAAAAAAAAAAAAGAGAGAAATACATTTGTACTACTGCGAATATGTATCATATAACTCTTTGAAGTTGAGATTAATAAACGGAATTTTCAGAAACTTCTAAAAAGCATTTTGTGAAGGCGTATAAGACTGCAAGCAGAACAAAGAAAGATGCTAAATATTTTCATTGTTGTTTACTTTTCTTTGTTCTTTTTTTAAATAATGGAAGGTCAAATGATAGCTTTGGATTTTGTTGCATGGAAAATCATGAATGTGACAGTGCTCATGTCAGTGGAAAAAATGAAAGCTATATGTCACTTGTCATGGCTGCTATGTTTCTTCTGATTAGAAAAGAACAACAACCAGAAAAAAAAACAACTAAAGAGTAAAATATATTGCCTTTAGTCTGCATACATAGAGAAGCTTTTATTTGACGTATTATGAAACTGGCATTTCCATACAGTAGCTGCTCTCCTGAGATAAAAACAGAGCAGCCTATTTCTCAATCCACCACTTGTGTTTTATTAATCTAAAATAAGCACAACATGTTCTTTAAATATTTTGAATAATACAGACTGATTTATTTTTAATGTTTAAAGTTTATCTAGGAAGACACATAGGAAGCAATTCTAGTAGTCTTACTTCATGTTGTGAAAAATGACACAGAAGAGGTTTCAGGGTTAAAGATAAGGGAGAAAGTCAGAAATCAATACATTAGAAATCAACATATTTTTGAGGTATTTCCAGTGCTTATCTCATTTGTAGACCAGTGAAAATATAGCAGGCCTGGATTCTGGTTAAAGATACTAGTATACTATATGCTTATCTCCTTTTTCTCTATGAGGCCTCTCTAATAACAGAAAAAGAAAGCACTAGGTATAAACCCTCGAGGACAAAGGACAAAACATGGGACTCCAGTGGATGAGAGTTAAGCCAGTTTTTAAAGACAGAAAGTGGTTGAGGAATATTAATGGGTACAGTGGGTCCTAGAAAGGGAGACAAGGTTGCTCTGTTGAGAAAATTTCACATGGTGGAAACATAGATGGACTCTTGGCTTAGATGCACCCATTAGGGCAAAGGGCAGGAGTGAGACATAGGACCCCAAAGAGGCAAGGGTATAGCTTGGACATCTTATAAGGAAGAGTCAACCACTAATTCCCACAAACTATCAGAAGATTCTTTTCTAGAAAAAATGATTAATACTCCCAAGGAAAATACAAACCACATATTGGCATTTGAGTATCTCCAATAAAATAATCCCCTAACCACCCAAAATGACACCTACAGCAGACATGTTTACATTCTCACAAAAAGTGCCTTATTAGTGAACATGAATGGAAAGTCAGGAATTACGGGGCATGTGAGAAGAGTTTCTAATATGAAAGAGAGGCAAAAATAGCAAAACAGAAACAAAGAAACTAAAAGAAGCAGTGATGATGTGTTATAAGATATTTCATCCCTCAAGAAAGATCTGGATGTTGAAAGAAAGAAAGAATTAAAAAATGAGAGATATCGGGGAATTCAATGATAGAAAAAAGTACTCAATAGAAGTCTTGGAAGATAGATATAGTTGAAGAAAGTCTGCTAAAAATAGAACAAATCTGCACCTACAAAGAACATACCCAAACACCAAATACATGAGTTTAATGCTTAAGATGGCAAAAACTCAAACCAGGGGTTCTGCAAATGACTAATGAACTAATAGAGCTCAGGTGAGAAAAACTGCATGAAGCGTAGTGGGAGGTACAGGCTTCCAGATATGGAATTAATAAGTCACGGGGATGAAAGGTGTGGCATAGGGAATACAGTCAATGGTGCTGTAATAGCATTGTATACTGACAGATGGTAGCTACACGTGTGATGAGTATAGCAGATACATAGAGTTGTTGAATCACTATGTTGTACACCTGAAATTATTGTAACATTAGGTGTCGGCTATAATAATAAAAAAGAAATTGTGATGGAAATCTTTCTAAATGGAATTCACATCTTCCTGCCCTCTCAAATAGGAGAGATGGAACATAATTTATTCTAGAAAAAGAAAAGAAAAATAATACTAAATATTTTCAAAAAGCTAGCATCTCTGGATTGAAAGAGCCTGTATGTGTGTAGCACATTAATATGTAATTGCAAGGTAGAAGCCTCCAGGCATGGAACTGGTCAGCTGCTGTGCTGTCAGCTGAAAGACAGCAGAGCGGTACCTTTAAAATTCAGACGGAAAATATTTTTAACTTATGATTCTACGCCCAGACTAATTATTTACTGTGTTTATCTGAAAGACATTTTTAGATATAAAAGAATCCAGAAAATGTGATTACTCTACAAACTTTCCCCTATTAATTAGGAAGTCAGTGACAAAGTGAAGCTAGTAAATCCAGAGAGAGAAAAATCATGGGATACAGGAAATAATGGATCCAACTTAGTTAAGTGACCAGAACAAAGGATGAGACTCAAGCATCAGTCCGAATGGAAGCAGGAGAGCAGGCCTCATAGGAATGTAGTGGCAGAGCATGGATATACTGAATGATGCTCAAGTCTGCAGCAATCAGAGCAGGGGGTGGCAATTTTGTGGTCAAGTAATAAATATTTTAGGCTTCTGGATAATTCTGACTCTGTTGCAACTACTTAATTCTGCAGCAGTAGCATCAGAACAGCTACAGACAATGAGTAAACAAATGGGTGTAGCTGCATCCCAGGAAAATAGGCAATTTGGCCTGTGGGTCATATTTTGCGAAACCCTGCTCTAGAGAAGTTCAGTCATGAATTTCTGGCAGCGTTGCTAATAGGATCCAGAAGAATAAACCTACTCTGGAGAAGGTGGCATAATTTAAAAGGACCTACACAATTCAGCAGTCAGGTTAAGAAAGACTAAACCTTTTTGTCTTCCCAGTTTAGCAAAAACTAACATCTGACTACCAGGAGCTCCCATATCAGTAATCTTAGCAGAAAGGGCCAAAACATTTACAACATTAATATAGCACTTCAAAAATAAGCTGTTTTTATATCTGCATTGTGATCATAGGTAAAAACAAAAAACTAAAAACAAAAACTTTAAGTATAAAAATTAAGTACTTATATTTGTTGGAACAATAGATAAAGACTTAAAAATAGTAAAGGAGAGGTAGGTGTTATAAGGAAGCTAAATCTTTATCTATGATAATAAGAAGTCAATAGATAACATCTAATGTTACAATAAATATAGGCATAACCATTAAAATTAAAAAAACCCCGACAACAATCCATTAAAAAGTATTGTCATGGATGCAGAGGACTTGGAGTTAGATGGGGGTGAAGAGAAGGGGTAGTATGCTTGTGCTTTTCATTACAAGCCCTTCTATTTTAATTTTTTATATATGTGCAAGTCATTTGGGTTTTAAAAATTAAAATTGTTGACTACTGCTTTTGTGGAGAGTGCTGTTAAGCTTCACGGAACAAAGTAAAATCTGCTATTGTCTACTATGAACTAAATGTACTATGGACATTTGTTCCATCAATCAGCAAGTGAAGCTTAATAGACTAATGCATCAAATGTAAAGACAACAAAGCACACTTATTCTTTTTCATATTTAATATTTAAAAAATAAAATTTAACTCTCCTCCCTTACCTCTTTATTTTTCTATCCTTAGCCAGGTATTAGTGTCCGCAAAATCTGGGCCCACTACTCAACAAGGAGCTGAGCAACACCTTCTGGACTTTGTTTACAACTTTGTCAAGCCAGACATTCTGCCTACTTTGGGAAGAACTTCACTTTTCCCTTTTCTCTCACTGACCTGGTCATGAATAGTTAGAAATGGGCATTGTATTTTGAGGATTTGTTTCCCATAGGGTAGGGCTCTATATTATAATTAATCTCTTTATAATGTCCCAGTTATTTATCTTCATAGGAAGTATAGGTAATGGGGTAAAGAAATGTTATTTACTACAGTAAAGAGCATAGTGACTTTCACCTTTTTGTAGAAGTCATTGTTATAACATCTAAACACAATTACACACATAGAACGGAAAACTCTAAAATAGAAGGTTCTGATTATGTCCACAAACAAAAAGACAAACAAAACAACATCAAAAGAGCCCAGACTTTCATTCTTGGCTAGAAAATTACTGGATCCTTCTACATATATTTCAACATGTTAAATCTTCTAAATCTTCTAAATATCCCTGTGTTTGGTTGTTTATTCCTGTGTTCATCTTAGTCAATCTGGTCAGAAAACTGAGACTAGCTCTGTGTGCCCTGCTCTCATGAATCCCAGCATCCTTACTGGTTACTCTCTTGCCAGTCACTGCTTATTGAAATTCTTCCTCCACAAGACATCTGAGTGATAGTTTTAATTGTAAATCTGATTGCATAATTCTAACATTCTTTACTTGCTTTCCAGTCTCTACAGGATGAAGTCATCTCTTGGGTCAGCCTTCCTTGATCCCTCAGTTTAGCTTGTATGCCTTTCCTCGGAGAGGTCGATGCATCCTTATCATACCTCCATCACAACACTTAACCCTGGGAATGTATAAGGTGAATTACTATCTCATTCCCCTCCCTCCAATCCTACACCCTTTTGAGGATAAAAGTCATTTACGGATGAATAAATACTTTCATCATTTTTGTGCGTTATAAATTCTCTATCCATTCATTAAGGTTATGTAGCACTTACCACATGCCAAGTATTGTTTAAAGGGCTAAGGGAATAGCAGTGAATAAGAGAGACAGAGGAAGACAGATGATAGGAAAAACAAAGTGCCATTGAATAAATGGCACTTGGTGATAACTGCTATAGAGAAAAAGCAGGGTAAGGGGGAAAGAGTGTGGGAGGAAGACTGCTACTTTATAGACGTCCTTACAGGTTTCTCTGATAAAGTAACACTGTCCCAGAAGCTGGAAGAAGTGAGGGGATGAGGACGGCCGTGGTGTTCCTAGAGCTGGTGCTTTGGACTCAGAGGAAACATCAGGTACAAAGGTCTTGAGATGGGAATGCATCAGCCATGTTTGAAGATGAGCAAGGAATTCATTGTTTCCAAAGAGCAGTAAGCGAGGGAGAGGTTGTGGGAGATGAAGTTGAAGAGGTAGCTTAGTAGGTGAACAGGATTCTACTCTGAATGAGTCAAGCAATGATTGGAGGGTGGTGAGCAGAAAGTGATACCATCAGATTTACATTTGTATACGTTCCATGGTACGTGTGGAGAACACAGCACAGAGGGGCAAGGTGGGAGGAAGGAGGCCAGGAGAGATGTTGGTGGGTTGGGGCAGGATTGTAGCTGTGAGGTGGTAAAAATGATTGGCTCTCGGATATATTTTGAAGGTAGAGCTGACAGGGTTAGCTGAGGATTGATATAGCATATATGAACATGTGAACCATTCTTCCAATGATGGAAATTTGTGATGTCATCCTAAAAAATAACCTGTGACAGACAGACTGACAGATGGCTGGGATAAAAGCAAGGAACAGAGTTGAATTCACCTAAGATATGTGGAGATTGTGGTAATGAACGTAGTTTAAGGAATAGCTTGCACAAGTGACAAAAGATGCTAGCCTTCTGGGGAAAGTGTAGATTCACAAACATAAAAAGGTTCTTTGTAATAAAGTTAATAAGAGCACAGGTTCTGAACTCGGACTACTCTGGAGCTGAATCTGGCATTATTACTTACTAGCTGGTTCACTGTGACCAAGTAATTCAATTTCTCTAAGGTCTTAATCTCCTTGTCTGTAAAATGGACATATGTAACTTTTGTGATTCTCAGCACTGTGAGGACTCAAAGAGATGATAAATACATGTAAAGCTTGCTTCAATCATGCAAACATTTAGTAACTCTTGCCTACTATTGATATCAAAGAGAGACTACCTTTCTTGATAGAATGACGCAAGATAGGGAACCACAGAAAAGACTCTGGCAGGGACAGAGTACCAAACGTTTCCCTTTAAACAAGGAACTGCACTGGCCAACACAGAAAGCCCAGCTGCTGCAAGTTCTAAGCAATCCTTCCATAACACACTTTCTCATCCTGTGAGCGTATTTACTCCATCATGAAAGCAATACACAAGAGGCTACAAAGATCATAAATACCAGCCTTGCTGCTGTTTCCATCTTTCAGCAAGTCAATGAATTATGATTCAGACCTAGTTCTGAATAAAGATGTATGAAATGTAAGGGCTGGAAACTTGGGGAAACTGACCATCTTCTTCTAAACTTTTTAAAAAATATATTTATTTATTTCAGTGAGAGAGAGAGGGAGTGAGGGGAGCAAGGGGAGAGGGAGAGAGACAAACTCAAGCAGACTTGCCACTGAGCACGGTGGGGAGTTCGATCTCATAATCCTGATCTCATGACGTGAACCAAAATCAAGACTTGGATGCTTAACTGACTGTACCATGCAGGGGCCCCAAAACTGGCTGTTTTCGGGGTGCCTGGGTAGCGCAGTCGTTAAGCGTCTGCCTTCGGCTCAGGGCGTGATCCCGGCGTTGTGGGATCGAGCCCCACATCGGGCTCCTCCGCTGGGAGCCTGCTTCTTCCTCTCCCACTCCCCCTGCTTGTGTTCCCTCTCTTGCCGGCTGTCTCTCTCTGTCAAATAAATAAATAAAATCTTTAAAAAAAAAAAAAACTGGCTGTTTTCATTCTAAGATACCTAAAAGCTTAAGAAAAAAGCCCTAGCCAGAATTGTAGATATTACATTTCATTAAACTGTACATGGATTGGATTGGATTCCATGATCAGAGATTCTATAAAACGGGAGGGATAAGTGTCCATAAAATACAGAATTCCAACAATGCAAACACAGTTATCCTAACAAAGAAGAAAATGAGAGAGTATATTAAAACATTGCCACACAGGGAGCACCGAGCTCAGTCATGATAAAGACGTATAACTGACTTGCTAAGCAGAACAAAGTCAGATGATACGGGAAAGGAGCATAATTATGCAGGCTGACCCAAGTGAGATGAAAAAAGACCTGGAGAGCTGAGGAAAATCCACCTATACAAATGTGATAAGATTTGATAGGAATATTTATTAAATGGGAATATGAGAAAATATATGTCAGTTTGGTTAGAGAATATACATAATTTATATAGGTATACAGCAGAGGTGTATAAATAAAACACAGCCTTGCACTCACCATCCTAAAATCAGTTGGACATGTATAGAAACAAGTCTGGCATAAGAGCAACTCATTTGAGAAGGACCATTGGGGATAAGCTGGCAGTAAGTGCTCCCTCTCCCAACAGTGTATGGCAGCTGTTCAAAAAGCAAAATGCAAACTCAGGCTGCATTAATTGAAGCACAGCAGGAAGGGAAATAGCCCTTTGTCTTCTGCATTAATCAGAAAAATATTTGGAATATTGGGTTCAATTCTAAAAAGACTTAGAGAAAAACTCTAGTTCCCCAGAGAAGGTTATCTGAATGATGAAGTATCTGGAAATCATGTCGGATGGAAATGGTTGAAAGGTTTAGACAACTGAGACTGGAAGAGAAAGATTTATGAGGTTCACATGTTATCTTCAAACATCTGAAGGGTCATGGAGTAGAGGAGAAGGATTGGAGTTACTTTGTATAAATTCAATTTTGCAGAACAAGTACCAGTGGGTCGTGTTCTAAGGTTATACACGGTGTTATAAGGAAGCACGTTTTTACTTGCAGAGATTCTCGGTTTATTAGAACTGTTCCTGAAGGAATGTGCTGCCTGGAGGGGCAGTGAACAGTTTCACTGGTTATGTTTTGATAAAGGTTGGATGGTCAGTTAGAAACAACTTTATCTCATTTGCTTCACAAGACAGTCAGGATGAAGCAAAGACATTTTATTTTATTTTTATTATTCGCCCAATAAAAGCAAAAATTCCTCTTTTCTTTAATCATTTTAAACTTTATAAGTCATTAAAACTAAAAAGTCACCAAACTAACAAGGCCATTACAATTAACAGCCAAGAAACAGGCCTAGAGTTATATTTGTGTCAAGAAAAAGGAAAAGCCTAGGCTTTGAAGAGAAATTAGAAAAAGTAAAGAGCCAGTGACATCTGACTTTAAAATCTCTTGAAATTTTCCAAAATTCTTCTTTACAATCTCCACGCTTCTTCTACCACTTTGCTCTTTCCCTGTCTACACTGCTGTTCCCTCATCTTGGCATTTTTTATCTTTCAAATGCCATCTTCCTAATGCATCTAACTGCTAAATCCACAGTGATCTCTAGATTCTTTGTATTTCAATAGTGACTTACACATATGTTTTGTTCACTTATGATGCTTCTTCTTTCTACCCCCTTTCTACTTCTCTGTTCTACCTTATGTATTATACTTTCTTTCATGTCTTTTTCTTTTTTCTTTCTTTTCTTTACCTTTCTTTTATTTTTTAGACAGAAAGTGAGAGAGAGAATGGTGTGGAGAGGGGCAGCGGGAGAAGGAGAGGGAGAATCCTAAGCAGGCTCTGTGCCCAGCATAGAGCTTGATGAATGGCTCAATCTCATGACCCTGAGATCACGACCTGAGCCAAAATCAAGAATCAGACACTTAACCAACTGAGCCACCCACATGCCCCTCCTTCATGTCCTTCTTGAGTCTGAGCTCCTTTGTTACTCATTTTTGTAGACCTCATAGTACCTAACCCAATGCAGACTACCTAGTAGTCACTAAGTAAGGAAAACACGAATATCGTTCATTAGGAGTACAAAGCAAAAGTAGGCATAGAGAGAAAATAGCAAATAAATTCATAAGCTGTTATCCATGCTAGGCTTACCAAATGATGATTCATTTTTTTTTTCAAATAATCATCTCTACAGTAGATTGTAAAACATGACTATAAATTCTTCCCAACCTTGTATGCATGCCCTTTGTAATGTGACTTTGCCATTCCTCTCATCAAGAGGTAGAATCTATTTTTCCACCTTGTTATCTGGACTGGCCTTATGACTTGCTTTGACCAACATAAAGTGTCAGAATTATGTCATAGGAGTTCAGGGCCAAAGCCTAAAGAAACTTTACAACTCTTTTTCTTATGTGCCTAGAACATTTGCCTTGAGACTGTCACACCTAGGCTGTTGATGAGGGAGAAGCCATACGGAACCAGATCCCCCTAGACCAACCACCTAACAGCAATACTGTCCAGTTGAGCTTTCATTCATAGGAGTGACCCCAGGCAAGACCAGAAGACAACCCCCATCTCTAGCAAAACCCAAACCAAAATCCTGACCCAGAGAATTATGAGTAAATGAAATGATTACTATTTGAACCATTTAGTTTGGGATGGTTTGTCACATAGCAAAAGATAACTTGGACAGGCTACAAAGACAGAAGTCATTAGTTAAATACATAGACTGAGCACAAGTATCACTACGGGAACAATGAACTAATTACCTCATGCTAAATGCACTACAGTATGACATAAGCAAATCATATAATAAGATTTATGATCTTAATTCACATCTCATTATTCACCAATGTAGTATGCTATCTTGACAGCAGACTCTCTTGCTGGCTTTAATGAAATAAGCTACCCTGTTGGAGAGGCCCACATAGCAGGAATCTGAGGGTGTTCTCCAACCAATAGGCAGTGAGGAATTAAAGCCTTCGGTGCAATAACCCTCAAGGAACTGTATCCTGACAGCAGCCATATAAACGAGCTTGGAAGTATATCTTCGCCCATCCGAGCTTCAGATGAGACCTTTAGATGAGACAATAGCCCTAGCTGACACCTTCACAGCAACCAGTGCCTGAATTCCTGACCCATAGGAACTTTAGGATAATAAATGTTCTTGTTTTAAGTTTTAGGGTGATTTGTTATGTAGCAAGAGATAACTAATGAAATATAAGGGCCAAAAGTTGTTGATGATGTGTCAGTTTTCTTGTGGCCCTTAGCCTTAAGAGAATGTATCTTTTTTTTTTTTTTTCTATACAAGATGTACCCAGAGTTCCCCAATCTCCTTGGAGTGCTTTTCTGAAAACAGATGCCAAGTTTTCTTCATTTTGCCAAATATTTTATCAATATTTATCAAAATATTTATCGTTTGGAAAATTACTAAGTTCTTTGTAAGTAATAAAAAAAACTCTTCAAAATTACCTCGTGTTACACAAGCTCAATAGAAAGTAAAATTACAATGTAATCTTTTCTGTAAAATTCTATATTTCACTATGCAAATGCAAAGGTATATAATAAGTTCTATGAGTTTGGTCTGATTTATCAATTATTAACATAAAGTATTGCGACTACTATAATTCACAATTGTCCTCTATAAATTTGTTCTTCCCCCTTATTTTTCCTTTATATATATTATGTGTTTGATTTTATATAATATTATTGTGTTGTGCTTTAACTTACCCTCCATATTAGCATTTTTGCTGATTACCAGATAGACATAGTCATTTAAAAGAATTACTTAAAAATTATTCTATATTCTTCTGGTCATTCACTTAATTACTCACTTGTTTATTTATTTACAAGCATTTCTCAAACAGCTACTAGGATGAGGCATCTTGCACGAGTAGGAAATGCATATGTAAGATAGCAAATGTACACTAAATGGCCCCCCAAATAAAATGTGGAGTGTTGAAATACAAGTAAATAAAATTAACTTAAAGTCTATAAAATTGATATATAGTCCTATCTTTGATAAATCAACCTACTAATTTTTTAGATGTTCCGGGAATAAACTGATAAGACTAGCTTACAATGGTTTTACTTTAAGATATTGAAGTAAATTTTATTTTGTTAAAGTCATTTCATCATATGATTGTTAAGTTAAAAGTAAAAATAAACACACACACACACACACACACACACACACAATATAACCTCATAAGTTACAGGGGGAAATAAGTTTTGGGTTTAATTAAAAAGAAAAACAGAAAAGGAAAGAATTTGTTCATATGGGCATACCACTTAATATACTGCCAAAAATAAAACTCCATTTTTAATTGCTAATTTTCAACTGACTCAGAAAATCATATATATCATTCCAGTTACTACGGCATTGGGAATGGAATTCTGTATGGGCAGGTGCTATTATATCAAAAGTATTTTAAGGGTTGCGTATAGAGTGCCATTCTTCTTAGCCATTTCACTGAATATAGAAAGTATTTTTAACCCAATAGTCCTGTTTCTGTCCTTTTACTAAGTGTTTACTGTATGCCAGAGCCTCAGTAGGTGTCATCTTTAAATTTTATATTAATCCTACAAGATACTTATTATTATGATGATGAATCCATTTTATAGGTGAGCAGACCAAATTTCTGAGATATTACTAAATTGCTGAAGGTTATGGAGTGAATTAAAAGTAAAACTGATTCAAGCCTGGGTCTGTCTGGCTCTTGTCTGTTCCTTTTATTCATATTATAATGTCCAGGGAGAATGGATAAAGCCCATTTTTCATTACATCATTTGATTTAGAATGCTATGAAATTCTTGAGTAAAAGGCACAAAAGTCTTGCCAGAATCTACTGTTGATCTTATTTTCAGTCTAATTGGTTGGACAACGGAGTTTTTAAGAATAGAAAAGAAAATTAATCTGACCTCCACCATAAATCTTTTCAATTGACGGACAAGAAAGACATTTGCATTTGAGAAGATCATCTCATTAAATACGGAGAAAACAGGCCATAAACTCAAGTTTCTTCTTATAAAAACTGAATTATGAAACCACATCTGGAACACTGCCTACACTCCTCGTGTCATGTTGCAAAAAAATACAATATAGTTGCAGAAGAGAAACAAAAATCATACAGGGCATGAGAGAGTTCCTTTACGATAACTGAAGAAAGAACAGATTCTAGAAAGGCTAATTGGGTGATGGCTGCAGAGAATTAGGAGTGGCCCGGAAAGCAAGCGTTTTGCCTTGCACATTAGCAAGTACAACTATGACCTCAAAGGAGATGGCAATAACAGAACAAAATATTAGGCTGAATAAATCACTGGTTTGTCATTCACTTTTTATACCCCTTTTGTTGTCCTTTTGACTTTCTTTTACCTGCAGATGATTGCTGAGAAACCAACAGTTAAAACTTCCTGGACTATTCTAGGAAGAGAAAAAATATGGTGACACTAAGCCAAGAGAAGAGAAGGCTGATAGTAGAGGCAATAATGAGTTCTGTATAGATAAAGGAACAGAATATGAATGACGGGGAGATATTATGCATTTCCGCTGAGACTAGGGAAAGAGGGAAGGTCAAATAAAAGAGGGTGCCCTATGGGTTTAGAGACACAAGAATGATTTTTTTCAACGGAATAATGTTTCAAAATTATAGATACTCAGCAAGGCAAGTTTTTTTGGTTTTTGTTGTTTTTTTTTTTTTTATAATGGGTTAGGTTCAGTACTGCCCTGAAAAAGGGAGAGCCTTTCAGTGACCTTTTCTGGCCCATGATTAAAATTCAGTTTACCAGTTTTCTCATTATCTCTCAAGATATGTGTAAAATAATGATTCTATCCTAATCTGACTTGGTTCTTTTAGCCTGGGAATTTCTGTTTTACAGTCCTCTGGCCACAGTATTTCATTTTATGATGCAAAAAGTCAAAGAAGATAGATGATCTTGATAGTCTCCTTTGCAACAGAGCTGCTCACTTCATTTAAATGGAAATGTGCATTTTCATGGAAATTCAGGCCTGTATTGATGAACAAAGATAAGCTGCCACTATTAAATAGAATAGTGATATACAAAAAAAAAAGGTGTCCTAGAAAACTCATTTAAAAAAAAATTTACAGTGAAAGAAATTTTAAGTGTGTGTGTGTGTGTGTGTGTGTGTGTGTGTATAAATGTGTGTGTGTGTTTGTATTCAGCCTAGATATTGAATAAGTTTCCTAAGGATTTGTCATATAACATTTGGGTAAAGCTGAAAGTCCCAAGACAAAGGTTGTGGAAGACAGGTTGATTACATATGTTTTTGATAAGCATAGTGACTTAATATGAAAAAAAAACCAATTAACACAGTGCCTTTTATAAGTAGATATTAGCTAGCTAACAAACATTTCTCAGTGAACATGTTAAGAAATGTTACAGATTAAGTGTGATATCATTTCCCATGCTTTTCTCTTTCTTAAAACTTTAATGTAGCTATTTTGGGGTTTATTTTTTAACAACTAATTTAAGAAATATTTAATGATTATATACTATGTCTCCCAATTAGAAGCCTGGAAAGCACTCTTTAAAAAAAAAAAAGCAAAAAACCAGAAAAGATGCTATGTATTGCACCAACATGAGATTTGCTAATTTTTCTGAGACAGTTCATTTGAATTACATTGATAAGTCAATTGTTCAAAGATGCCCTACTTATTCTGAATAATCTTATCATTAGTTAAATTAGGGCTTTTAATATTCTAGAAAGACATACCTTTATTTAAGAAAGAGAAGGCAAATTTTAGAAATGTAAATACAAGCAATAAATGTCATTTGACAATACTGGCCTTAGAATGACAGTGGTTCTTTAGAGCAAAACACAAGGAAAAGAATTCTAATAGGCCCCTCTGGCCAGCAGCAGTCTTGCACATAAAAGTGCCTCCCCACCCCCACCATGAAAACGCTCAATGGTTTGCCTCTACTTATTTGAAACATTATTTCTTTGGTCTCATAAATAATTTTGTCTACTTTAATTTCTGGATTGTTTTTCATTTTCCATATTCTCAAATTTCTCATATTTATCCATTATTCTCATGTTTTGTGATATGGGAGCATGTAAGTATATAATTTTTGGATTCTTACACAAAAAATAATGCAATACTTAGAATCTTAAAAGAATATGAACAAGCTTTCATGTCTATAAATTCTCATTTTCATGAATGATAAAATATTAATAATAAAATTTTACCAACTGAAATTATTTCTAGATTGTAAATATCTCTGTAACTGGGTCTTCCAGACTTTGGTTTAAGTATTAATTATTTTCTTTTCTCCACAAAATATATTCTCTAAATATCCATACAGAATAAGAAATTCAATATTCTTTCATCAAAATGATTTCCTGATTATCTTTCAATTAAATTTTTTGTGTCAATAAGATATTAAATATCTTTAAACTACCTAAGATTTTAAAAATTGGGAATGGTTGCCTTTTAAAGCACATTTTGATACCTTTTCTGGACGCAAAATTTTTTCGTTTGAGGGAGAATAAAATGAATGGCATAGATACAATATAACACGGTGGTTAAGAATGGTAGCCCTGGGAGTTGGCCATAGCCGGGTTTAAACCCCAGGTCTTCTACTAATCTAGTCTTATAATGTTGAGCAAGTCACTTAATCTTTCTTCACCTCATTCTTCATCATAAATGAGAATACTATCTACCTCATGGGATTATTATGACAATTTCATAAGAAAATACATGAAAAGCACTTAACACAGGGCCAGGCCTTTAGTAGGTACTGAATAAAAAACAAGTTTTAATCATCATCATCACCAGAATTAAAGAATCTCCAAAGGGAAGTAGTTAGGGAAAGCATTATCATTACCAAACGTTAAAATTCAATTTCACAAGGGAGATATCTATTTATATTAAGGCTTTGACAATAACACATTCTAGAGGAGATAGGTCAAGATGATTTGTTGCATCCATCCCTTGTGCTGAATGCCAGGTGCTTATACATATTTATCTCAATTAAGCCTGACAACAACCCCAGAAGGTAGGTAGTATACGCCCATTTTACAGATGAGGAAACTGAAGCCCAGCATTTGGCCCAAATCATGCAACTGTTAAAATCGCAGAATTACTACTCAACTCTATTTTGTTTGACTCAAAACTTAACTTCCAAACTCAAGTCACCTTTGGGAACTATTCAAACTGGACCACTCACCCTTATCTAGACCTGACCTGAATCAAAAGCATGAGCCTGTAGGGAGCACAGTCTTTACCAACCCTCAGCTTATTTTCCCTCTTTCATCTATAGTCTAATCCCACTAAGGGACCCCAGAATTCAGAAGCTTACTGACTATACCTGCTGCCTACCCACCGCACCTCTGCAGGCTCTTCTCTGCATAGAGTTGGAACACTTCACTACTCTGGACAGACCCCAGGACAGCATTTTAAACTATTTTTTCACCAAGAGCCATGTAGGTCTTATTGATTTTTCTTCAGTAATGAATCATGAATTCCTTTTACACATAGATATCCTCTATGTGGGTTCCACATAGGTATCCTCTCTAAAGCACTGAGAGTAGAGAGTAGCCATAATCAGACCTAAATGTCTTTCCCCTGACAATTACTAACACGTGATATCTTGCTTCTCTCCTATCTCCCCCATTCCAACATACCTCTGTCCAGTGTCTATACTAACACTTAAGTCATTTAATTTACACTTCCAAGGGGAATACCTAATGCACACATATGATGAGAAAGTAGGAGTCTGAGAAGAAACAATTAAATAGGAAAAAATAGAGGATATGAGACAACCCAAGAAAGTATTTACAGTAAAATGTTGGGCAAGTAACCAGTTATGTAATTATGTCATAGATGTTAACATAATTCTATTAATTCTTCTTTAGTTTGACCAAACAGTGCTTTTTTCACACTGCTGCCATGAGAAATGTCCACATACTCACTAATTTTTTCCACCTACAAATAGAGTTTTAGAAACGTGACATAATGGAGTTCATTAACAAAGTAGTACTGGCCAGGAATGCAAAGAGGAATGTTAGGTTACAACTTCATCTCATAAAGCATTTTTATGACTTTTCTGAAGGTGGACAATAAAAACACAGCATATTGCTTGGAAGTTGAAATAATCAAAGGTGAATAAATACAAAGAGGAAACACTGATGTATAGGATTAACTACATGGTTTAGACAGTCTGTCTTTGGAGGAATCCCAATACGACTTATTAGAGGTTAGACAAGGTAGGGGGAATATGATATTAAAAGAGTCTCTTTAACAGTTACTGTGTCCTTTGGCAATATATTATACTTTTTTTTTTTTTTTGACAGAGAGAGAGGCAGCCAGCGAGAGAGGGAACGCAGGCAGGGGGAGTGGGAGAGGAAGAAGCAGGCTCCCAGCAGAGAAGCCTGATGTGGGGCTCTATCCCAGGACTCTGGGATCACTCCCTGAGCTGAAGGCAGACGCTTAACGACTGAGCCACCCAGGTGCCCCAATATATTATACTTTTTTAGGGCAAAATTTACATTTTGGTTGAAAAAAAAAAACCTAAAAGCTAAAAATGAAAATAATTTATTTGTTAACACTTAGACATTTGATTTTATTTCTCAACATGATTTCAGACACTGGCATTTACTTTATGCACAAAGGGCTATAATGGAAAATGCTTCTATTGTATCTACATAAGGACTGAACACTAAAGTATAAAAAGACATGCCACTTTTTCTTGGGCACCAGAGGATGAAAGCCAAATATAGGGTGCAATGGAATTATTTGGCCTCCTCTCACCTCTGTTCCTCTGCTGTCTTAAGTAAATGAATACCCAAACTAAATGAATATAATTCAATCACTCTTTGAATTATACCTTTAATGCCCACTGATGTGCTTTATGTTCAAGAGAACAGAGTAGAGAATCTGGTTTCATTCCAGGTTCTTAATCTTTCTGATAAGACAGCCTCTTCAGCTGTAAGCATCAGGATTAAGTGTACAGGCCCCTTGTGTCAGCTTTCAAAGGGAGATCTGGCCTTGCAGGAGATGAGATGATCCATTGTACATAAAGAATAAAGTGATATAAGGAAGGGCTCTCTCCAAATGCCTCTGGAATTCTCATATAGTGCTAGATTTCTGTGTATCTGGGGAACAAAGTCCACTTAATGGGACTAGTCTTACAGAGTCTTGAGTTTAGAAGGGCCTAGTCATTTGCTTAAAGTTCTGATGTCACTGTCTTGAAATTCTTAATAACATTTTAACAAGAGACTCTACATATTCATTTTGCATTGGTCCCTGCAAACTATGCAGCTCGTCCTCTGGTGAAGAAGGGCTTTGGAAAGAGACAAAGGATAATCTGCTGCTTTCTTTGGTCTTTGCGAAGACATGACGCCTGGCTGGAATGGCCATGCTTTGGTATGTTCTGCTCACTCCCAAGGATTACACAGGTATCCAGTATCTAGGGGAGATGAATTCCCCCGTTCAGGATCCAGTCTCCCTTCTCTACTTACACTTCTCTCTCCCCTTCCTAGCTGCAGGCATGGCTGCCCAGTCAGAGATTACTGGAAATATTTCAAATTCTCTCTCTTGGTGCCCACGTAATTGCATTTGGACAACTGAGATGTGAATAGACATGTTTGCAATTTCCATGTTACTGCCTGAAAGACAAAGCTAAAAAAGACCAAACTTCTTCCTTCTCCTTCTCACGGGCTGGAAGGCTTTGACCATTCAGAGGAGGATGACACACTAAGGGAAGGCTGAGCAAAGAGTAAGAGGAACTTGGATCCTGTCAAAACCTCCTGAATAACAGCTCCTCTGCTAACATGGACCATACACCTTAGGTCAAGGATTTGAAAGAGGAATAAATATTCTGGGGTCTCTTTGTTACATCAGCTTAGCCTCTGCCCTAAGTAATGTACAGAGTAAACTCTTGGGAGCTAATTCACAATAAATTTGTATTTATCCAGAACAGTTGAATAAAATAGTGCTCTGTTTGAACATTCTACATAGGGAAAATCACTAATTAGCATTGAAATGACATAAAACATTATATTGAAGCTAATTTTATCCTCATTGATTTCCAGAACACTTCTGGATCTTGCTCAGCCTCAAGGTCATCAATATGAATACTTATTATAGTATATGTCTATAGATGTTGGGGCCTGAGTCAATCTATGATAACTTATGAAAAACTCATGAAGTTGTATCTTCAAAATAAATTCATACATCACTCTAGTTTCATTGTAAGTTATCTCATACTGAAAGAAGACTACAGGAGTTAAAAATAACATCTGTGAATTCTTTCATTGCTTAGAAAATGAATTTACGTGCTTACAATACTTAAAAAAATAACATATAGAAGATAATTTACTTCTCATTTCTGAAAAATTTTCAATGACTAAAACTTCTAAGATTTAAAATATTATGTTGATAAACCAGTCACAAAACCATCAAGGAATCTTATCTTCAAAAGTACAGATTTTGTGTTTACCTGCCCCAATGACTCTCTCAATGCGAATTCTTGAAGGATCAATTTCCTTTGCAAATTCATGAACTGCGAGGGATGGGTCTTCATATGTATCTGGATCTATGTAAGTTTTAATTCCTGGGAAACGTACTGCAACAAAATAGAAGACTGATTTAGTTTAAAATATTTTAGTAATTACACATCTTGTGTATGTTTAAAACAAGGATTGACATACTAAAGTAGTCGTTCTTGTTAATTATTTAAATTTAATTCTCTTCTCTTTTTGTCCCACTCCTCCTCACCCCCCATTAAAGCTTTGAGTACTTAGAGTCAAGAATTTATTTACCTGTTAATGTAAAATGAACTGGTGGTTTAATAGAGAGTGAGCTGACAGACTCCAGAAAACATATTTATTATATCTCTGTAAAATGTTTAATCAGCTCGCTTATTCACTAACAACCCGTACATTTCATACAGGATCTAGCTTAGGACATGGGGGAAAAAAACATAAGCCTTTCCCTCCAAACAAGCAAGCCTGTTAGTGTCCCTCCTGGACCCTTCGAACTAGCACTAGGCAATGGGTTTTCCAAAATCATGCCTCAGTCCAGAAACTCTCGGGCAGTAAAGAACAGATCCCATGGCACAGCGATGGACAATGACAAGGGACATCAGCCCTTCCTGTTCTTGGGGTTGCTTTCATAGCCAGGCTGCACATGATCCTGGACAGGACCCCCTGTCGATCCTGGAGTTAAGGGTGGGAATCTAAGGTCCAAATCTGGTCACTGGCTGTGTAGCTGCTACTCTCTTTGAAAGGGGCGGAGTGCTCACAGCCCAACAGTTAGAATGATGAATAAGGATGGCTGGAAAACTTGAAGGTGTGATTATATATTCATCCACAACTTCTTCCACTATCTGAAGAAGTCATAGACTGCCTGTGGATGGATATTCCTTGGTTTTGCTGGTTGGTTTTTGTTTTCCAGGTTAGACTGCTAGCGCCTGGAGGATAGATCATCTCTTATACACCTTTTATCTTTCCAAATTCCTTAGGTATGGTTTTATAGGTAATAACCATACAGCAAACCTTTATTAAATATGAATTACTAGGGATTAAAAGATCAATACAAATTCGTGGCATAGAGGATGGATAATACTTGGTTATCTTGCTTTTGATTTTGAAAACCATACGATACCCTGAGTTAAGTGTTGGCTAGGTTTCCTTAGAAACATGCTCTTGCAAGAAAATCTCAAAAGCAAACAAAGAAAAAGTGATAAAGTGAGTTTAGAGGAGGTGATGAAATGCCATTAGCAGAATTTGCTTCATGAGTTCTGTATGTCTGTTGCCTTCTTTCGTTACTTTTTGCCTACTATCTCCTGCTACCAGATATGCACCCATGAGATTAGTACTTCCCAAAATATCGCCAGTAAAGCATTCTAGGTATACTTAGGCCTGATAATGATTCTAAAATACTGTGCTTTTCTTGACTTCCCAAAGTTTAGACTGGAGGAAAAGAGAACAGATCATCTTTACCTCTGGTCCATATTCCTTATGATATTTTTATAACTTAATGGGAGTTGTAGTTTCAGATTGAAAAATCTAAATGCAAACACAGTGGCTACTACTAGATGATTAGTGGTATCTAATTGGATTTAAGGTGTTAATATTACTTTCTTGTGTGTGTGTAAACACAATGTATGTAGTATAGGGGAAAAAAAAAAACTTAGCTCCAATTTTAACTATCTAGTTACTTATTTAACTTATCCATGGCTTCTTAAACATGGGTTTGTTGCTTTTCTTTTACTTCTTTGGCTGCCTTAGGTTATTTTCACTGCTTCTTGCTGGGCCCATCTGGTTTAGTTTATGGTAAACTGCTAGTTGGAAAACAGATAATAAATACCCCAGAAGCATCTCTTTCTTCTGCATTTCAGTACTAAATGCCCTGCAGTCAATCTTAAGGTGGCTCGGCATATGTCATCCGTCCAGGTGTTTGGATCCAGTTTTCCACAACTGTTCACAGTGTTCCCAGCTCATCCCATGGATGGTAGTGGCTATCTCAGCTTTCTGCTCTCTGCCAATGCAGCGAGTCTCAAATGTATTGTAAAAAAAAAAAAAAAAAAAAAAAAAAAGAGCAACTAGGGAGACCTTGCTAAAAATGCATATGTCGTGGCCCTACCATGGACCTTCTGAGTCAGAACTTCGGTGAGTGAGGATGGAACATCCTAATGCAGATAGTCCGTAGACCACTGGAAAATCTTGTGAGCCTAGAAATAGTCCTAACCCATCCCTCTAATTGATAATACCCTCACTTAAATCCTTTCTGCCCCATCAGAGAATGTTATAGATTGAAAAGTCCCTTATTCCTTTTGCTCAACTTGAAGTAAAGATGAGTTTAAATAGTTAAACAACGTGCCTCACACATTATCTCTATAGTGCAGTTAATTAGAGAACATCCCTTTCTTGGTAATTCAGCCCCACGACAGAGAAACTGTCTTGACAAAGTAGTCTGCCATTTGGAGGTGGAGGTGGAGGTGGGCGTTGGGGAGGAGAGGGTGGCAATTATCAAACCAACTATAGTGGTAATTATAGCTTGCTTGGGAAGAGATTCTACAAATGAATATAACCTTGTAGTCAGCTCAAGGATTTCATACATATTCTAAAAGTTAAAGAGCTGATTTTCTTTTTTAGTGTTAATGAATTGTAAATTGATTTGTTATGTGTTTAAATGACAGTCACTACAAGAAAGAATAAAAATTCCTTAATATTTCCATGGCTAATGCTCTACTAAATAAAACCAAATCACATTCAGGAGCCACTGTGAATGGTAAATAACTAGATATAAGCAGTCATCTTGTATTTTTAGCATATTCAGTCTTCGTGTTTTCCAGCAAGCAGAATTAGTAAAAAAAAAAAAAAAAAAAAAAAAAAAAAAAAGTACTATCATTTAATGAGAAGCAGGTGCAGTTTCCACAAACAAACCTGGAAACCAGATGAAAACTCTTATACTGAAAGGTTGGAAGTACACTTTTTCAGATTTTCTCAACTCCGTGGATATAAGTTTAAAACGAACTCTCAAGGGCTGGCACAATGTAAAACAATGGAAGAGTCACTGTACTACTTACAATGCCCATTCTGCTGTAAGTGGTTTCTTCTCTTCTCTTCTGACTTCATTTTGGCCTTTATGTACCATTGGCATCTTTAAAAAGGGTAAATAGAATCTTAGTTTTAGAATTGAATGAGAATCAAAACCAACTAAAATACCTATCACCCATAGGCAAAGTTCTTATCATAAAGGCCATTTTTTAAGAAAATCTTGATAACACGTGAAAATACTCCATATGACATTTTTCGTATATATCCAAATTAACTCCAGATAAGAACGAAATGCTCTCAAGTGGACTGATTGATCCAAATGATAGGAATCTTAGAGAATATTCTATAATCAGAAATAACCATCCTGTCCTTCCTTATATAACTTCTAATAGCTGGAGTTGGTAAAAGCATTAAAAGTCAAAATGAGAGCATGTTTTTGAGTCAAAAGCTCAGACATTTAGACAACTGTCTACTGGTTTCATTGCTAAAGAGCATGATTTCCTTTCTAATGTCAGAAATTTGGTAGAGGTATGCTCTGTTCTCTCTTGGGATGATAGTGCTCTAAGAAAGAGGAGATGCTTATCTTGCATGACTTCTTCAACATGAATAAATTCATCAGCATCCATATGATTTGACAGTTCATCAAATTTCTAATTCCAAATGGTTAAACAGAATACATCTGTGGTATACAATCCAATCTTTCAATGTGAACTTATCCTCAAACCCTATGGCAAATTGAGTATTTATTCAGAAATGTCATACAGTTTTTATAGAACAATTTCCAATGAATACTCCCCTATCAAGGTGCTTAAGGGATACTTCAAAATGAATTTTTTAATCCTGTATAATTGAAATTGTCTTCCCCAGGATGTAGAATATTAAAGTAGTTCCTAATGTTATATAAATGGGCAAACATGGAATGTAAAAACTGAAAATAATTTAGTACAAATTTTTCTTCATCATTGAATTCTCTTTTTAAGTGGTATTCAAATTCTGCTTCAGAAATCCCAAATAAAGATAACATTTGAGCGCATCTCTCAAGTTCATTAGGGCAAACTGATTTAGCCTAAAGGCTAAAGGTTTGCTAAACATACAGCAACACATAAAGTATTGGCATGCTTATTTTTTTAACCTAATTGTCATTGTGCCTTTCCATGCACCAAAATTGTATTTAATCCCTCTTCTTGCAAGACAGTCCTAGATAGGATCAGAAGAACTCCAACCTGTTATTTTTGGGATTTTGATTTGTTTTGTTTTGCAAACAAGCTTAGACCTCTACCAGGATGCATAGGGTTTTGTTTGGTTGTTTCTGTTGTTTTTGTAAGCAGTTCTCCCCTGCTAGTGATTAAGGATTTTGTACGTCATGTTTGGTATTTGTAGGATATTATATTGAATATTTTGCTTTCAACTAAATGTTTAGTTGGTTTAGAGAATCCAAAATTTGTTTTCTTCCCACTATAAAAGATGGTTGTACCAAAGCTGTGATGATGGCAGGAACTGTCAGACATTCCTGAGGTATAAAGGGACAGAGAAACAGAAGAGTGCTTGGCAACAGTATCTGGTGGGGGCACCATGACAAGTCCAAACTAGTCCTTTCTATTAGGATTAATTTATCAGTATTTCCTGCATTTTTTCATTAGATATTTTTCTTTTTTTCTTATTACTATAGCTGTGACTTTTCTATCAGCTAATCAGCCTCCCAACACTGGAGACTCTGAGATACTTTCTATTTATTACACAAGAGCAATGCTAGGTCTATTAATACAAAAAAAATTTTAAATACACATGGGATAAATGTGTCCCTTTTACAATTAATTTCATAAAGAAGTCACCATTTCAACTCAACCACATTAAGATACTCACGTGTTTCTCTGCTCCTTGAGAAGTTCTGTAAAGTGGGTTTGTTACAACTAAATCTGACACCTTCATTCAACAGGTAGCAGCTGCAGTCAGGCAGGGACCCACCTTTGACAAGTGCCTTCTAAGTACTTGTGAATTTATTGATCTGCACCTTTAGCCTGCACTAAAATTATAGATAATAATTTTCCATGCATGCATATCCTCTATAATTTTAGAATTAATTTTAATAAAATATTGATATGTAAGTAGAGTTTTAAAATGAACAAAACAAAGGGTGTTTATAGCTCACTGAACTGTTGCCCGAAGGTAGCTCTTTGTTATTTCTGCTCATTATCAAATATCAACATTTTCCAGTTGAGATGGCATACTTTGGCTGATGTCATCATGGATGCACACTTTTTCTGGCATTCTTATTGCACTTTTAAATCATGACACTGGTTGTTTGCAGTATGTGTGTTTTTCAGATTATCAGGAAAACTCTTGAGGTATTCTTTTGTGCCCCTACCGATAATCTAGAAGGAATTATTTTTCCCCTTGTAGGAATAAAAATATGATCTAATATATTGACAATATCTGACAAAGAGCTGAGGCCTAATATCAAGGCTTACATAAGAAATACTACTTGTTCTTTTTTGTGATTTCATACATATTATCTTTACTCACGTCTCTGTATTGTCAGTACCCAGCTCATGGTAACAATCTAATATATCTAAAAATCAGTAAATGGTTTTGATTCATTGTTACACAAAGTATGCACAAAAATAGAAATCTAAGTTTTAGATGGGTGAAGCACTTTGACCAGCTAGTCAGGATTTCAATCTAGGTCTTTTGCTCTGTTAAATTTATTGTTACTCTAAATTTTCATCCTTATTACACTAAAGTGGAGAAATACCGGGTTTATAAAACCAATTAATATAACTCTAATATAGATCCTTTCACTATTTAATGAATAAATATAATATATTCTATAATATTAAGATTTACATAAATTCTCTGTTGAATTATTTTTTCCCCCAGGAACAATCTCTTTCATGGGATAATTTGAATGTAGCAAAGGAAAAACTCAGAAGTAACTTATTAAGAATTTATCATTCTTAGCTTTCAAAGTGTGTTTATCAAGTCGTTAGTTGCTTTCATATTCAGAAGCCTATTGATACAGAGAACTAGACAGGTGGTTCTGTTACATAAACTTCAGTCAGAGCAGAATCTGCCCTGATCCCCTTTTCTCTCAAACACAGTTTGTTACATTGAAAAGCATATGAATACAAAGTATATAAGAGAACAGTTATTCGCAAATCTTGGTAGTAATCTGGTATGCTTTAGTTACCTCCCAGTGATTAAGAAGAACAAAGTAAGAATGACGAGGAGAGTAAATCCCCCAACAGCTGCAGTGGCTATCACGAGAATCTGTCCCTGTTCTGCTGCCATGTCAGAAGCTGAAACACAAATACAAAATTAGAATTTCCCTGGGTGACATTTCACACCAAAATTATTTCACAACTTATTATATGCTTGAAATATGGTAATGGACACCAAAAATCCCTGTAATATTTGCCTTTATTTGGCACACAGGATGCAAACTTAAAATAAGGGCTGAGGATCGAGGTCATAACCCACGACATAACCCTTTCTCCTTTTCCACAAAAATACCAATAGAATAGATGAATTCTTAGTATCCCACATTTTAGGATTAAGTATTTGTTGCAAATTTAAATCAGCAGATGGACTTAAAGGATTTTGTTTATATAACTGCTAACTTATTTCCTTAAACACTTTAATCAACAGACTAGGCTTTACCCACTGTTTTGGTGTCTATTTTTAAAAAGTGGAAAAACTATTGCATAATTCGCTTAAGAATGAGCTTTTTTATATTTCATGGAGCTTAATTCAAACACTAAAGTTAAGAATTCACACTCTACAGCACAAGCGTGTAAGTTCTTAGATGTCTAGCAGTAATTTAAAAACTAACATTTGAAAGCTTCCTTTTTTGAAGAAAAGACTAGATAACATATGGTAACAACATATTAATTCTCTCATTGACAAAACTGTATCTAAACCTGTATTGGATGCATGTTTCACTACTTCCCAGGAATCTTTTAAAATACATTAGTTCAATGAATTCATTAGCACTTATTTTGTGTATTACTGAACTTTTAGTCAGATATATTTTTTATTGAATGGGATATGAACTATTGCTTAGGAACAGAGGTGAGAAAACTGAGGCCCAAAGAAGGTAAAGAACTTGCCCAACTTCACACATGACCATCACCAGAATTCAAGCTTCAAATTTATGTTTCATTTCTCTTATGAAGAATTCAGTTAATTATCAATATTCTAAAATATCGAGTCAATCAGTCCCTTTAATATCCTTTAGCTAGAATAAATGTTGATTTTTATTTTGATTACTGTAAAAATCTATTAATCAAAGCATTTATACACAGAAAACTGAACCAAAGAAAGAATATAACATTATTCCAACATTATAACCAAAGAAACAATATAACTGAAAAACATTTAATTCTCTAACATAACATTTATTAAACTTGGCTACTTTAAGACTTTCATGGAAGTAGATCTTCTTCTGGGAATCAAGTATGCAGTATACTATGTGCAAATTTATAACCAGAGTAATAACTTCCTCAATAAAAATGACCTATCTACTAGAAAATATCTGAACATTAAAAGCTATTGTTGAGTAAGAAACCAGTTACAGCATTTAAGAGGCTTTTTGAGAAACCCACATGTAAATAAAATCAAAAATCATTTATGTTCAGTTTTCAGTAAGGGATTTATTAAACCTTGGAATTAGATTTTAGTCACTATGATTTAATTAAGATATACTCAGGCATCTATTTCTTTTAGCTTATAATCTGCGCAGATACAAGTTGAAGAGTTGCATCTTATCCAATAAATAATGTGCTGAAGATTTTTTTTATTAGGTCCTCAATGAATTTCCTAATCTTCAAAATAGCACTGATATTGTGGGAATTAATGCGTGCTCTAAAATGTCACATTTTCACACTGAAAATTATTGAATAACAAATTAAATGGAATAGATATTACAGAAAACAACACTAACTTTTTGAAGATAAAGAAGATGGCATTTAAAAAGAAAACGTTTACTTAGCAACTGCTGTATTTGTAAAATATATAATATAGTTCAAGAGTTTTAAAATTGGAGCCCATATTTTCACAATAGCCAGGTAGCAAATGATTTATTGGGACTGTATATTCAAAGTGCAGATAGAGGAGAAGATCATGTAACTGGGTCTTTTGAAAATCAGATTACTTTGTTACAGAACACGGTGTTGTTTAACTTAAATAATTACTTAGCAAACTGCCAGTTTTACTAATATATCTTCTTTTTCACACTTGTAATTACATATTTATGAACTTTGCTTCAATTAAAATTTTAATTGAATAACAGAATATTAAGTTGTGACACTTTGAAAAATGCATATGCCTGTATAATTGTTTCTTAACTTCTGGACCAGAAATCCTAAACACTGTTCTTTGGAGATTAACATACAGTTGACCCTTGAACAACACAAGTTTGAACTGCATGGGTCCACTTATATGCACAATTCTTTTTTTAATAATACAGTATGGTATTGTAAGTGCATTTTCTTTTATGATTTTCTTAACATTTTCTTTTCTCTAGCTTACTTTACTGTAAGAATACAGTATATAATACATATAACATACAAAATATGTGTTAATTGACTATGTTATTGGTAAGGTTTCTGGTCAACAGTAGGCTATTAGTAATTTTGGGGGAGTCAAAAGTTATATGTGGATTTTTGACTGAATGGGGCAGTGGGAAGGATTGGTGTCCCTAACCCTCATGTTGTTTAATGCTCAACTGTATAGAAATATATAAGTCATTTGAAAATAAGAGCATATAAGGTGATGCCCTATTATACTGGGAGTAAAATGCCATGGGTTATGGGGCTGGGATGATTATGAAAACATTAGGAACATCATCATCATCAACAGCAACCACTATTTGTTTCATACTAAACTGTTCTTGAGAATTATGCTTAGTACTTCAAATTCAGTATCAAATTATTCTGCACAATGGTCTTAACAGGTAGGTACTACTATTAGTACTAGTTTAAGTGGTTATATTATTTGTCTAAGGTCACACTTCTTGTTCACAGGAAAGCTGGCAATCCAATCCAATTTGCTAGGCTCCAGGCCCATGCTATTGCCAGTATTTTATATGACCATTTTCACTAACAGAACAAATGGCTAGATCCAGTGCTTTTATGGGTCAATCTATTTTGCTTGACCTTGGTGTCAGGTCTGTAAAATGAGAATGTTGAATTAAATGTCTTTGTCACAACCTTTCAGAGCAATTTTACTATGATATTGTGTTAACCATAAAGGCTACAAATATTGGAAAGAATAAGATTTGCCAGATGAAAATAAGAGGGACACTCATGATCTGTGCTGCAGCTCTTGGTCCTTAATGGGGATAATTTCTGCCCTCTTGTCATAATAATGTTGGCCAGTCACCAAGTTCTGACTATCTCAGGATGAAGGCTATAGTCCTTAACTTTGTTCACAAGGCTCTCTACAAATGGCTCTAAATTTGTATTTCCAGATTAATATCTTATCATTCTCTAACTATGCTGAATTTATTCCAATTGCTTAAAAGAGAATGCCAAACTCTCATCCATGGCCAATTCCTAGTCACCCCTCCTACATGAACATCACATCATTTGGGCAGATTTCTCTGATTGTTTAGATTTGATTAGGTCCCCAGACTTATGTTCCCACAGAGCCTTGTACTACCTCTACCAATAAATTTCAATCATGTTTTATCGAAAGAACTTCTTCTGTAATCTTTATTTTTTAATTAGACTACAAATTCCATGAGGGTAGGGATTTTATTATTCACTATTGTATCTATAGTTAAGTTGAATGATGACATCTCCACTACCCCTCTCCTTGCCCCTACAGAAAAAGAGAGAGAGAGATGGAGAGAGGGAGAGAATTTGTAGGTGCAAGTAAGTTAAGGATCAGTCATCCTGTATTAGCTGGGTGGAACCAAATCCAATGACAAATGTCTCATATAAGGAGACAAAAAAGAAGACAAAGAAGAGAAGTCCATGTAAAGACAGAGGCAGAGACTGTGGAGTTATGCAGCCACAAGGCAAGGAATGCCTGGAGCCACCAGGACCTAGAAGAGGCAAGGAAGGATTCTCTCCTAGAGCCTTAGGAAGGGGTAGGCTTCTGGACTCCATAACTGCGAGAGAATAAATTTCTGCTGTGTGTGTCATTTATGACAGCAGCTCTAGGAAACTAATACAGTATTCAGCCTATAAGGCCTGATACATAGTAGTAGCTCAATAAATATTTGAGGGAATGGACTGAATGATGGTTTGCACTGGGTGATTCTGGTTAAAGAAAAAAAAAAGTTAGGTTAACCTAGGGTAATCCATATCCTCACCTTCCACTTGAGATAGGTAAAGATTTACCCTGAAGGTAGCTATATGTATGTGAAGTAAGTCTACCCAACATGATTTTAATCAGAAGAATCCAATTATTCTGTATGCTTGGAGATAATACTTTCCAGAAGGCAGAAGCTGCTGGGAAGTACAGACTTCTACATGTGATCAACTTAAGTTGATTAAGCTTAGAAATGTGAATCTAAGGTTAAGAATTCATCAGTTCCGGGGCACCTGGGTGGCTCAGTCTGTTAAGCGGCTGCCTTGGGCTCAGGTCATGATCCCAGGGTCCTGGGGTTGAGCTCCGCATCGGGCTCCCTGCTTAGCGGGGAGTCTGTTTCTCCCTCGGCCTCTGCCCCTGCTTGTTCGTTCTCTCCCTCTCTGTCGAATAAATTAATAAAATCTTAAAAAAAAAAGAAAAAAAGAATGCATCAGTTCCTTCAACAAATATTTACTGAGCACCTATTACATCGCAGACACTGAAATAAACACTGGAGTTTCAGTGATGAACAAAAAAGACCATTACTGCCCTCCTGGATTTACAGTTCATGGGAAAGATAGACAATGAACAAATAATTACAAGTGTAAGAACTGTTTACAAAAGGTATACATGGGGGTTGCTCTGGAAAAAGAATAAGCAGCCCCTAGCAATGAATCAACAGAGTGGCACTGATTCTTGGACTATGTGAGAATTATGGTGCCAACCCCTGCAGTCGAAAATCACTGTATATCTTTTGATTCCCCTCAAATTTAACTACTGTTGAGTAGTAATAGCTGATTGGAAGCCTTTGCCAATAACATAAACAATTGATTAACACGTGTTGTGTGTTATACTATATGTATTATATACTATATTCTTATAATAAATTAGGCTAGAGAAAAGAATATGTTATTAAGAAAATCATAAGGAAGAGAAAATACATTTATAGTACTGTAAAAAATATGCATATGGGCAGTGCTCACAGTGGTCCTGTGAACCTGTCTTGCTTGGACAATGTTTGGACAGAACAGACCCAGGACATCCCTTCTTCCAGCCTCCAGCCACCCTCCAAACTTGGAACCATAATCTCAGCTATCATCTGCCTCTGGGATCTGCCAACACCATTTTTAGAGCTTATTTCCTTCTTGCTGATCAACCATGAACTCCCAGGTTCATCAGAATTATGCCACCGAGCTGGACGCTGCTGCCGCCCACTTGGTCAACACGCGTCTGCAGGCCTCCTGCACCTACCTCTCTTCGGGCTTCCATCTCCCCCTCCATAATGCCTCTTGAGGGCGTCGGCGCCTTCTTCTGTGAGGCGGCTGAGGAGAAGCCGGAGGGCGGTGAGGAAGGGCTCTTGAAGATGCAAAACTAGCGGGGAAGGTCACACCCTCTTCCAGGACAGGAAGAAACTGTCCCAAGATGAGGAGGTAAAACCCTGGACGCCATAGAAGCCGCTATGGTCCCGGGAAGAACCTGAACCAGGCGATCCGAGATCTGCCTGCCCGGCGTTTCGCCTCACAAACTCCCCTGTCTCTGCGACTTCCTGTAGAACCACTTCCTGGATGAGGAGGTGAAACTCATCAAGAAGATGGCAACCACCTGACTAACCTCCACAGGCCGGCTGGCTCCAGGCTGGGCTGGGCCAGTATCTCTTTAAAAGCCTCATGCGCGGGACACCTGGGGTGCTAGGTCGGTTGAGTGTCTGCCTTCAACTCAGGTCCTCTGATCGAGTCCCGCCTGGAGCTCTCTGCTGCGTGGGATCCTGCTTCTCCCTCTCCCTGCTGCTCCCCCTGCTTGTACTCTCTCTCTCTGTCAAAAAAAAAAAAAAAAAAAAAAAGGCTCATGTGCAACTATGAGCCTCTGGAGCCCAGTGGCAGTGATGTCAGGGCTTCTGCCTGAATCTCTCCCTGTAGCAACTATGCAGCATTTTAACCACTCTTGAGCCTTGTGCCAAGTCTTGGACCAAGTGAAAACAATAAAACTTTCGCAGGAAAAAAAAATTAAAATCAAATCAAATCTGTGCGTAAGTGGACCTGCACAGTTCAAACCTGTGTTATTCAAGGGTCAACTACATGTGTTAAGAGAAGGAGGAAGAGGAGGAGGAAGAAAGGAGGAGAAAGAGGAGGACTTGTTCCTTGGTTAGAGGTCTCAAGAACCTGATTTATTTAAGTAGACAGACCAAAAAACCATAAAATCATCTATCTACCAAATGGATTCCAGAAAAGTACAGTATAGTTGCAAATTCTCCTGTCATGCATGAAAACTTGTCTGTTAGCACCATTTGTCATTTTTCAACCCTAAAAAGATTATTTCTAATTAGTTTTGTAGGAGAAAATGAATATCATTTACTCGTGTAAATAATGTCCTAGAGAGCAAACCTGTGCTTAAAAAAAAGAAATAATGACATCCAGGTAAGAAATGAAATTTATTTGCGACTAGTTGATTGGAAATGTCCCTTCGCTTAATGGAATAAGGTTGTAGTCTTGGAAAAATACAAGTATATTAAAATAATTATTTCACTGTATGGTTTGAAAAAAGACACACTTCCTGGGGCGCCTGGGTGGCACAGCGGTTAAAGCGTCTGCCTTCGGCTCAGGGCGTGATCCCGGCGTATGGGATCGAGCCCCACATCAGGCTCCTCTGCTATGAGCCTGCTTCTTCCTCTCCCACTCCCCCTGCTTGTGTTCCCTCTCTCGCTGGCTGTCTCTATCTCTGTCGAATAAATAAATAAAATCTTTAAAAAAAAAAAAAAAAAGAAAAGAAAAAGGACACACTTCCTTAAGAGGAAGCAATTATCCAAAAAGAGATGCAAAATTGTTCCTGAACAAGAGCTTAGCACCTAGCCAATGCTTGGCGTAAGTCAGGATGCCATTGTAAGTGAGGTTTACTTTAGCTGTTTCTATTTAAAGAGAAAAAAAAAAGTGAGGTTCTTTACTTGGAATCCAAATACTTCTAAAAAATAGATTTAAAAAATAAATTTCATGTCTTTAGGAAAATATGAGAGAAAAGCAATTTGGCTATTTTTAACCAAAGAATTTTCTTCTACTGAGACATGATTTTGTCTCTCTGTAATCAAGATTATTCTAGTTTATATTTACACTTCAAAGTAAAATCTGTTATTTGTATGCTGTGTCATTTTCTGTGGAATAGCTTTTAAAGTTAACTCTTTTCTGTTATGAACATCTTTTTAAAGTTATTGAAGACAGCAGTTACATGATTTTTTTTTTTTTTTTGAGTAAAGTTTTTTTCAAATGCTGCCTGGGGAAATAAATGGTGGTATATATTGTTTTATATTTACATGTTTTACTTATGACTCCCAATTCTTGATGAAATGTCAAAATTTCAAGTGATATTATCTCACCATTTCACCAAAATGATTTTCTAAAGCACAGCAGAAATCTCAAAAATGTAATGGATTGACAGTACCCAGTTAATTAATCTTAAGGTTTACTGACAGACCATACAGGAAATCCTTAGCATTTTTTTTTTATTTTCAGGAAAAAAAAAAATTCCCCTTTTAGGTCATATACTGTAATCAGGATTGGCTTAACCTTATGAAATGAGGTACTTATATAAAGATTTAGCAATATATAAAGGAGACTAATCTGTAAAACCTCAACACTATATGGTTATATAGACATATGAGTATGACATATGAGTGAAAGCTGAGGGTACATTTCTCCTAGATAAACATAATCTTGTGATTTTGTAGATGATGCTGTTACTCTCTTGGCTACCTGGACTTGAAATGTGCAGTCATCTCTGATTCTACCTTTCCCTACAACTTCACGTCCAGAATCAAATCTTTATCATGTCTGACATTATCTTGTGTTTATTACCACGGCACAGCCTCATTTCAGGCTTCATACTCACATGATTAGGCTATGTTTATGTTTTTCTATTCAGTTGGCTTTCTATAGTATTTCTTCCCAATCCATCTCACATGATGTGGCCACAGGATTATTCTTCAAAATAATATTTAAAAATATTCAGAGTCTTCCCCAGTGCCTAGGGGGTCAAATCATCCCACCGCAGTGGGGACACCATTCTTAGAGAACTCCAGACCTGACACCTTGGACTCAGCCCTCCCATGATTCTCTCCTTGGCCTTCAGGTTAATCATCAATTCTGTCGTTCCTACATTTTAAGTATTTCTTAGATAGATCCCCGTTCTCTCCTGTTCCCGCAGCTATTCAGATACTCATCACATGTATTTGAATTCAGCTAGATGGCAACTTCATTTATGTGGAAGGCAGAGGAACAATAACAAGATGGACAAAAAGAGCCTCTGGAGAGACATTTGACAGAGATTCACATACTAAAGAATGCGTAGTTTACTCCATAAAACAGGTCTGATGCCTCACACTATTACTTCAGACCTGTTCATTGATTGCCAAGTTCACAAAACAGTAGAGTAACAGTAAATTAAGTAAATGGAGGCCAAGGGGGAGATATCTAAAGAGAAGGAATGGAATGGAAGTGCACACTGCTGGGCTGACTGCCAGAAGAACTGGGAAAACTGAAAATCTGACACAAGATTCCAAAATATACACTATTCTGGAGTCATGAAGTTAGGATCAAACATCCCTGTAAAATTCAGGGAGCGTAGAAGGACTCACTATGTTATAACTCCAAACATTAATATGATCATACAAGGTCAATTACAAAATGCTGAATTACATTCAAGATATTTTATTTAACAGGCCAAGAGTCTGTGGATGAATGACTACAAAACAATGTCTCTGCAAAATATTTTAAAATAATAAAAATAGTGCTTTTAAGGCCAAACTTTTGTCTGAAAACTTTAACTGTCAAAAAAGATTCAATGTCTGAGGATTTCAGGGGTTTTTGGCTCATTTCAACTATCCTATAAGCTTCTTGAGGGCAGAAATAATATCTCTCAACTTTCTATATCACATGGGATTAGTAGAGTGCCTTACACAATCTAGGAATTAATAAATATTCATGAAGAAGAGCTAAGGAACACACTCTTGATATAAGGATTAAATGTCCCTGGCTAAAGAAGAGTTTTCATATATGATGTATTTGGAAACGTTCCTGTTTAAAAATGTTCTAGTTATACAAACGACCCCTTGCACATTTGTACTTTGGTATTTAATATGTGCAGAGATAAATTAATAGAAAATACTGTGAGTTAAGATTTCTTATTCAAATACCCCTGCTTAGGCTTTGAATGAAGTAAGTATTTAAAGGAAGAGTATTGCCATGGTATTGTATTAGCATGTTTCTTTTACATTCATTCAATATTTGATGCCATTTACCAATAGGAAAAATACTTCTAAGATGAGAGAGAGAGAGAGAGAGAGAGAGAGAGAGGCAGAGGCAAGAGATTCTCTGTTCCACTCAAGTAAACCAGTTACTAAATTCTCAGTTGGACGGAAAAAAAAAAAGCCTCATGGATCATATCTACCGAAGTAGGGACCCTTAGCTGGGATTATACTTTTTCAGAAAGTGATTTCACTGCTGTATTTTCCTCCTCTGGTCTGCCAGTTCTCCAGAAACAATGCAATTCAGTACATCAAACTGTGGCTACATTGGGACAGAGAAGATTTCAAGATTCACTCTTCTTGATGACCTTAATTTACTTGTCAGATAAAAATGCCAAATGACACAGGGATAATTGGAAAATGTGAGTTTGGTACAACTTGATGGAGAGGCAGAGCAGAGGCAGGTAGTGCAGCATGAAACACATTTTGTTTTGTTTGAAAGATTCTTGTGTGCATTGATAAACGGTCAAGATGCCTTGACAGGCAGGCTTCAGGTGACAAAGAACAAAGAGAAGTGATTGAGGCATTTAAACACCTGGAACTACTGTTAACATTCTAAATGTCAAGGATTTAATTTGTAATCTTTTATATTTCATACTGTTACTTGAAGTTGAGATAGGTCTTTGATAACATATTTTGCAACTGAAACACTTACTCCTTTATACATGCATATTTCATCTCTTTTTTTTCTTTTTAAGATCCAGTGTAGAATAGAATTTCCTTACAAATTTCACAAATTCCCTGGACCCAATGATGTTCAATTTCAAACGACATTCAACATGCACCATAATATTAACAGTATTTGCATATTGGTAGGCATATATATATATATATAATATTAATAGTGAGTATTTGCATATTGGTAGTCATATATATATATATATATATACACACACACACACACTTGAGGTTATAGCTTCTCTATGTAACATTTAGTGTGGCTTGAGGTAAATGGCTTTGTAATTAAATGTATAGTCCTTAGAGATCACAAATTTCATAAGGCTTATAAACTCAAAGATTTCTTTAGAATCTATTCTTCATAGAAAAATATGTAAAGAAAATAATCCTGATTAAAAGCACACATTAAACTGAGGGTTGCTGGAGGGGTGGTGGGTGGGGGAATGGGATAACTGGGTGATGGGCATTAAGGAGGGCATGTGATGTGATGAGCACTGGGTGTTATATGCAACTGATGAGTTACTGAACTCTACATCTGAAACAAATGCTGTATAATATGTTGCTAATGGAATTTAAATAAAAAAGTTAGAAAAATAAACAAAAGCACACATTGATTATTTAGAAAAGTTTTAGAAAGTTTCTTGAGTGAATTCTCATTCATCAAAAACAACAAAACTAGTAATCATTTAGAATGTGCTAAACACTGTGATATAGGGACTAGGGAGACAAAGAAAACCAAATAAGCCTGGTTTCCTATCCTCATAGTAGTTTTTCTTTAGTGAGGGTGACACTCAAACCTTAACTGTAATATAGTGAAACTGTTGCTAAATGGAGGCATGTGTGAGGGTCCTGAGGGAAGAGCAGGAGCATGATAATCTTGACAGAAAGAAGGGAAGGAATGCTTAAAAAGGAGTGATTCTTAAGCCAAATCTGAAAGAATCAGAAAAAATTTGCAAGTAACCAAAATGATAAGTAGATATTTGACATTACGTATATATGGAGACATGAAACAGCACATCTTCTTGGAGTTTTTTACATGCACTTTGAGGCAGAATAGGAACAAGAGCTATAGGCTAGGAAGGTGGAGAGAATGGATCATGAATATTCAGTGACATCAGTCAGCACGCTTATGTTTTTCTCAGGAGTGGAGTAGATGGAGATGAGAGTTTACTCAAAATTGCAATTTTTAATATGGGAAGAAACTGCCAGAAGATAGATCCAACGGAGGAGGAAAAAAAACAAAAAAACAAAACAAAATGAAACAAAAAACAGAACTGAGATTAAGAAAGTACTGAGGCCATGTTTGGAGAGCTTGGATTTGGCCTGAATCTCACATGACTCCTTGAGCTTGCAGTTACATAAAGTAATAAAGTCCCACTTTTCATCAAACCAGTGGGGTTTTTGTCACTTCAAATTGAGAGTCCTACTTAATAAAATGAAACAAAGAGGAGAAAATTTGGCTGTAAAGGTCCATATGCATATCCTATAATGAGGGGAGGGAGGATAAGTGGGTCTTTATATTTCCAAATTAGCTACTAATAACTTCTCATTGAGTTAGATGTTTTTAATCTCCATTTACTATTTAAAATTTTTTCTATGTTGAACACAGCCTTCTGAGTCCATTTGCCTCAATAACTGGATAGATGAGATTGGAAGAGTAAAGCAAAAATGGGGTGTGTGGGCATTACCTTGATAAAACAACCTTTCTTTATGCAAAGAATACCAAATGTTCTGCTTGGAGAGACCCCATTTTCTTTTTCTTTAATTGACTGATTGGTGAGGAGAGAAATTAGTTCTGTGGACCTCACGTATTGATCTAATAAAAACTGCATGATTGTAAAAACAAACAGACCAAAAATAAAAACAAATGAACAGACATTTCTGGTGACGTTAGCTAGACAGCATGTTACAATCAGATTGTGGAAGAATCTGCCCAATTTAAACCCATCTAATTATAAACTCATTGCCACCAAATCTGGAGCTAAACAAATTCCTGTGAAGACCTTTGCTTAACCTTGACAGTTAATGACAAAACAGATTTGAGGCTACAGTTGTCTCTTACGTGGCTTCAGTAGAAGTCTACAGAAGCACCAAACCAACAACATTGGTGGTGGAGGGCAATTTCTCTTAGCTTTATGGACCCAAGCACAGTGCTCCAAATACATGAGATCACTGGCATCCAACAGGGACCTGCTACTCCCTATGCCAAAACTCATTTGATTATCCCCTGAAAGTGAATAAGTTCTAAAGGAAGTTCTTGGGTCATTGTTTGAAACTGTTTGAAGCCTGCAAACTATTTACCTCAACTTCTAACTGATCGCCGCAATCAAGTCTGCAGAGATTCAAAGACAGCCAACCTGCTGTCCCACAAAACTATGACTCCATCAATTTTTTTAATGTTCCCTCTATTATTTATGTTATGCTTTCCCTTGAACTATGCATGAAGTCTCCAAGTTAAATGTTTTGTATTAGAAGGAAGAGGGTTTTAGGCACAATAGTATCCTACAACTTACTGCTATTATTTTCAAGAAATAAGATTGTTTGCTTTGCCTGTTGATCTTTCACTAAATTTTGGGTTCATTGCCCAGGGAATCAAGTTAACTCAAAAGGGAGGCTTAGTATTGTGATTCTGAAAATGTGGAGTAAATACCCCTAAAGAAATAAAACTGAAGCGGAAAAATTTCCTGACACACCCATTCACAATTTCATGTTATATAAAACAGTACTGTGTTTTATTTATTCATCTTTTACACTAATATCTTCATGATATGATATTGATTATAGGCAAACTGGGCATGTGTCATCTTGTTAGAAAGATATGCCTTTTCCTATATGCTGATGATATGGGTTTAATATTCAACAACTAGAACTGATTTCTGGATACAAATAATTCTGCCATCCTACTGCTGCCAGAAGGGATTGCATGTCATCAACTTTATCAAAACTAAAATTATTTTCTTTGGCACACAAAAGGTGATTGATCAAAACTTTACAAAACAAGACAACCTATTCCATTTTGTATGAGCATACTTTTTCCACAGCTTATCCTAGAAAGCATGCTGCAAAACTATGCAGTTCAATATAACGTTTTCCATGGGAGCATTACTCCTCGGGTTTCTTTTTGATGACTTAGAACACCTGCTTTGAAAATTTTCCAGGCCAGAATCATCTTTTTTCACAGTATCCAGTGGTGTGGAACTCTGGGCTTTCAATCCAGAGTATGCCTAATTGTTGGAGCAAATTCAACTCTGCTTCGTAAAGACAATCTTTGCTTTGTTTCCAACCCATTTCAGTGCAGATGGAAGAATGGGCAAGAATATTGGTTGGGTATCTTGCCTTTAACAGTGGAAAGATTTCTGTATTTCTTCACCTTATTTTTAAAGCATTTGTACCATCTAACATTATGAAAATAGAGAAATTACATTCTAAGCTCTCTTTAAAGACTAACGTCAAAATTCTTTGTAAGTTTCCTCCGAGGTATCTGTTCAGCCCTGTCTCTGAAAACGGCCTCTGCCTCCACAGCGGGGTCCTGCAAAATTGTCCTCTCTGTCTCTGCTCCCTACTCACATGAATTGGATTAGGAATGGAGACCTGATTCATATTGGGCCCAAACATGATCTCTCTTTCCAGAATTTGGAATTAGGATTCACGGTCAGTTTGGTGGTTTTGGTGTATGGTAGGAATAAACGGGAGATGTGAATTTGCAAGCCACGAAACAGAGATGTATTTTCCTAAATGAACATATACACAGGTAAAACTAGTCCTAGGAGAGAGAAATGGAAATAAGTGGCTGTGCGGACTAAAAAAAGACTAGTCGCCTTTCATTTCAAGAGTTTTCTAGTTTCTGTTTCAGTTCATCTTGAAGCCTACCCATGTTTACTCCCCAGGTTTCCATGGTGGCCCTGTCTGGGACATTCTTAAATCTCTTTTTGCTGAAACTAGCTCATGATATATTTGATACCTGCAATCAAATGGCCTTAGGGTCTCCTGATTTTTAATTTCTGATCAAAGAACAAATATTTAGAAAATAAAGAGTGATTCCTTTTCATTCGCTTCCCAGGTATATTAGCTCTTTTGAAGTCTGTATGCAAGGAATCATATTAAGTAACCTTCCTCCCTCATCTCATTCACAGCATGGAAATCTCCTTCCATCAGTGACACTTTACCTTGGGTCTGCTTCTATCAAAGGTTGGGTCACAAAAGACCACATTAAAAAAACACACTGTTGCATTTGTTGAAAAAACTCTGCTTGAGGCCATTATCTTCAAATTCCTCCTCTGTCTTTCCTACAACATTTCTGCTTCATATCACAAGAGCATGAGGACTTCTCTATTCTCTGGCTGCTTCTAGAAATCTCAGAGACAGAGATAATGTACATGTGGTGCACCTCTAGTAATACTCCTCAAAATGAGATTCTGTTCCCCCTCGTTTTTATGGATCACATTTTCTACTTCTAGTTCTAATTTAGTAAATGTTTTGTAAATGTGTTTTAGACCGCCTCAACCATTTTTAGGGAAAAGAGAAATGCAAATAAAAGTCAACATTCTTCTGTTTAGTTAATCTGACTTTCTGAGAAGGCATCTCTATAAAAATTAAGGGCAATTTAGGTAAGTTAGCATATATACGGAAAAATCATGCTACTTACTGCTTAAAGCATTTAGCTTTCTTCCTAGAACATGAAACTTGACTGTACTTGTAATACTCTCTCATCTCCAGTAATAGGTATCAATGACTTAGATTAGCTGTATGTATGTTTGGGCATGTTCTGTTAAACAAAATTCTTGATTAAATAATTCTGGATGATTAACAAAAACTGTAATAGAGGTCATTTCTATCGCCTTTTAAAACATGAGAAGAATTTCCAAATTCCACATACTTACTGGCTTGACTAATTCATGTGTTACATTCCTTATTTTGGCGGTGGTGGGGGTAGGGGTAATGGAGGTTCATACATCTAGCTTCAAGGGAGGTTTCCTACGCTGCTTCTCTTTTGATATTAACAAAAGGTATTTTTCTAATTGTTTTTGTTTTCCCAACTGAGCTTTGCTATCTTTCACCTGTCCTGATGCCCCAATTTCCACAATATAAGCTACTGGAAGTCTTAAGGTAAAGGTGCATATAAAACTCCTTTAACTATCTTCACAGTCATGGACCCCCATCTCCCCTCCTGTATGTAAGTCCTTGTGCCTTAGAGGCATAGGTCACTGATCAATGTAAAGGTACAATTACCCCATCAATCTCTTATGTACTCACTTTTCACCTTCCTTTCCAGAAAAGAATTTCTCCCTCCATCTTAAGCAGTAAGAGCACTTGAAAAATGATGACAGAGACACAGTCTCATGTACAGAAGTTTGTGGGTTTTTTTAATTAAAATTCATTAAATTTATCTTACCTCAAGGGTAATGGTAGAGTATGATTATGAATGATATACTTTTACAATGCTTGAAAATATTGCTAAAATCAAGCAAACAGCCATTGTAAAGGTAAACTTAAAAAAAATCATTGGGGGGTGGGGCGCCTGGGTGGCTCAGTTGGTTGAGCATCTGACTCTTGATTTCATCTTGGATCATGATCTCAGGGTCATGGCACTGAACCCTGTGTTGGGCTCACTCTGTGCTCAGCTCAGAGTCTGTCCCTCTCCCTCTGCTTCTTCCCCCACCCCCAACTCAGCATGCTCTCTGTCAAGTAAATAAATAAAGTCTTCAAAAAAATCTCCATGGGTATTAACTGGGTATCTTTACATGTTTTTGTTTAACTCAATTTGAAATCTATCATCCCAGTGGACATTTGAGCAGGACGAGAGGGAGAAAAATGACAAAAAGCTCGCTCGTTTTAAAATGGTGCTGCTTCTTCGACGGATAAATACAAACAGTGAGAAGTGATTTGGAAGGACTCAAAAGGCATTTTGAATGCTGCAGTACAGAATGTGACATAAAAAAGAAGAATGTGCTAAAGGCAATTAGATAACTCAAAGTCTCCCTGTTCTCACTTGTTTGTCTGCTGGGCAACTTGGATTAATTTGGGAAAGAATGGACGAGCCCTCTTTCCAGTCATTATGCAAGGTAAAAATGTGTCTATAAAAGTTCAAATATTCTCAAACCTGTATCTGTTCCATAATTTGAAAAAATAAAATCCTTCCTCAAACAAGATATTCCGTGATTATTACTTACAGAACTTACAGTATAACTAATACCTATTCTGAGCTGAAATATAATTTTCAATAAACAGCTAAATTTTCTTTGGACTGCTTATTTCTGCGTAAGGAAATCAGTTATTTATTTATTTAATTAAAAAATTATTGTGGGATAGGTTGCTGGGGGTCATTTCTACTTGAAAACTGCGAATTCCACGGCAAGTCCCTAAGGAAGTTTTCTTTCTAGAATTACATTTTTTTTCCTTTTCTAAAATTTTTTTCTTTCTTCCTTATGAAATGAGTAGTAGCTGATTTATAGCACAGGCTCATACAAAAAATCATAATGGACCCAATACAGGATTGACTCTCCCTTAGAAGGATAGTCATTATTCTAACAAACACTTCTGGAGTGCTCACATGTGCCATCTGCAGTTCTAAATATGTCACATGTATTTTAGGATCTACTTTATAGATGAAGAAACTGAGGCACAGAAAGTTTAATTAACTTGCCTTGGTTACATGGATAGAAGAGGCAGAACCAAAATTTAAGTACAGATAGTCTATTCCAGAGTTGCAGTTTCTAACCTTTATGCTCTATTGTCTGTTGGTGTGGAAATCTTTCATGATTCAAGTATTCAAAAGAAAAGTGGCCCAACCCATACATAGTCTGATTACCACAGAAACAGGAGGGACAGTGGTTCTGGGTCCACAAGGTGATGTTGCTGGAATGGGACTGAGGAGACTCCCTGACTTGCAAACTGTGCTGGTTAAGCTCTGGTATCTCAGAAGTTCAAGTGAGGAGTTACCTTGTCCACCACTCCAGGGCTTAGGCACTGGGAGGGCAACTCATCTGGGGACTCCCACTCACCCTTATATGTCACCTGTAAAAATTAAACAAAAACTGACACCAAGACTAGGCTAAGGTAAGGTAATGTAATGCGCATGGGTAAGGTAATGCGCATGACAAGTAAATGTCAAAGGGAAGAATCAGAATGACATGATTGCTATAGAAGAGTGTCTAGATGCAAGAAGATAAGAATATTGTTTCATTCTCTAAATATAATTTTGAAATTTCTAGAATGGAATTTTAGGGCTGAAAATTAATACCAATAATGTCAGTATTGATACTCAACATTTCTGAGCCCTAACCACACAAGTACTCGATATTCTGCTAAGTACTTCACATGCATTGAACCAATGCATACTCACAAGAACACTAGAAAGTAGGTGGTATTCTTTTTTTTTTTTTTTTTAAGATTTTATTTACTTATTCGACAGAGATAGAGACAGCCAGCGAGAGAGGGAACACAAGCAGGGGGAGTGGGAGAGGAAGAAGCAGGCTCCTAGCGGAGGAGCCTGATGTGGGGCTGGATCCCATAACGCCGGGATCACGCCCTGAGCCAAAGGGAGACGCTCAACCACTGTGCCACCCAGGCGCCCCAGTAGGTGGTATTCTTATCTGTACTTTTTCTGATGTGGAAACTGAGGCGTAGAGTGGTTAGCTGACTTGTACAGAGGTAGTGATAGGGTCAAAATCTAAATCCAGGGTTAAGTCCAAAGCTTGAACTTTTAACTAAAATTCACTAGTTTTCTTTAGCTCTCTATTTATCTGTGAAGTATCTGCCAAGTTGAATTGCACAAATCAGCTGCTATCATGAAAAATTTCCTTGTTCTTTCTGCTTATTTATATCCTCCCTTTTCTTCAAGGCCAAGGTTAAGGCCCTCCTCCACAAAGTGTTTGCCAGCTGCCTAGCTCATAGCAATAATTCAAATTATAGTGATAGTTAACATTTAAGGATAACATTAGGAGATAGGCACTCCCTATCCTCCTTCTCAGCTTTACTCTTGTCCAGAGCATCTCTCATCACCTGTCTTAGGGGACGTTTCCTGGGGGACAGATTCTGCAGTGCAGATTTGCAGGTAGCAGGTAAGGAGTGACCTCAGGAGTGACCTCAGCATGGACAGGTTGGGAAGTGAGGGGAACAGAAATAGGAAAATGGAGCAGTTGAACTGCCATGTGGTAGCTACAAAGACCTCTGCAGATCTCAAGGGCTGAGATGACCCTTCACAGCTGTCTTGAATTGAACATTGGGACTCATCTTTGCACCTCACAATGACCAGACTTGGATTCTGCCCACCTCTGGAAGGAGGAAATGACTCTGGGGAATGCAGCTTCTTTTGGACAGAGGCAACCTCTGGAAAGGAATTCGGCCAGGAGCCTTTGGCAGGCAGCACACCCACTAGCTAAGAGATTAAGTAAATGCCTGGGTCCTGAAGGAGAGGTCTAGGTAACACACCAGAGCTCTGCATCACTTAACATTCTAAATATTTCACTCATTGCTTGCTTATTGTCTCCCTCCTCTCTCGAACATAAACTCTAGGACAGGACACCAAGGATCTTTGTCTATTTCTGCTATATCCACAGCACGTAGAACAGTAGTTAGTACAGAGTGTGTTTTCACTGATATTCTTTGAATAAATTAGTGTACAAACACATAAATAAAGTTCCAGTTTTCTGATAAGGAAACCAAAGCTTACATAGACTAAATGGCCTTCCTTAAGTCCTAATACCTAGGAAGTGGCAGAGCTTGGTCTGGCCCAAATCCTTAACCTTTCACTCAGAAGTTCTCCATTTTTAGAGCAAGGGTAGCTCATTTAGCACATTCCCTTTATTTTATTGATGAGAAACTAATGTCTAGAGTGGAGAATGGTCATGAGCCAAGATACAAAGTCTTACATTGCCTTTACCAATTAGACGAACCAACCAAGTAACCTAGCCAAAGATAATTCCATGAGAGCCTTGTGTGGCATATTAGTCTTGGTGTCTAACTTTGCTTTGCTAACATATCACCTTTATGATATCTAGATTCATGAAGTTTTCCAGATAACTTAATTTCCAGAACATCTGCGACTGACCAACTTTCGATGAAAGTTTGGCATGAGATGGCTCACCTCCAGTTTTCTCAGGAGGCTCTAGTGAGCAGGTCATAATTCACTGTGTCTTGAAAGTCCAGAGACCAAATATGAACTGTCAAGGAGAAATATGCAGGCTTACATGCTGGCAGAGAGCAAGCATGTGTTAGAATTTAAATTGATAATTCCCAAGGTTCCAGCACCTTCAGTAGGTGAATTCTAAAGCTAAAATAGTCTCTAGGGATTTTGGAAGTTATGACAGCTATAGCAGTGACAATGAAGAAGATATTTGGAAGGTTTTATTTTTAGTGTGGCTAAAATGAAGGTGAGAAAATTAGATGTGTTAGCAATGGCACCAGAGAAGCTATGGGAAGTTCATTTTGATTGGCTTGCCTGTCTCCAAACTACAGATAAAGGGAAGAAAAATGAAAACTCCGGAAGGTTTCAGCCTCCTGGCATTGCATGGCCCTTGCCTATCTATGACTCCAGCCACATGTCTTGTATTTTCTGTACCAAGATCACACCCTCAACACTCCTTACCTCTGTTGAAGCCGCTGGTTCTCTAACTAGAGAGTGCCTCAGAATCCCCTGGAGGGCTTGTTCAAACCGAATGCTGTGCTCACCCCCACAGTTTCTGATTCAGCAGGTATATGGTCAAGTCTGAAAATCTGTATTTCTAACATTTTCTCAGGTGTTGCTGCTGATTTTGGCTTAAGGCCCACATTTTGAAAACCATGGTTCTAGCCACACTAAAATTCTTTCAGTTACTAGAAGGGTCCATACTTTCATTCGTATACCTGCACACATGAGAGAACAGAAGCTCCCCAATTCTCTTATCTTACCCCCCACCTCACCCTCCACCCGCCTCACTAGCAAGGCCAAGTTTTATTTAACTTTAAAGTTTCCTTAAGATATCACATCTTTTTGGAAGCTTTCCTTGACATAAGTTTGTCTGGGTTTTTCTCCTCGTGCTCCCCAAAATGTCACGTACAACCTCGTAACCTTGTTTAATTTTCTGAACCTCTCACAAGCTTTTGTGAAAGTTGGGAACAAATCTACTCTTTTTATCTTTGAGTCCACAGCACCTCCTTTTATATCTGGCCTCTGGGTTAGTACTTTTAAACCAAGTGAAAGAGTGAATGAATAAATTGAACAATTAAACATTCTGCTTGCTTTAGCTTTTGCTGCTTCCTTTCCCATGCTCTTCACTTTCTCTCTCATTACGTCAAATTTAGAAACAAACTTTGTATCAGATTTAGAAATACACTCTTTTACTGCCAAGGATAACAACTTAAGCAACAATACTGAAGACACTGTCAATTTCATTTCGTCATCGCAAAATGAGAATAGAAGAGTGCATGAATGCAGAATATATGTATTACATGAATGTATGTATGTATAAATATGTATGCTAAATTCAGTAAGCAATATTGCACTGTTAATTGTTTACAGAAATGCTGAAAATGACTGTTGAAAAAAACCATTTAGTCTGCTTTCTGGTTTTGTATCCAGCAAATAAAAGATTTATTTACTTTAAAAATAACTATAGTGCAAGAGCATTTTATAAAGGATGCTCAGTTTTCCAAAAGCGTAAGAGAATATGAAATTCAGTTTGTTGTGAATCAGCTATTTTATATCTGGTGGTAAAGTTGCCATATTCTGCTACTTTGCCTGTCTTCACAGTGCGGGAATGTGCTCACGCATGTCATGCTCGGGTGTGTGCACACACAGCTCCATCTTTTAAAGGGCTCCTGCTATTTGGCCAAGAATTCTTGTTATTTAACTTAAATTCACTGAACTACTGTTTCCCTTGAAAAAGTAAAGTGTAATGCAAATACTTAAGCTGTTCCTTAATTCCTCAAACAAGGTTTGGTAGAGCTGGCTGGGTTTATTTTGTAAACATCTGTCCATTCAGTATTGTGACTTCACAGCGAGGTACAGCAAAAACGGACGTCTTGCACTGAGTTAATACAAATTTAAAAGATGCTACATTAGATAATTTAAACTTATTTTTTATTGCATCCTGGTACTATACAAATAGAAAAACTCAAATTATGCCTTTACGTTTTAACATAGGCAGATAATATTTAGTATTTATATATTTTATATAAAATGCTTTTCACCCTCCTTGGACAGTTTGACAACTCTTTCATTCAACTCTCAAGTTTTTTAGCTTTAAAAATGATGGCTTACCATATGGATAGAATTCCATTGGGAAGTAGGAAATCAAGCTGTAAAAGAAAGCAAGCCCTGTGCTGTGTCATCCTTGCAGTCTGGGATTTCCTAAAGGACAATTTCATCCCAGCATCAGGTGTTTCTGCCCTCTCCCTGTAAGAACCACAGCTATGTATCACCACTGGGCATCATTCCACAGCTAGCTACAACTGCCCCCACCCCATGCTTTAGAATACCATTCCAGAAGTAGCTACTGAGGTGCGCTTGGGTGGCTCAGTCATTAAGCATCTACCTTCAGCTCAGGTCATGATCCCATGGTCCTGGGATCGAGCCCCACATCGGGCTCCCTGCTCAGCTGGAAGCCTGCTTCTCCCTCTCCCACTCCCCTGCTTGTGTTCCCTCTCTCGCTGTACCTCTCTCTGTCAAATAAATAAAATCTTAAAAAAAAAAAAAAAGAAGTAGCTACTGAATAGCACAGTACTCCTTATCCTGTCTCGGGCAGAGTACATAGTCGTGCAACAGATGGAAGTAGGAGGTCAGCCATAATTAAGAATCCCACCAGCAGTTCTCGATACGCTATATGCAGTTATATTAAGAGATTAGGTTTTCTTGACTTTGCCCTTAATGCTTTCCTAACCACTAGAATATGACATTTAAAAAAGCCACTTCAAATACAAATCAATAAAGCTGATTTGTGTAGTCTGAAGAATGGCTGTAATTCTTCATGTATTATATAGGGAATATATTTTTCAGTAAATGTGAAGTGATCTGAAATGTCTAAGGAACATTTTTGCTTTCTAGAAGAACTTAAGGTTGTAAAGTCAAATACTTGGCAGAAAAATTCAGGCAATTTATATGATAGCTGATAGAAAAAAAAATCCATGTCCTCTCAAATCAAGTCAAATTAAAATTAGACTTTGAGGATGGCATATAGAGGAAACTCTGTTAGAAGAGTCTCTGGTGTGGCTTAGTGGTGAGCTTCTTGAAGACAGAGAATGTTTGTTATTTACCTTTGTTTTTTTTTTTTTTTCCCTCCATCTTTATTGAGGTATAGCTGACAAATAAAAATTGCGTATACTTATAGTGTACAATGTGATGTTTGGATACAAGCATACACTGGGAAATGATCACCACAATCAAGCTAATTAATATATCCAGCACCTCACATAGTTACTGTGCATGTGTGTGTGTGTGTGTGTGTGTGTGTGTGTGTGTTAAGAACATTTAAGATCTACTCTCCTAGAAAATTTCAAATACACAATACAGTACCATTAACTATAGTCACCCTGCTACATTAATAATGTATCTTCAGAACTTGTTTATCTTGCATAACTGACATTTTGTATCGTTTGACCAGCATTCAGCATACTGTAATTAATATATATGCACAAAAACATAAGAAACTGAAAATATATAGATAATAAAATGCATGTAATTTGTTTGAAATAACAGATGCATGTTAATTGAGTATTTACTGGGTAACATCAACTTATTTGATATTCACTAAAAGCCTTCTATGTGTCAGCAAAGCAATATAAGAGACACAAAAATGAGTAAGAAATGGTTCCTGATCTCAAAAAACCTCACAAAACTTCCAGTCAAAGGATGCTGGCTGATATCCCAAAGAAATCATATTTTTGTATATGTTGCTGTAGGTTATTGGCTTAAAATAAATCTATATTCTGTTTTTAGAAATAGATCCACTGTTACTTTATAGTTCCCTTTTTGATATGAAACAAATTGTAACACTGCATGTTAATATGCACACTGTATAATTTCTAAGTACCTGTTAATAGTTAATGATTTTTTCCAGTCCATTTAGTGAAGTTATGATGAATATTTTTTGTATTGGAAACTTCGGTCTGTCTTACAGTACGTGAGCCTGGTTCCCGTCATTTAAAGTCTTTATTTGATCAAGGCAAAACAGAAGCAAAATATCTTTTTTTTTTAATCAAAATCTTGTTAAAAGGAGAATTCCATTTTCTATGCAAATAATTACTCTTCATCAAGTCCCTGCTCATGTAAGGTAAATCAGACTAAGAATATTATTTTGTTCCTTTAGAGTTATACTTGGCCTACCATGTGTGCATTAGTCTAGAAATCTGTATTAAAACACACATAGCTCTCTGAACTTGATGTATGGTCATTTATATATAATTATAGTCTTCTGAAAATCTGTGTTTATATTCAAACACACATTATGATAGGGAAGAATATAACTGGTTAAGGGAGGGTGAAGAATTGGAGGCAAGAATAAAAAATAATCATGTAGGAAATCAGAGGTAATGACCAAGCTGAATAAGAAAAGTAAGAACACTGAATGGGTATAAAGGGAGCTCAGTCCTAATTCTGAGCGTTAATATGAAAAACACAATCCCCATATTATATAATATAGCCATAATATGCCCATTCCAACGCTCACTAGCTATGGGAATGTGGTAAGTTACCAAGCTTCTTTGTGTTTCGGTTTCCTGATCCATAAAATGGCCATGATAATAGTATCTACTTCAAAGATGAGTAGCTACAAAGAATAGAATAGTGCTTGGAAAATAATTAGAACTCAATAAATATTATCTGATAGAATCTCAATGTTAGAAGTTACATTAAACTTATATCACAACCTCCTAAACAAAGCAAGGATTTCCTTTATGATATGCAGAATAAGTATCCAGCTAGTTTCAGCACAAATTCTTATCATGAGAGGCATTCATTACCTCATAAGGTATGCCAGTTTATAGTTGGATAACCTAACTGCTAGAAAATTCTTCTTTCCTACTGACGTTTGCGTTTAGATAGTATGGTTGCCAACATTGAAACTGTGCTATTGATTGGGGGAAAAAGTGTTCTATTGATTGGAGATTATTTCAAATTAAAATCTTACATATTGGAATTCATCCTCCTTTGGGTAGACTCATAAATATGAAATCTGCCTCTTGCTTGATTAATTAACTTTTTTATTACTCCACCAGGGTCAGCCGGTCCTCTTTCTGCTTCATGCTTCACCATTAATAACCGTCCCCAAATTTCTGGCTGCTGTTAATAATGATGCTAATTTCATCCTAAGTAATTGAAGCAGTACAGATTGGGCTTCAACCAACAGACCAGATCAAACATAATAGAGACTTTTTTTAAAACATAATAGAGATTTTTTTAAAAAGGAAGCCTAAGGAAGAAAATATGTTGCACAACAACAAAAATATCATTTAACTCTACTTAAAGCGCCCTCAATTTTAGAATTAATAATTTGTAATTGAAGTTCCACATATCAGGTTTTTATATAACTCAAGCCAGTTACAGCCTGACAGCCAAAATAAAGCAAGCTAAAATGTTTATCTGTGTCAAATAAAAATATTTGATTCTTTCTGTTTAGACTGGCAGGCAACATGCTATTCTCCCATTTTTAGCCTTTTAAAAATTGTGTGTTATTCATTTATTTGATTAAATATGTACTGGAAACTATAAGCAAGACATTTCACAAGACACAAAGATACACTGGCTATGGTTCTTAACCTCAAAGGGCTAACAACTTACCAAATAATTGAGCACTTGCACAATAAAATATAGAACGTCTGAGGAAAGAGTGACGGTTTTTCACTGGACTGATCCAGAACATTTCAGGAGGGATAGCAGATGAGCTGGACCAACCATTTGTACTGTGATAGGTTTCTGAATCTTCCAGTTGGAAGTCATAGAAGAAGCTTAGAAATTGTGAAGATTCAGAAAATTTCATGTATAAAGCATCCATACATTTTTTTCAGAGTTTGTGTTAACTAGAGGGAGATGGGACAGGAATGATGTCAGTCTGTATTAGGACTGGAGGGAGACTTGAATATTTGTTGAGAAAGTCACATTTTGTGTGGTAGAGAATACTCAATGATTTGGAGTTCTTAAGTGTACAGAGTGGAGTATAGAAAAATTTGTCCAATGGAGACAAAAAGAACAACTTAGGGAAGAAGAAACAAGAGACACAATATTGAACCTTAATTTCCAGCATTATTTTCCATTTATAAATTGTTAAACTTAATCAAGTTGCTTAAATATGAAACCATACTAAAAATAGCTAACTCTTATGGATGTTTCAAAATAATGAAGTGATTAAATTCATCCCTTTGTATCTACACTAACACTTTTTGTATACATGTGTAAGACACAATACAAGATTCTATTTTGAAACACCTACTATGGTTCAGTAATTGTTTGGTTAGTTAACGTTGATCATGATGATTTCTGTGTGGTCACGTTATATGATATAAACCTTGTTCATTGTTACTACTTTTGGTAAATATTACATTTTTAAATGTTGACAGATGTGGCTTTTGTGTGATAAAAGTGCTTTATGTACCTTAGAGGTAAAAACCTAAGTTTGTATGTTGCTAAAATTTAGCATATAATTAATCTTTCCAGGGGAAAAGAATGCACTGCTTCCATGTTGGCAATGTATACTTCTCCTGGGTCATTTGGATAACCATTAAAGCAATGGGAGAGGTAAACTGCTAATTACTATGTGTAAATTTCCAGCTTTCTTTCAAAAATTGGCTTTAAGCTATGGATTCTGCACCCTTTTGATAGCTTCACAAGTTCTCTTCCAGTATTTTAGTAAAATGTTCAAGTTGGCTGTAATAGAGCAGGATATATTTTATCTGGGTTTTAAAAGTGTACACATGAAATTATTTTCTGCTACTCTAAAATACATTTGAATATTAGATAAGTCTTGGTGTTTTAGGGGCCCTGGGTGGCTCAGTCTGTTAAGCATCTGACTCTTGATTTTAGCTCAGGTCATGATCTCAGTGTCCTGAGTTTGAATCCTGTGTCTGGTGCTGCACTCAGTGGGGAGCCTACTTGGGATTCTCCCTCCCCCTCCTCCCCCACCTTTCTCTCCCTCACTCTCTCAAATAAATAAATAAATATTTTTTAAAAAGTCCTGGTGTTTTAAATAACCAAATGGCTAACTTCTTTATCTTTAAATTATTTTTATTTCTTTTTCTAAAAAAAAAGTAGGTATAATTTTAACTGACTATTGTTAAAAATTAAATCAAACATCTTTTTTGAGAAGTTTGCAAGGATATGGATCTTACTGGCTATGTAGATAATGTTTTAATTTTAATTGTTACTTTTTGTCCATTGAAAAAGCACATTTTCTCGAGGAAATAAGGACAAAATTATAATAAATCTAAGGTGGTTAAAATTTCCTGTTGTTTCATTCACATAAGTCAAAAAGGTCTGTACTTAATCTGTGTGTGTGTGTGTGTGTTTGATAGTTTTGGGACTAATATGAATTCCACTTTAATACTGAGAAAATTCTTATATTAGCTTCTGACATCAATATCTCACCTGTCTCAAGAAGATCCACATGGAATGTTTATATATTCTTACTACTGATTCTATAGTTTATTGTAGTGTTGTTATATCTATTCTAAAAAGGTGGGAGAATCAATTACAGTACCTTATAAAAAGACCAGTGCACAATAGGTACTTAATAAATGCTGTTAGTGAACATAATATTTAGTTGTACATTCTTTGTCAAAGAGAGATTAGCAGACATATGAAATACCAGCATTAAAACAGAAAAGTCTTTGGTGACTATATAGGAGTGATTATGTACCTATTCATGTATATATCCATCAATCAGTTAATTACCTATATCTACCCATCTATCTATCTGCCATCTATTTATCTCTCCATTAACACATATGTAATAAAGTTATTCTGTAGACTGGGGGGGGAGAGAAAACCAACAGGTCTAGGTCAAGTAGGCTAGCGATCATAATTAGTGATCTTTACATTTGTTTAGCCAGTTTCCACTACATAATCTGACCCTGGGAAAAAATCCAGTTGCTGGTCTGTAAGAGCAAGAGAGGTGACTGGATTGTTACTCACACGCCACTGTATTTGTAGAACACTTGTGGGTTAAGAATACTATGATTTTGAAAAGGAGTTTTTTCATATTTTATATTGCTGTCTTGTTGGCAAACTCAGAGTTGAACCAAGTAAAACAGATATGGCTAGAGAGAAGTAAATTGCAAACTGCTTCACTTTCCTTACTTAAAAAAACCTGAACCAAACCCATCAAATGAGAGAACCTCATCTCTCTTCCCCAACCCACCCCCATCTCTATGCATGTATTGTAAAGTTCATTATTTAGACAGAACGCACAAGAGAGAACTTTGTTCAGGCACTACTCAGGAAACAAAAGCTACAAAAATTAAAGGATGAGCTAGGAGGGTATGAAGGGACAAAGACTGATGCTGTAGATTGGGATTCATATCATTATATACCTGAATTTATAGTAAACCTGCCCATATCCTACTGTGACATGATTCACTGAAATTCTCTTCTGGATATAAACAGCATGCTTTGAAAATGCAATTTAAAACTAACCAGATAAAAAATGATCCTTTAAATGATTTTCCCCCTAGGCTGTAAATTGACTTGGGAGCCATTCTATTTACCCAAATTCCAGGTTTAGACAAACACAGTTTTCAGAATCTTCTCAGACATTCTGTCTCTTCAAGGATCTTATAAAAGTAACTTTTGTGTCATTTATGAATCAGTGATTCAGAACATGTTTTTTGCTGTCTGTGGCGGCCATTGTCAGATGGTTCTAGGGTTCTAATCCAGCACTTCCATTCATATTGATTATCAGATTTTGGTAAAGCTACTCATGTTTCTAAAAGGAGAAATAATCTTGTCAGAATTAAAAAGATAATTTGTGTAAATTGCTCAGTATTGGGTCTTGCACCTGTTATCGTTCATGTTACTCCCTAATTAAAACCTCTCTGGGCTCCTCAGTATCATCAGAAGGCTCAGTATCCTTCATGTGGTGAAAAGAACACCTTCATGTTGGCCCTTGTCTAACTCTCTGCCTTTAGTTCCCACCATTTCACCTCTGTGTCTCCTCACTGCGGCCAAACCAAATTATTTTCTCTTCTTTGCATTTTTTCATGCTCTTTCAGGCCTCAGTGTTTTTGCTATTCCTTTACTACTCCTCTTTCAAGAATGAGCCCCAGCTTCTCACCTTCCAACCGATCCCTTCATGACCCATTCATGCTAAACTAGGATTTCTTCTCTATGCTCTCACAGCACCCTTTGCATATTTTTATGATAGTACATGTCACTAACCTTGTAATTTTTATTTAAATTTTCATTTTCTTCCCACAAATAGAGACTATAAATTATGTGAAGGCTGTTGGTCTTATTATTACTTTTTCATCCCCAGAGACTCACACAGAGAATGGCACATATTAAGTGTCCTATACATTTTTGTTGGATGAATAAATATTATACTGAGTCACTGATGAGCGTGGGACCTTTTCTGATGAGGAATTCCAAAGTACTTCTCTTTTCTATAATATCTGAAAGAATTCTAGTCCTGAAAGTACAATGAGTTGAAATTTAGAGTTAAACCAAATTAAATTTTTCATATTTAGATCAGAACTTTTTTTTAATAAGACTAGATTGTTTTTTCTAACAGTCCCAGATAAACACAAATGACTTATCTAGATTTAGCCCCATAAATCTGAGAATATATTTTTGACTTAATGATGTAATACTCAAAATTGTCACGCTTTTAAAAAAGATAAATTTCTTCATCTGTGAAAGAAAGCAAGAGAACTGAAACACAGGGAAGCAGTACACACAGCGTGAACAACACAATGACAGGACTCTTCCCGGGACCAAACTTTCCTTGAATTGCATCCTTTGGCTTTGCACTGAGGCTAAGTCTTAAGATGTGCAGGGGAAAAAGAGCTAACAGGACACAGCAGGGATGGCATTTTGAGTGTTTTTATATTGTTCTTAATATTGGAGCTATGTTTTGTGATAATTACACTCTACTCCCAATAATTTCATATCGAGATTGAGAAGTCAATAGTCTCCAGCAGGATTATAAATGATCATCATTGATATTACACACCCAGGTTATAAGTGTTCTTTTTATTCATTAGTTTACTCTCTCTCCCGAAGCTGTGCTCCTTCTTACCTGTGTTGGTGCTCTTCCACTTTTTAACTATATATAGTTGCAACGAGGACTTTCTCATGAATTGATATTGTTCATCAATGTAAAAACAACAACACTCCTTCCGTCACAGAATTTGAAATCCAAACAGCTTCATTTTGAGGGAGTGACAACTAGAGGGATTGTGGCCTGTTTCCTGATCTTACCATTAACACTTTTTAATAATTCAAATGAAAGAACTTGACAGGATGATGGAGTAGTTCAGAGCACAGGCCTTGGAAGAAGGTAGCCGTCAGTTTCAAATTTTAGCTTAGCTTCTTACTAGTTGCATATATCTGGACAAATTGCTCTATTTCTCTAGACTTCTGTTTTCTTGTGAATAAAATTAGGAAAATCCTATTGGTCTCATTGGATGTTGAAACGTTTAAATGGAATTATACATATAAGATACATAATTTCTGGCACTTATTAGAAGCTCAATAAATGGCAGCTATTACTGTTATTTATAAAGAATTTTTATAATATATTTGCTATTCTTGAATTCTCATGCAAATATGGGTATCTTAGCAATGATGGGAACAGGTTTTTATTATAATTAGATATTTGGACATTTTTCCATAGAGAAACATTGAGAAAGCCACCATATTATCTTTACAAAGACAGCAGTAACATAGATTTCTAAAAGCAAAAAACGAATTCAATGGTACAGCAGGATTTAAACTAAATAAGACATTTCAAAGCCTGTACTACATGACATTGGAACACCTCACTCCCTCCATCTCCCATTTTGATTTTCAACATGTCGAAGCTATGGAACTAATTTGAGTTTCTAATTAAGCCCATGTGTCTATATTAAACTTAAAATGTACATTTCAGTGTAGTTTTTCTCCTGACCACTGTTTTTTATTGATCTGAGATAACAAGCCAAAACTGCGCAATTTTGAACTAACTGCTAAATTCATTTGCTCATGGCTTTATTCTCTTCCAAGTTTTCATTAGTATCATATTATGATGCCAAGACTGGCAAACAATTAGGCTAACACCGCCCATTGAGATTATGTTATAGCATGAATGATGAATTCTGCATAAAGAGATGTATTTGGGCCACATTACGATTGTGGGAGAGTAAGGCATTTCATGGAGGTATTTAACGATAGCACCAAAACATTAACTGAAATGACTGTATGAGTATTTACATGAACAGAATCCTGTTTGATGATATTATTCACTATTGGGGCCATTAGATTTTTAACTATCAGGTCAGACTGGAATAGTACTAAATTAACATCTTATTTTATATGTTTGTGTAAAACTTACTCTCATCTCCTGTTTCAAACTCAAACTTCTGACTGTAGCCACTGTATCCTGTTGCAGTCCTCACTCGGATGTGAAATACGTACTTGGTGGCTGGCTTTAGGCCTGTGATGATGACACTGGGTGCCTTGGACCTCGTGGAGGAGTAGGTGAGCTGCTCATGCTCCTGGGGATAGAGAAGAGGAGAAAGGAAATGAAGCAGCGTTATTCCACTTTTTCCTAGAAACATTCCCAAGTTAAGCTGAGGAATTATGCTCTGAATATCAAAAATACTGATTAAAAAGAGGTGTAAGCATGGTTTTCCAAAATTTAGCATTTAGTTGTTTATCACTATGATGCATATGATATGGTCTTGATTTGGAAACTTATTAAGAAAGATGATTATCTTATATAAACTTGCACTTGGATTTTTGGTGATTTGGATTTCTGATCCAACTCTAAGGAATGGTGGTGGCGTGAGAACACGTTTACACAGAATGGCAGCTGCACCGGGAGCAAAATGGGCACATCAGATCAGACCACACCAGCAGAGTGCAAGGAGCAAGGGTGGGAGAATTCAAGTACCCGCTACTCACTTCTACCCGCAGGTAGTGCCAAAATGCCGGCGCTATCCGTGGGTAGACCTGTGGGTGAAAGGAAAAATAAATTAATTGTTTTTTAAAATTTGAAATATGTTACCCTGAATTAATTGCTTTGTTCCAAAACTCAGTGATGCCACAGTAGTTAACAACTCAAGTTGAGTCCACCTTGAAATATAAAACTATGAAAATTTTCCCTTAAGGGAGAATGGACTCCTCCCCCAGATATCACAGTTTATTTTTTAAAGATGTACAAGTTACACAGTCATCGTGAGGTAGACTTTAAAACAGTCTGCCCGCGAAGGCGCCTCAAAGACACAGAAAGGTATGAAAGACTTACCACACCGGAAGAATCAGAGGCAGGGATGGAGGCTAGGTTCCCAGTCACCTGCAATTAACTGCCAAACTACCTCTCCTCACTAGCAGGAAGGGTTTACCACAGCTGACTCAATGATCCAGTCAGTCAGGGTCTTTCAAGGGGACTCTCTTGCCCACCAGCTCAGAACAGGATAGTTCATTTTACCCACACATAGAAGGGACTGTCCACAATATGCTGGTGGTGGAGACAAATTAAATTTAATACTGTTTTTGTACAGGGTTACTGTTCAATAACTTTATAATGATATTTTAATAGGGCAGCTGAAAAAAAAAACCTCTATTTGTATGAATAACTCTTCTAAATTTGTAAGTCAAAGCAGGCCACCAGGTCCTTAAGTTAATTCTCCACTATTCTCATAAATTTAATGATAGAGATTCTCAGGGAGGGAAGTGACTTTCAAGATCATTAACTGAATCACTCATTTGATGCCTAAATTCTATCCATAGTATTCTCATCAAGATTTCATTTAGCCTTTGCCTGAAAATCTCTGTTGTTCAGGAGATCTCCCAGATTAACAAACGAAGTTATAAAAATCTACGCATGTGTAGAATGTGTCAAACTCCATTTATTTACTGGGGATGCTTTAAGATTTAGAACTATGGAAATCATGTCCCTTAAGCTACTTTTGAGGAAAATATCCTAATCTTAAAGATAATTTTTAAATTTTATGGCCCTATTTGTCAGAACATTATATGCTACAGAGACATCTGAGTCTAGCTAAGGAATCGAATTTGCCATCTATACCCCAAGTAGAACTATTTATTGAACACAAAATGCAAAGAATAAATGAGCTAACAATAGCAACATTTTGACTAAAAAAGACAACACTGACAAACTGCAGTTTATATTTATCTCTAAGTAATTTTGAGTTTAGAAGGTAAATAAATACCTACCTAGCATAAAATCCACAGAAATAAAGTCTATAAAATCACTGAGGGTAGTAATCAATAAGTGCTAAAGGAAGCAGCTAAGATCAAGGACTTTACGATTAGGCAGCTTAACACCCATACTGTAGAGAAAAAAAATGCTTGTGCACTATTAGAAGAGATGATATTGTTTCTGGTAAAAATTTGCAAAACTTTTTGGATTTTCAATCTCATACAAGAGAATAGTCCGTCTCTTACAGAATTTCTTGCAATGTAAGATTTACGGTGTATTTTGAGTAGTAGTTCACAATATGAAATGATGACTGAGAAAATTTTTAAAGTCCTGAAAAAATAAACTTGGTCTTATCTTTAAAGGGAGAAGACATGGATTTCAAAAATCTACTTTTAGAACGGCAGCACACCAATGACATACTTTGTCGCTTCATCAAAATGTAGCTAAATAGTAATTTCTTAAGTTACAGGGAGGAAAGGACACCTTTTGCAAACAGCTTTTAGCATTTCTGCTGTTATATGCAAAAGTGTAACTGTAGCTACTCCATCTCTGGAATACAAATCCTCAAGTAGGAAACGCGCTTACATGGGTCCTCAGCCTAAATCACAGCAGTGCGGTGGTGACTGTTGTCTCACCATCTTGCCACCTCACAGCATGCCAAGGAGGAGGACTCAGAAAACAGCACTCATGAGGGTTTCCTCCTTCCAGTGTACAGCAGCCCTCTTTCCTGGTGTTTCCAAGCTCTTGGGAAACCAAGTTAGCGCTTACCCATTACAACCATAGGGCCCTACAGTCCCAGAACTTCGGCTAATTGCTTCTGCTGATACATCAATTTGAAGTAGCTGTCACCAAGTAGAGACCATTCATTGCCACAGAGCCATCTAGACCTCTTTATTCTACCCCACAGGCTGAATTCTGGGCATGTCTAAGTGGGATATATGTGTAAGCTTTTCTGGAGTTTGTACCACAGTGGATTGCTGGTTTTATGACATGCATGTGTTCAATTTGCTATGTAATCCACCCGTTGTTTATAAAACTCTTAAATATGTTTTTCATCTTCACTAAATCCATAGTGAAATCCTTTTTGCATTATTAATTTTATTTAGTTTGTATTTTCTTCCTTTGATCAAGCTTTCCAGAGGTTTGAACCAACTTTTGGCTTTGTTTATCTAATTGCATCTTTGTTTTCTATTACTTTTAATATCTGCTCTTATTATAAATTTTCCTTCTTCTTTCTACTTTCTTTGTGTTAACTATGCAGTCTTCTAACTTCTTGCATTTCATGCTTAACTCATTGTCAGTATATTCCAAATATACAAAGTAAGTCTACAAGCTTCACTCTAAGTACTACACTACCTATAATTTTTCATATGGTGTATTGCCAAACAGTTCTAAGTATTTACTAATTTCCAAAACTATATGATTTTTTAATTCTTTGTGGTAGACAAATCTAGGATTGTCACTTGTACACTTTTATGGTTCAAGAGAAATTGTCAAGCAGTAAATAAATGGCATAAAGTGAAGCATAACCCCAGTGGTTGCACTGAACTATGGATAAGACAGTGGATGCTCATTACTGAGCACACAGCCCATCTTCTGCATTAATGTTTGCTGCTGAAAGTAAAACAGCTCATTGCACTGTTTCTCCTTGGATGAGCATGAGTGATAGCACCAGTTGTGAGGGGGAAAAAAATTCAGTAATGACGTGCTTAATATATTGTTATAAGTACCATTTAAAAATATATATATACAATTTCCATTTTATATATTTATATCTATATATATATTTTTAAAATAGTTCAGAACCAACTAGCGTGAACATGAGGCATTGTCAAACAGAATGTGCATGAACCGATCTCTAGAGATGTTGACCTGCACTTACCGTTCTCTTCCCATGCGTAGCTCCTACAGCTTAGACTCAGACACTGCTCCTTTCCAGCTGCTGAGAATTAATGCTTTTGGGGGAGTCTAGTCCTACTATAACATCCAACCTTTCGCTTACCTAAACTACTGAATCTATATTTATCTCTGTAGACGTCAACTCTTCACGGTAACTAAAAGGGATGTTCTTACCAGATTCTGGATCTTGTTAGCATTTAATCTAAAAACTATGACAATGAAAAGAAATAGGCTAAGGTGCCTAGTGCATATGGTTACATCGTTCTAAAATCAGTGGTAGCATGGCCTGTTTCAATAAAAGGCAGCATGTAGAGAATTCTAGGTTGGAATTTTCTTGTCTTGTGCTTGGTCTTGGTTCTACTTACATTACGTATCTTGGTAAGTCACCTTGAAGACTTTGATTTACTCATGTTGCAAATTTATTCATTCCAGAGACACTGAATACCCACTATGTTTAAGGAGGGTTCTAGGGCACTCTAACAGATGTATGTTACATAATCACCAAAGCTCCAGCTAAGCAATTAAATTCTATAATTATTTTTATGTCAGAAATACAAGTCCTCTCTCTTCTACTGTGACTCATTCTCATCCCACCTTATCTCACTCTCGGTTTACCACTCCTACTAGTGGAAGTAGAGTCAATAGGCCCACAAAGTGGTCATCATTTAGCCGGTGTGCTTTCTCTTAAAATCTTTGGGTCTAGTGAGACTTCTATAAGATGTTTCCTCTTTGTTCTACTATTTAATTTTAAATTAATTGGATTATATGTGTGATTAAAAATGTTGTAGACTTTTTTCTACAAACATTTAAATCCAACAATAGATCAGCAATCATTAGAGAACCATGATTTATGTAATGCTTTACAATACACATTCTTTACATAGTACTCTTAATAATTTTGTGAAGCAAGAAGAATCGATAATATCTTTATTCTCACCTAATGTATGATGAAACTGGTCAAGAAAGTAGTCACTTACCAAAGCAAGTCACATAACTAAAGTTAGTAGTTTCCATTCAAGTTGTGCTTTTATACTATATACAGTTAAGGCAGATATGTCCAGGGCAAATATGCTTATAGATTAGACTCTGAGCCAAGGTCATGTCTTTACATTTTACATTTACATTTTTGATCATCTATTAACTAGAAATAACTTTAAATTTAAGACATCCTGTGAGCCAGATAGTAATGATTTGATGGCACCAGAATATTTGTATAAGAATACCTCCGCAATGACAGAGACAATTCTCAACTTTAAAGGTTTTAACTAGTTATTTCAAAGATAAAATTATTTTCTACTATAGTTAACACATCCATGCATCCTGCCTTTATTTTCATTCTATTTTTTACAGTGCGTCATGTAGACAGATTCCAGGAAATACAGGGGGCTTATAACTCAACTAATCTTGCATGGAACATAAACTATTCTTGTTCAGGGCTGGAAATACAATTTATTTGATAAGGTCCAGGAGATCTTTCTAGAATTTTTGATGTATGAAGCAACGTGAATGGCTTTATTCATAGAACAGTACTAAGAGGACAGATTAAAGAACTGCTAGATTTTCTTTTATCCTTTCAAGTCACACCAAATGTAAAATGATCAGAAATAGGCAAAAAAAAAAAAATAGCACTTTACTATCACAATCATTATTATTACTATTTACTGCTATCATGATTATGTTCTAATTAAGCCAAAGGTAAAATTCTTGTCCTACTGGCTAGCAGACTGAGGCTATAGATTCCTGAGAAAATAAAATAGTATTGCAAGTGGATTTTAATGGCTCTGCCAGGAGTTGCCTAAGTCATTTTTTAATCCCTTGTCTCTCTCCATTTCTGTGTCTGTCTTTCTCACCCTCTCAGTCCCAGATGCAAACACATATACACATTCATTAAACAATACATGATAGAAGCCTATGGGAGACATCTCCACAACAATCCTCTCAAAACTAAACAAATTAAAACCATATTTAGAACATGACTTACTATCTGCAGAAGGATTTTTTTTTCTGACAAATCAAGAATTGTGTGGCCTAAACACAAAGTTTGAATGGTTATCAAAGAATCCTGTTGCCTAAACAATGATATTTGCAAATCCTGAAAATATTTTACTTGATGAAAAGAAAGTTCTTTCACATGACCTTAGGAAACAGAAAGCTTGAGGACTAGATCTGCTCAGGGTGTAATGATTACTTCCCAAAGCAGAGAGACACTGAATCTGCTGGATTTTATTTCACAGGTCCCTATAAGAATGAGCCCTACATGGAGGCAGGTCCTTATAGATTCTACCCTGGACGAAAGATTTCTTAAGATTTTTCATATCTTCACTTTGATGATGCAATCTTCTGATTGCTGATGTGGATTCCCAAGTGCTGTAGAAGTAGACATAAATATATTTGTTCCTGGAAAGAACAGACTTCCATGAAATTAATGCATGGACATTCTGATTGGTTGTTCAGTTTCTTTTCAGATTTAATTGAAATGAATCAATCTCTTAGAAAATTATCAATTCCTAAGCACTGTAGTTGCAGGACTTGCAAAATAGAGAATCAGAATGAGCTGTGTGAACCCAGGAATTGAAATTATAGCAAGCCTGCAAAATAGGCATAATCATAAAAGAGCTCATAGTACTAAAAAATCATCCATTTCCATTCTTTTATTAGTTGCCTTAATTTATCCCAGTGAAGTGCTGACCTATTCTCTTTTAACAGATCTATAGAGAGAAAGAATCTTATTCTACTCTAGCCAAACCATAAGGTACACAGAAAGGTTCTTCCTGAAACATAACTTAATTATCTTACTGAAACCTGAAAGCAGTATTTTTTTTTTAATATGTGGGACTGTCTCTTCTAATGATTGAACTAATAAGCCATCACCTTCTATCTGCCATTTATGATTTTCTACCTAGAAATCCCTAGAGGATTAACGGAAAAGATTCACAACTAATAAGTGAAGTCAGTTAGATGGCCAACATACAATTATCAGTGGTTTCCCTATATACTGGCAATGACCAATTAAAATTCTACTTTAAAATATTCCAGTTACTATATCAACAGAAACCTTATAATACTTGAGTATATGACAAAAAACTGTGCAAAACCTGTATGAATAAATCTATAACATTTTACTGTAGAAAACAAAGGGAAAATTTCTTCCTTTTCTTCCCTTATTGCAATGCTAAGACCTTTAGTAGAATATTGCATAGTAGAAGTAAAAGCAGGAACTTTATTTTCCATCGTTCTTTAATGAAATGGCTATTAATGTGCAACTGTTAAACATAATCACATCTAACTTAGGTTTTTGGTAGATAACCAGGTGAGGACTTTTCTTTTTATCTTATACTGTAATTACATTTGTATTGTGTTTTTAAAATGTGAAATGGATTCTGAATGTTACAATTTATCTGTATTTTCAAATTCATTATATGTTTTTTCATCTTAACGTATATACTTATGAAGAACTATCTTTGCATTCCTAAGATAAATTCTACTAGTTAATTCTTGTTCACAATATAGTATTATAATTTTTATTGCAATTTTGGATTCAGTTTGGTAACACTTCAACTGGAATCTTTAAACCTGTGTTTATAGGTGATCTTGGCCTAGAGTTTTCTTATATTTTTCCATTTTTATTATCAATTTCTGGTTGTGATATTTAGATTTGATTGTATTTAGAGAATATGTTATGAAAGTTTCCACTTATTTATGTTCTGGAATAATTTATAGGACATGGGAATTATTTATTCTTTGAAAACAATTGAAATGGACCGTTTTGGGAGTAGATATTAGCCATCTTTTAAAATTATTTTATCCTATATTTGGATTGTCTTCTAGTTTATTTTTGGTAATTAAGAGAAAATTATTATTATATAAATTATATATTTAATTATATAAATTAAGAAAATTTAAATTTAAGTTTTACATTTATTGTTGTAAATTTATATCTGGTTTTGAACCATCATTAAAAATCTCTTTCATAAGTAACACTTTCCACCTTCTTGGCAAGCTTGTTTATTTTATGTCTTTTAAGAACTTGGTTTTGATTTTTTAAAATCAAAGATACTTTTATTGATTCAATTTAATTAATTTTTAAAAATCTTATACTTGTTAATCCGTTCTTTCTACACTCTTTTGCCCTGCATTGGTCATATTACACAGGTTTGGATGTATGTGTATGTCAATGTCTTTCACTTTAAAATAATTTATAATTGAAGTTTCTTACCCTTTAATAAGTGATATTTAAGATTATATTTTACATTTTCAAATGAATAAATTTTGGGGGTGAGTTGGGGAGGTTTTTAACTTTTTTTTATTTTGTTGCATGATTTTCAAAGAATGATTCAAAGAATCATGGAATAATTTTATACAATCTGGTCCCTTCCTCTAGTTATTTCAGTGTGTGTCAATATATATCCCTAAGTAAACTGCAATTCCTTCAGACATGTGGTCTATATTTCCCTCAACAAAACAAAACCAAAAAAGCAAAGGAGGGCTGGATGCATAGTTAGGGTTTAAAATACGTCTAGTGATTGATACCCACAGATGAATACCTAAATCATCAACACAGAGGGTCTCTGCTATAGTTCTGCTCACATATCATTGGGAACTGGATACTGAAACTGTTGCTTCCAAGTAGGAGCACAACAAGGGATGGTTTCCAGCTCACACGGATTCTCCTGTGAGCAGACTGAAGTTAACCCCACGAGCTGGGGAAGATGGGCCTGGTGCCCAGCAAAGGTGATTGCCCCAGAGACATAAGCAAGCTAGAATGATTATTCTTTCCTCACATTTATTGAAGTACATAAGACAGAGTTCTAATTTGGGTAAAAGAAGGGATTAACAAGCTAGTTAGAAGGGTATTCTACCCTAGTGGGTAGGGTGATCTGACATGTTTTCTAAGGTAAAAACTGGCCACTGCTATCACAAAATCACAAATGATGCATAAGTAAGAAAAACGTAGAAGTAGGTATTCTAAGTACACAACTACTTTCTGACGGCACTTTTGGAGAAGTATCATTTTAGCATATCATGGCCGTAATTTATGACAATCAACTCTTGATTAGCCCGGGTGATCCAAAATAGGAGGTAAACCCAAATCATTCTGAAATGCATCCACGATTTTTTTCTTATATTCTTTCCAATATGTATCATGTTTCACCTCCAATGAAACTTAAATGCATTCCTTGAACATTACATGTTAAGCAATAGTAGGAGATGGCACAAATGGACACCTGATGATAGAATATTGATCTGGAATTAAACACTCATAATTGATTTTCAGAAAACAGACAACATACATAGATAATTAACTGCTTGAAAAAGTGGTTAAATATACTGTTCGGAGAAATGGCTAAATTATTACAGTATGATCTTTAGAAAATACTGGTCTTAGGATGAGACCAATGGGATCCTACTTGTAGCCAGTTCATCTATGAAAATTGGGAAGGTTATATCACCTCAAAGGGTCAAGCTTATTATAAGGATAAAACAAAATAATGTGTAAAACCTTTCTATAGGCTCCAGCAGATGTGTAGTATAGCACAATTTCTTTATTTTAGGACTATTATTGGTATTAGTATTAATCCGTATTAATCCGGGGCAATGATAGCCTTGTGCCTTAAGGTAATTCTGCAGATGCTGTGAGAGGTCTTTAAAAAAATTTTGTGTGTGTTTTGTTTCCCTTTTAACCTTTAAATTCCCATTGCTTAATGCAGTATACCTAGAATATCATAGGCTCTCATAATGGCCAAATGACTGAAGAGAGAAATTAATGAATTAATGCTCTAGAAGTTTAGATTTTAAATTCTATTTATTGTTATAGCAATTTAAAATCAGTCTGCACAGATTAATGACAATTCAAATGAGAGATGAGAAAACAAATTAATGACAATTCAAATGAGAGATGAGAAAAATTATTTTGCAGGCTTCTAGTACTTCCACAATCAAAAGCAATAATATTATGTCAGTATAGCTGGGTTTTTTTTTTTTTTTTTGGAACATTGTGGAGAATATACAAGATTTTACTTGCCAAAATATATTTTGCAAAACTGTATGCTTATAAAAAACTAAGATTTGTGTTGAAGTATCTGTTAATACGTATCTCTTAATATTTATTCTGTTCTAACGTTCCCATCTGTCTTCATGTAACCTACCTTCATACAGATGGGATATAGGCTTTTCTTTTTAGCTCTATGATTTTAAAAATATTTATAAGGGTGTTCAAGCAAAAATTAAATGTTTAAAGTTCAATAGCTGTCTCTGAAGAAAGTGTCTCCCACTCAAAAGTCCTTAATGATTTTTCTGAAAGTATATCATAGATAATTTTAAATTTGTAATTAATTCTTAATGTTTTTGATAATTTTGTCTTAGTTTTAAAAGCAAGTGTAAATTGGGTCATAGCAATACATATATAGATAGAAATGGAGGAAATATTTGTAACAATAAAACATTAAAAAACCATATGTATTAGAGTATTGAAGGTTGATAAAGTTATTTTAGCTAAAGGGAGGAAATGAGAAGGAAAAATTATAATCATAAGAATATTTAAGGATTATACTTAGTTTAAACTAAACATTTTTAGAAAAATTTACAAATTTCTGAAGTCTGTAGTTTAGGTCAAGTATTAAAACAGCTACCTAAAAGCTAGCTAAAAACAACTTTGAAGATAAAATTAGGGTAAGTTAGTATTAAATGCCACCTAGAGAGAAAAAGAACACTACATATCTTTGCAAACATTAATACACACATGTTGACTTCTTCAAACATAAATGGTATTCAAATGTCAAACTGAATGTTTTAAAAGTTAAATTATTAGAACAGTATGGCTGAATGGAGTGGCATAAAACTAGAAAGGCAACTCAAGCAAGGTGCCTTGATTAATTCTACCTAAGTGTGCAACGCGGATTTAAAAAATAATAAAGCTAGAAAAGAGAATCTGTTTTTTAAAAAGCAAAAATATAAAGCAGTTTTTTTCACAATAGTGCTACTGAAATACATAATAGGTATGAAAAGTAATGGATAGCAAAAGACAAATCTTTGAAAATGAGATAACTAGAGCAAATACAGGTGACTGGCCTCTAAAACTATCTCATGGTTGCTAGATTTTCCAATAGAATGGAAGCAAATAATAAGGAAGTTAAGATGGGTAGAATTTCCCTAGAGTGAGAATGCTTGTAGAATAAGAAAAAAAAAATTGTACAAAAGCCTCTACTGGAAACAGTATCATTTGTGAATATCGGTTAAAGTCTTACATTTGTCCAAATTGGCCACAAAACATGATATAAGGGCTGCTTCTTGGATTGAAAAGAAAGCAGAAAGTCATTTAAATACAAGCATGAGAATTCTTTAACCTCACCTGGAATAAGACAGAAACACTTTCTGCAGATTTATTTTTCATTTTTATCTTTTCCATTTAAACATGTTTTGTCACCATGATGAAACTTTAATTTTTTTTATATTTGTTTATGTTCTTAATTGTGATCTGATGACAGATATATTTGTTTTGTTCAAAATTAAAACAAAGATTTATCTACAAAGCTACAGCGCATAATTTAAGTTTCAAGGAACATAGTCCCACCTCCCCAAAAGATTTTAAACTTTCTTTAGAAGTGATATCATCTTGACTTGAAAAGTTATCACATTATACTCTAAATAACGCAATATTCTCAGTTAATGATCTAACGCAGTCATTGATTTTGAATTTCCTCAGAGGACTGGTAATATTAAAATGTGCATCAAATGAATGCCTCAAGATTTATAATAAAATGTAAGTTTATCCAGGTACTCTGACTGAAAACTAAGTAATATTTCATCCCTGAGAGAAAATAAGTAATATAATAGTAATAAACAGACTGCTGTAGTTGAGAGTTTCCCACAGAACAGACAGACAGACAGACAGACACACACACACCGTTCTTCTATTTCCAATGTGGGTATTTGAAACCAAAGGAACTTGTAAATATGTCAATGACCACTAACAGTGTTAAATAATGTGGCGTAACTGAAGGCAAAGCAAACTCATTTCCCAGTAACATTATTTTAATCTGCATCATTATCAAACAGTGGATATATATTATTTATTTACTCATCTACATAAACTAGTATCGAAATCAAGTCAGAATGAGAGAAAACTACGTATGATGAAGCAGTAAGTTAAACTGAGGGTAAAGGGAAGAATAATCCCACCATAGTAAGGCAGTCACCGTTCTGTGGCCACAGAGGTTGCTCATTTTAAATATTCACGCAGTTTGTACTTGGGAGGCTTGGTGGACCGGTAATGGATGCTTTTTCCTTGGGTGAGCAGATATCTCCTTATTTCCAAGTTTGGGTAATTTGATCTGTGTAACTATTTTATTTGTAATGAATACACTGGCACAACACAATATATAGTTCAGATTCAAAGAACTGGAAAAACTTCTATGTGGAAGTTTTCTTTCTTTTTTCCTTTACTTCTATGAATGATTTTTTTTTTTTGCTCTGCAATATTTTCAGATATGATTATTTAAATAGATTTTGAATTTTCATCATTTCATACATATTCAAAATGAACAAATTTGCTTTGGCCCAGTACTGAAAAATATTCTTTTTAAATTAGTATAAATTAGAAGCAAAGCACATAATGCAATATTATGCAGGTCTAAAATCAAGTAGTATGGCAAATTAAGGATGGTTGCAAACTCTTTCACACTCATCCCACTGAAAAGTCAGGACTCTGCTCCCTCCCCTTGAATCTGGTCTAGCCTGTGACTGATTTGGGGAGTAAGGTAGAAGTGATAAGCTGCCAGTTACTGGTTCAGCCTCTAAGGAAACTGGCCGTTTTCAACTTTGTCTTGGAACTCCATTGCACTCTAGGAAGTAGGATTAGGCTGAGACTTCTGAATTTCATGGAATCCCAAGAAAGCCATGTGGAGGGCCCTTGGAGGGAAAGGTCATGATGTGAGGGGAGGAAGAGAAAGAGGGAGTACAAAGGAAGAGAGAGGATGAGGGAGAGGTGATAATAAGGGGAGGATGATGCAAAGCCAGTCCCCAGGTGTTCCAGTCCCTAGTCTATTTTCTATTCTCTCAGCTGAGGTTCCAGAAACTGTGTGGCAGAGATGGGCTGCCCCTATTGTGTTTGGTTCAAATTCCAGATCCATAGATGCATGAGATATAATACTTACGGACTGCTATTTTTTTTTAAGATTTTATTTATTCATTTGACAGAGAGAGAGACAGCCAGTGAGAGAGGGAACACAAGCAGGAGGAGTGGGAGAGGAAGAAGCAGGCTCCCAGTGGAAGAGCCCGACGTGGGGCTCGATCCCAGAACTCCAGGATCACACCCTGAGCCAAAGCAGATGCTTAACGAGTGAGCCACCCAGGCACCCCTAGATTGCTATTTTTAAAGTCACTGCATTTTGGGAGCACTTTGTTATGGAGTAATGGGTAACCAGAACAAGTAGGGTGAACATTAATCTGCATTTCATAGTCCCCAATCTTATATGAATAGTTAATTGATCCCATTTTTTTGTCACTAGATTTGCTGATGGTATTTTGAAGATTCTATCATAACATATAAAATTTACTCAACTTAAACGTCCCAATTATCTGATTCTTTGGAAGGATTTATGAATTTTTAGCCTGAAATGACAGGTTAAATTAGTCAAAAGAAAACAACTGAAAGTATAAACAGAACATAATGCAGTTAATTTGTTTTTCTTGGTGTTAATGCTTTGTTAGTACTTACTCTGTGGCAGGCTCTATAAATACTCCCAATACTCAGAAAATCCTCAGAGCTACTTTATGAAGTAGGTTTTACACGACAAGACTTACAGAGATGTTGTAAGTTACCCAAGGTCACTCGGGAAGTTAGTGGTAGGGCTGGGATTTGAATCCAGGGTGTCTAGCTCTGGAGTCTGTATTACTACACTATGTAGCTTCCAATATCAAGTATTGTAATAAGCCATATATCACTAAGAATTTTATATATTAAGTAGTTAGATATTATATTTCTTTTTAATTAATATATTTACAAACATAAATGTAAAGAAACAGTTAATCTAGATTCTATATATCATATAATCCACAGTCCTGACCATACTATATGAACCTCTGAAATTCAAAGTACTTAGTCTAACAAAGGTTGAGATAGATTACATTTGTTATTGTTTTACGGCATTTATTACTGCCAGTGGGATTAAGACACATTCGCTCTCTCTTTTTACGTAAGTCAAGAGGATCATTTGGAAGAATGAAACTGTTATTTCTTCTATCACAACAATTAAATTGTGTATCTCAGCTCACCTATGAAGGCAACCTAGAAAGAATTAGCCAAACTAATTTCTTTTATTTGCTCTTTCTTTTCAATTTCTTCATCACAGTGAGTTTAGGAGGATACCTATGCTACAAATCAGAAGATAAAAGCTTTTCTAGGTTTTAAATGAGGATTTCTAATTCTGTTATAGTTTCAACAGGACCTTCTACATTTACTGACAAACCGAGTGATCTTGCTGATTAAAGCACTGGATCGGATGCAGAGACGCAAGGCCATCTTTCTGTGACTCACAGGACAAACGATCTTCAGCATGTCATAATATTACTGAGCCACAGTATAATACGATGAAAAAATGAACATAAAAACCTCAGCTGCAGCCACTGCACAAATTCTTTGTGATGGATCAAATAAGAATGTATATGAAAGTGATTTCTAAACTGGAACATCCTTTTCAAATGTGAGATAGAATGATTAGTGTTGCTGTAGATGTTATTAAATAGATGTCCATGTAGTTTCCAGAAACATCCATCACTTAGAGTAGGACATATTTTCATTTTATTTTATTTTATTATTTTATTTTATTTTATTTTATTTTATTTTATTTTATTTTATGTTATTTTAAAGATATTTATTTATTTATTTGAGAGAGAGAGTGAGAGACAGAGAGACAGAGGGAGAGGTCACGAGCAGGGGCAGCAGCAGAGGGGAGAAGCAGACTCCCCACTGAGCAGGGAGCCCAATGCAAGACTCAATCCCAGGTCCCCAGGGAGCATACCTGAGCCAAAGGCAGATGCTCAACAGACTGAGCCACCCAGATACCCAAGACATAATTTTAATAATGAACTACATTCTGTGTTAGTGAATGAAAATTGCTTTGGTCATTTAGTAAATTAATCACCTAGAACCACACAAACTTTCATTTTTCAATTCAGTGTCAAGAAAGTTAGTAGGATAGGTCAGCCAAGTGCCCAGGTGTCTGATGCCCTAGGTGATTCGATGTGCATGTGAGACCCATATGCAAGAATAACACTAACGTCGACAGACTTCTTTAAATGACAGCTCCTCTCTTAAAGTCAGTGACTTGGGCCTAAAGTCAGTTCCTTGCATCTGTGGACATGACCCGTTGACTAGTTAATGTTGTCTTCACTGGTACAAGGACACCAATCTGAGACTTAAAAGAGTGATTTGTAATAATCTTTGAATGTGACATGTTTCAGGAGCTGAGACGGATTATACATCTGCCAACTACCTCCATTTACCTGCCATGTTGTTGCTGGGCAGCAAAAAAAGACCTTCATTACTATGCTAACCAAAAATTGAACTAAGGCTATACATGGTCTTTTTGTTAAAATATAAAGTTGTTAAACATGCTAAGATTAAAAACTGTTACGATGCATAATTCACTAAATAGGAGGAAAATTACCCAGGAGTTGTTTATAGCAGCAGTTGTAATAGCTAGACACATTCAGGCATAACTAAATTAGGACAGAAAGATTTCATCCATCCACCTGCTGTGATATACCCACGAAATCACAAGAATCAAGGGACATATGGAAATAATGATTGCACTGATTGTCTTCTTTAAATGTCCTTGTGTGAAATAGAAGGATCAAACACAGGTTCTGGGAGCAATTTGCCTTTGCCAACTGAAACTTGGCCAAAAACAATTAATTTATATTGCATTCAACCATGAACTGCAGAATATTTCCTCAGCTAAAACTGTACATTTCCTCATTACAGACTTATGATTTTCTATTACTAAAGGTTGGAGGAGGATCTAAATTAATTATAATACTTTTTTTCAATCTGTGGAAATGTTGATATTTCTAATAGTATTTAAGTCACCAGTTCCTAACTAGAATATACAGATATATATATATAGGAATATAAACCTTTTTCAACATACATAAAATTGAGATGACAAAATCTCAAGAATAAAAATCTAAGCAAACTCAAATAGTATATAAAATTACCAAGGAAGTTCAAACCAGGAAAGAAAAACAACTTTTCAGATATTAAAGCCCTTACAATAATCAAATTATTTTCTAATTTTCCATTGAGATACCCAAGTAAATGGACAGATTTCTATTTTTGTTTGTTCCCCTAAAAAATCAGATTAGTATGGATTCTACAAGGTCACTGCAAATACATGATATTAAAACACAGCCAAATTCTGTAGCAACATAAATGTTTTTATGAGCAGCAGGTGTATTCTTTGAAAGACTGTAAAGCTATTAACAGCCCAGTAAGGAGTACATAATAATAGGCTGTTAACTCAGCCTGTCTTACAAGAGTACCAAGGAAGGACATTTGAAACCATTAAGACAAATGTATTTTAAAAAGTATCCAGTATGAATGCTTTATGAAGAGAGGTTCATTTAAACTTTACATCATTAAAGTAATGAATGTAGTCTTCTTGATTTCAATATGCCTATCCAAAAGAATTATTTAATTGCCCCAAATAAAAATACAATCATAATTTGGAAACCAAATATGTTCTAGTCTTGGTAAGTACTTGAAAAATGAATTCTAAGATTATTTTTTTGCAAGTTCCAGAATTTGAGGTTTATTCCAATAAAAACTTATAATACCTAACACAGGTGTCTGTCACCTGACAGTTTAATAAGCCTATTTTAATAAATGAATGTGATTTTAATAAATGAATGATTTCAATTCACATTTTCTTTATTATTATGAAATGATATTTTATATATTGTTGACATTTTAGTTGCTCACTTTGTAAAAATTATTTGTGATTTAACACCTATGATGTCACCTCTAGGTATATGATTAATTTGTCATATTTTATACAGCTGTAAATATTTTATTTCTAAACTATTTCTAAAAGTTTACTTATTACTCCACATACATTTTTCTAAGGCTCTGATAGTTTCCCACATTTGAATTCTAGAATTTCATCATATGGTATTCCCAGCTTGATTAGCTAATAATATTCTTATTAGGTCTTTGAATTATTTCCATTTTAAAAAACAATTAGAATTGTGATGGTGGCATAATTGTACAGAATGATCTTTCCAAAAATTGGTATGTTTTATCTTAAGAGTTTTCTCCAAGTGAAAATACTGGGTCAAAATGTATGAAAAGTTTTATAGTTCTTTATGTATTTCTAGCTACTGCTTTGGAAAATTTGAACTTTATCATAGTGCTAAAAAAAAAAAAGTCTAAGGGTTTTGGTTTTATTAGTTTATTGGAACTATTTTCATCCACAGAAATAAAAAAATGAGGCTGTCAAAATATTTCTGATTATAGGTTATTTGTGAGGCATAGAATATTTTGTGATGCTCAATGAGTTATAACTACTTTGTTGGTTTTTTCAGCAGTTTGAATAAGAGTTTCATAATAAATTATTTAATTTGATTTAGCTACAGAGCTATGTAATGTTTAAAATTTAATAAAAATAGAACAAAAACATTTACTCTTATTTTTTCTTCCTTAGAGCTCTTGCTTCAAATACATGCTTCAGTGAAATAAACAAAACTACACATCAGAAGGGCAGTTACTTAATAAAGATATTGGGAGTGATTTACTGTGGCAATGAGTATTATTTTTCCACAGCCCTCATTCTGAAAATAAAGAAAAAAATTTAGAGGAAAAAAAGGATACATGTATCATTTTAAAATAATATTTTCTTACTATAAAGTCTGAATGAGCTAAAACAAACATTTATGTTTTTATAATTTCTACACTCAGCAGCAATAAAGTTTGGCTTAAAATAGCATTTCCCAAAGGTTTTTCCATGAACAGTATTTTCAAGGAACATATGTCGTTTGGGTAAATTTTTTTAAAAGTTTTATCATTGCGAAAGTTTGGGTCTTCTGGTGAGCAGATTACAAATCATTCCATCATCATTTCAAAATAAAGTTGAAACTGAAGATATTTATGGACAGCATTACAAGCGTAGGTAAAATGGGAAAGACACCAAGTAGACAAGGAGAGCTTTCAGAACACAATGCACAATGAGGGTCTGATTCCTCTGAAAAAAGAGGTGAAGAAACAGGACTGGGTGAAAATGTCTCAGATGGCAGTGCCATTCTGAAAGTCTTGGCCAGGCATTCAGGAGCCCCAGAGAGAACATTGTCTGTTAGAAGAGTTCCGCATTTGTCAAGAAAGGCCTGCCTGGCATATCCTTGCTTAAAAAGTGAAGTATTATCACATCTGTAGGAGTGCATAAATACCACAGTATTTAGTTTTGCAGGTCTTTGAAATTTCTACAAATATTGTTATACTGTATGTAGTCTTCTGAGACTGCATTATGTTTCTAAGTTTATCATATTGTGACATTACACTGTTCATACCATGCATTTGTACATTATGTTCAAGCATATTTATACATTCATTTTCACTACTATACATTACTCATGTCCCACTATACTATAATTTAGTCCCTTTCTAGCAGAAATTGATTTTTTAAACAATGTTTCCTAAAACAAGAAAGGGGAACCCTTTTGCACTGTTGGTAGGAAAGCAAACTGGTGCAGCCGGTCTGGAAAACAGCGTGGAGAAGCTTCAAAAAGTTAAAAATAGAACTACCCTACCATCCTGTAATTGCACTACCAGGTATTTACCCCCAAAATACAAAAAAACTAATTCAAAGGGATACATGTGCCCCAACAGCATCATCTTTTATAGCAGCATCATCTACAATAGTCAAATCATGGAAACGGCCCAAGTGTCCATAGACTGATGAATGGATGAAGAAGATGTGATATATATATATATGTGTGTGTGTGTGTGTGTGTGTGTATGTGTATATATACACATACACACACACACACACACAACCTGGTGTTGTATGGAATTGTTGAATCACTATATTGTATACCAGAAACTAATATTACACTGTATATTAACTAACTGGAATTTAAATAAAAACCTAAAAAAAAAAAACCCAACTAACAACAACAACAAAATGCTTCCTTAAAGATTCTAGGATATTGTCTTAAGCACACATGTAAGATCTTTATGGTATATACATAGCAGTGAAATTGTGGAGTCATTGGATATGAAAATATAGAAATTTATAAAATATTACCCCAAATGATTTATCAATTTACACCCATTCTAACAACATAAGAGTTTCTATTGTTCCACATCATCTTCAATTCTTAAAAATATCAGATTTCTTAATTTTGCTAATCTAGTGTGTATAAAATGTTATCTCATTGTGGTTTCAATTCACATTTTCTTTATTATTAATGAAATTGAGCATTTTTAAATATAGGTTGATATTTTTTTACTCAAAATATCAATTTTATTTATTTGGTTAGTTAGTTTCAAGTTTCATAGGTTGATATTTTTTATTAGGTTGTACTTTTTCTTATTGTTTGATAGGATTTCTTTATATATATATATATATATATATATATATATATATATATATATATATTTTTTTTTTTTTTTTTTTTAAGTAGGCTCCACACCCTGTGTGGTGTCTAGTGCAGGGCCTGAGCTCACAACCCTGAGATCAAAAGTCCGATGCTTAACCAACTGAGCCACCCAGGTGCCCCTTTATATATTTTGAATAACAATTCCTTTGCTAGTATATATATATATACTAGCATATATATACATATATATATATATGGCATATATTTTCTACTTTAGGCTTATCTTTTTACAATCTTAGGAATAACAATTCCTTTGCTAGTATATATATATATATATATATATATATATATATATATATATATGGCATATATTTTCTACTTTAGGCTTATCTTTTTACAATCTTAGGAGGGTCTTTTGAAAGAAAGAGTTCTTAAAATAAATTAATTAAAGTTATCAATTTGTCTTTTATCATAATGACTTGCATTTCATTTATGAAATCTTTTCCTTATTCTAGGTGAGAAAAATATTATTCCATATTTTTCTTCTAAAATATTCTAAAAATACTCTATTTTAAAAGTTTTTTCTTGGGACACCTGGGCGGCTCAGTCGGTTAAGTGCCTGACTCTTGATTTTGGCTCAGTTCATGATCTCATGGTCATGAGATTGAGCCCCATGTCTGGCTCCACTTTCAGTGGGGAATCTGCTTGAGATTCTTTCTCTCCTTCTCTTTCTGCCCCTCCCCCATATGCTCTCTTTCTTTCTCTCTCTCACTCTCTCTAAAAAGAATCAATAAAGTCTTTTTTAAAAAGGTTTTTTTAATCTTATTTATGTCCATTGAATATTTCGACTTAATTTTTATAGGTGGTTTGAGTTAGCAATCCAGTTCGTTTCTTTCTTTTTTTCTTCCAATACAGATTGCCTAGCATTGTATAATGAATAAGCCATTCTTTTCCTCATGATATGCGGTGATACCTCTGTCATATGCTTAAGGTCCATACATATGTAGGTCTGCTTCTGGGTTCTCTGTTAGGTTACATTCATCACGTTGTTTCACTCTATAGCAACGTCACTTAGCATTAATGATTAAACTTTAGAGTAAATCTTCATGTCTGTCGAGGGATGTAATTGACTTATTTTCATCAGAAATGTCTTGTTCATCCATTGTTCCTCCATGCCGAGCCCAACATGGGGCTCAGACTCACCACCCTGAGATCAAGACCTGAGCTGAAATCAAGAGTCAGACGTTTAACTGACTGAGCCACCCAGGCGCCCCTCCCATTGTCCCTCTTTTATTTTCATTGCCACATTAATTTTAGAGTCAGTTGTCAATTTCTGCAAAAAGACATGTGAGAGTTTTTGTTAGAATTGGATTGAGTCTACACATCATTTGAGGGAAAATGACCTTTCTATGACAGTCTCGCTGATCCATGAATGCAGACTCTCCATTTACTTGAGTGTTTTAAATGTCTGTAAAGTTTTACAATGGTTTTGTATATATTGAGATATATTTTAGATTTATTCCCAAATACTTCACAGATTATGTTGCTGTTACAATTGTAATTTCTTTGAAACTTAAATGTTTGCTGTTTGCTGCTGGTATGTAGAAATGCAATTGAATTTTTATAGCCAGCCACCTTGATACAGCCTAATTACTTAAACAACTTGTATATATATTTGGTGAAAATTTCCATGTAGAAAGTCATAATCTGAGATACAGATTACAATTTATATGATTATATTACTTATTTTATCTAATTGAAATGCTAGAACCTATAATATTTAATAGAAACAATGATAGCAGGCATTTTCATATAGTTTCTGTTTTTAGGAGATTTACTTTAACATTTTCTCCCTAAGAAGGATATTTTCTTGATTTTAATTACCTTAGGGAAGTTATCTTATGTTCCTAGTTTTCTAAGAATTATACTCAAGAACAGGTATTAGATATCAAATGCTTTTTCTGCATCTATTGAGAACTTCCTCCTTTAATTTGCTAACATAAATTATATTTATAAATTATTTTCTGTTAAAGCCCTCATGCATTTTTGAAATAAATCTACTCTTTTTGTTTGTTTGTTTTATAATCTGCTTGATTAGTTAGCTAGCATTTAGTTTAGAATTTTGTAATTATGTTTCTGAGATTTGCCTGTAATTATTTCTCCTGAGGTTCTCTTTCAGTTAGGGTTATTCTGATCACATAGGATGCATTTCACAGAATTCCCTCTTTTTTCCTGTTCTTTGGAAGTGTTTGCATATGTTTGGAATGATGTGCTCCTTGAAAGATGGTAAAATGACTTCTAAAACTATTTAAACCAGAAGCTCTGAATTTTAAAGCAATTTTATCCACCTATTCAAATTATTAGTTAAATAACTAATATACCTATTAAATAGTTAAATCACTATTCAAGTTATTGACTTCAATTATATTTAGTAAATAATATTTTTATGCAACTTTCGTTTAGTTTACACACGTTTTTACATTATTTGCATAAAGTTGATCTTAGTAAACTCATTATCTTTTCAATCCCTACAATATTTGTTGTTTTATCCCCACTATTATTCCCATTAATTTTTAGTTTGTTTTTTTACTCTGATCAGTCTATCTCAGGTTTTATATAACTGATTAATCTCTTCAACTTTTGGTTTTGTTGATCTTCTCTTTAGTATCTTTTTTTGGTATTTTCTTAATTCTACTCTTGTAATTACTTCTTTCCTTCCATTTTCCCTGGGTTTATCCCTTTTTTTCTTCTGCTAAATTCATAAGTAGAATACTTAGCTCATTAATTTGGGGAATTTATTATTTTACAATATGGAAACTTGTTATGAATTTCCATTTCTGTACTTCTTACACTATATGGCATGCTCTTTGCTACGTAATATTTTCATTACCGTTCCATTAGAAGTACTTTAATTTCCTTTATCGTTTCTTCTTTGACCCATGAATGCTATTTTTACCCAATACTTGTTCTTATTGAAATATTATTTTTTACACACAATGTTTGTTCAGATTTATGTGTGTATTTACTATTTAATTTATTCATTTTTGGCTTCTCATATGCTCCTTTTAGAAAAATTTTCCTTTTTACTGAAGCCATCCTTTAGGAGTTCCTCCATGGTAGGTCTTTTGATGACAAAAGTTCTGTTTATCTCTAAATGTCTTTATTTTACCCTTGTTCATAGATGATTCTGGGTTGACGAATGGTCTCTATCAAAAATTTGAAGGTAATATTCTTCAATTTTCTGCTTTCTGTTTTGCTAAGAAGTCTGCTTTAATTCTAATTGTCCTTCCTTTGTCAACAGAATGACAAATAAGTCTCACTAATTTAAAAATTGTCCCCTTTGTCTATTTCTTTATATTCTACAGTTCTACTAAAAAGTTTCTAGACATGAGTTATTTTTCCTATTTTAAATATATTATACTTTGTGGATTCACTGGTTCTAGATAATTCATAGTCGTTATGCGTGTAAGTATTGCATGCTCTCCATTCCTTTTGTATTTTCTTTCTTAGAATCCAGTTTAGTGTATATTAGATCTCGTTATTCTATTTTTCACATCCCTTTATTCCTCTTTTATAAAATTTCCTTTAACTTATCTCTTTGGGCTGAGTTCTGGGCAACATTTTCAGATACATCTTCAAGTTTACTAAATGTCTCCTCTTACTGTTTATCATATGTGTATATATACATTTTATATATGTATACCTATATACATATGCATCTTATATACATAGACATATATATCATTTATATATAAATGAATAAATGTTTAATCCACTGGTTGAGTTTCTTCTTACAATAATCACATATTTTCATTTTATAAGTCCCTTTTTCCCCTAATCTACCTATTCTTCTCGTCTCTCTCTCATTTTCATGATTGCATTTGCTATTTTTTTAACATTCTATATATAACTGTTCTATGTATGATTCTTTAACATATTTAGTCTGCGTGATTCTAAATCAGTCGCTGACTGTTTCTGATGACTCATTCCTGTCTTCTTGTTTTCTCTTGTGCTTAGTGTTCTTTGATTATGATATTATTGACTCATCATAATCTGTGGTGTCATTGAGTCCTACATTTTCTCCAGAGAGGACTTACTTGTATGTCTGTGAGCAGCAGGGGGCTGCTGATGAAATGGTGCCACTTCAGTTTTCCTTGAGCATCTTGGCTCAGCACAGGAAACCTAGGATGAGTTCGTCCTCCTAGCTGGTGGCCTCATGCTCTAATTTTCATAATGGTCCTTTCAGAATACTGAGAAATCTGCTCTCTGGGAAAGCCCATCATACCAGACTGACAGTGTGTTTCTCCTCCACTCTCAGACTATTAATACTATTATTATTATTATTATTATTATTATTATTATTATTTTGGACAGGCAGAAACAAATACTTGAAATTTACCTTTAGCTTTTGTGAGACCAAAATAACCATGAAGAGTATGCATTATACACACCTATTTATTTTGCCAAGAAAGAGACTTTAGGAATACTTAGTCTGCCATCATTCTAGAAAACAATAAGTCTCTTTCTCCCAAGACTAAGTGACATAGAGCCTTTTTTCAATAGAATCCCCAAAAACATAGGAGAAAAGAAAGTGGAAGTTTAGGAGTAACAAATCATTCATTCATATTATTACATTATATCTGGCCAAGTACTAAATGCTGGAGATGTAAAACTGAATCAAACATGATTTCAAGAAGACTCACAATCTAGCACGTGGAGACATGCATGGTCACAAAAAGGTCTGCAGTAACTTGCGATTCCCTTTTGTCCCTGCAAAAATCGTCTTTACTTTGTAACTGACACATATGTTTAAAATAAAATAAAATTGCAATGAAAGATATATGGGAACTATAATTGTTTTTAAGATACACATCTGATCATAGATCTACAGTTCCTAAAATGTTTTCTATTTTGAAACAATGCAATATTTTGCTTGGATTCATCCCAAACTAAATATTTTGGGAAATAAAATTTATGAATCAATTGTACTATTGTGATTGCAAACATGTTAAAGAAAGACATTTTATAAACACATTTCTTGATTTGGGCATTGAAAAAGGAAAGTAAGTGGATGAGAGGTATAAAATTAATTTCCTGAGTGATGGGTTGGGTAAAAATAATCGAAAGTTTAAATGCTATTAATGAAAGACATAAAGATATTCTATAATAGTGAAAGACATGACATTTCTAATGACAGTTAATTATATCTTAAGCATATTTAACCAAATCTAATAAAACACTACTTAAAATATTTAATATCATCCTTAAACCAAATTTGCAGTGCTAAACAGCTCCACACGTCAATGTTTGATAGGTATTTGTTCAATGAGGGAAGGAAGGAAGAAAGGAAGAAGGAGAGGGCGGGGGACCTGGCTTGCTTCTGCACTCCAAGCCTATCTCCTCTTCCCCCTTAATGTATTCGAACTTAGTAAACTCTTCCTTGAACCTGACAACTTCCTTGGGTTTTCTTCTGTCTTGGGTTTTCACAAAAGTATTCTCTTTGCCTAGAAGGCTTTTGTCTTCCCATTTTGCCACAGTTGTTAATATTAAGTGTCTCCCCATTATGGGCTGGTACCTAAGCCAAAAATGAAAATGTTTTATCTCTTTAATTATTTAAAGTTGTATCCACAAAGGATTTTTATTACAGAAGTTCACTTAACTCTAAATTCTAACGTAACTTTAGTTGCAAAAGAGTCTTGGATTTAATGTTCAGGGTGTAGCATGGTGTGAAAGAAGAAATTCTGGATTTGCTGCCAGACAGGCAGCAAAAATGTCAGGCTCAGGGGCATAAAATATATTTTAGTTTCTTCTTTCCATTCCTGTCTTTATTCTTCACTTTGTCCTATATTAAAACAAAATATTAATGCAAAGCAAAGTGTTCATTTGTAAGAATAAAAAAGGAGTGGGTATTTTAGATTTCTGTATTCTGCAGATTACCATACTTGGGCCAAAAATTAGGTGCAAAAGTTCTGGCAATTAAGTGAAATTGAGAAATATATTTTATTTTTTGACAATAAACTATGTAACACTAAAGTCAGAAAATTAGATTTTTCCTCAAATATTGCTCAAGTAGAAAAATATGAGTGCTTTTAAAAATAAAGGCTGTTGAATAAATCAGTAGACAATAATGTCAACCAAAGTTGTTTTGAAGACAGAATATGGGCTTATATATTGCATTGCAGACTCTTTGTTTACGATCATCTAATTTAACAAAGGATAGAGATCAGAGACTGTACATGAATGTGTTTTGAAATGTCTTTTGGTCTGCTACAAATAAACACCTTAAATGAATTTCCTACAAGTCCCAGATCTTATTCAATCCAAAGACCACTTCCTTAATAAGTTCATCTAATAAAACAAACAAAAAATACTTCTTGTCTATAGCCTTTGTCAAAAAAACATGGTAGGATTTTGTAATTAAAAGATGTAGATGATCAAGTTGGTGACCATTACAAGGAATGAGTTCAAGTTTCTTTGACCCTTCCACAAAGTTATATCCTGACCTCAACACGTATCACGCCTGGGATATATTTTATATGATTCTATACAGTTTGTCTTTATTTCAAATTGTGTCTTCAGCTTTATTTTCTTCTAGAAAATTTTACAAACTTCAAGGTGCCAAAGAATAGACAAGACAGAATTACAACACACCAGTCACATCAGGAGATAATTAATATTGGATGATGGTAATGGGACACTCTGAGCTGATGCTGAGGGAAGTGGAATGTGACTAGTTAAAAACAAAGGAGGTGACAAACGCAGACAAACAAAAACCAGGTTTTCTTTAGATTACAGATAACTACTCCTAATGACTATTTTAACTATTTTTTCCTGAAACTTTTCAGTGACAGTAACATCACCATACATTGCTTGCTTCATTTTATGAGAACCAATGTTTGCACGACAAGCAGTGTTATTTGGAGAGGGTTCCGAGTCACCTTTTTTAGAGCAAGGCCACCTGGATTACTACTTTCCCCAGAGTGACTCTTCTGTTCTGCAAGAAAGACAATCAGGAAATGCTCTCCAGGCCATTTTAATATGAAATACCAAAGCTTAGAAATCCCCTGTAAATAATTGAAGGCAACCATTAGGAGTAGAGCCAACCATTCTCTTAATGGAGAGGTCATGAGGGACAATAGGCAGAGAATCTCTCTGAAAAGTCCAAGGAACATTTGGTGGTTTATAATTGATTTTTCTGGGCAGATTTCCTTTTTTCAAATAGTAATTATATCAGTGCCATTAATAATGGCTGTTGCAAGGGACCTTGCTTTATTCTCCAAGGAAAAAATTATATCTGGTCAGAGAAGCCTCATAATTATTTCTACTTATTTGAAGCAGATAACAGACTTAGGTTTTTTTCCCCCTCATTTGAGAATCTAAGACACTTAAGCTTTTCCCTGAGGAATCAGGATAATAATAGCAGAGCCGGGAAATGAAGCAGCTTACTACACATCGCTTACTATGCGGGAATAAGCTAAAAGAATTTTGCTGTAATAGTTTAACTCCCAGAGCACTTTTGTAGTAATTATTTTTTTCTAAATTTTAAAGGTCTGATGCATTTCTTGAGGATGTTAAGTATCTTTCTAAATTAAGAAAGTAAGGCATTTCTCAAACAAAATTTCTTTGTAAAGAGATGTACTGATTGACAATTAGAAAAGATGAGCTAAATATCAGAGTTTAGAGGATTGGTTGAAGCAGAGAAATGCCTCAGTTTTTAGCCTTGTCTTTATTAAGACATTTATTTGAATATATCAGATAATATAAATCTAATATAGACATATTCCCAAGAATATAAATTTCTTGGGAAATGACCTTTCTTGATTTAATTTTATATTTGCACACACACATACACACACACACACACACACACACACACACACACACACAGATTCATGCAACTCTTTTGCCCAGTTTTTTCCATATGATGAGTTAATCTATTATCTTCCCACGGCTCCTTATAAGAGCTATGTGGCACAGCACTTGACATATTTTTTGATATTTTAATTAATACTTATTTGGGAAAAAGTTCAAATATTTTATTTTTTAATGACCTGAGAAGGCACTGTGTTGGTTCGTAAAATCAAGTTTAGAGATCTCTTTCATAAATTAAATTTTTAGTTATTTAGAAAATATTAACTACATTCCTATATATCTTTACTATCCAGGAGTATTTATATAGTGAGCAAAGGCTTCTATTGTTTCTAAGGGCAGCTTTATCCTTTTGAAAGGCCAGGGGAATTGTGCTTTCATGGGATCTGGTCTACTTGAACTATCAGAAATTGTTAAGGTCTTGCAAGAGTCAAAGCAACATATATCCTTAATTATAGCCGAATATAAGGCCAAAGGTATAAGTTTTTCTGCCTAAGCTTCATCGTGAGGATTATGAATGGGTTTGTTTACTTGGAAATGTAGTTAGTTTTTTTTATTTTACTTTTATTTTAGAGATAGAAAAGTAACTACATGGGCTACTTAAATGACATGATAGAGTTATTTGAAAAAAAAGAGATCTGTTATATGTATGAAGTTGGGCTTTTATATGTTGAGTTTTGGACAGCATAGTAAAATCTTCTAAGAAAATTCTAAAAAATGTAATGGCCATATCATTGAGCTATCTAGAGAATGTTTTAAAAGACATGGTATTTCAGAATAGTTACACAGCATTTCCTCACAATTTTCTGGTGAAGCCAAATTGAAGCACTACAGATCCTTCCAAGACCGATACAGTGACCAACTTCTAAGATTGACCCTCTTCTAGTGTTTACCCCATTATGCAGTCCCCTCCTGTATTTTACCAGGGTTGGTCTGTATGACCAATAGACTATGACAGAGGTGACAGTAACTGCTAAAATTAGATTATAAAAGATATTGCACTCTTTTTTTATGTGATCAAGTCCACTTGATGAACAGCTGAAGTTTCCTCTCACATCAATGAGCTTGAAAAAAGGGTTCCCTAACCTCAGTTTCAGCTGACTGCAGCCCCAAATAACTTGACTACAACCCCACGGAAGACCCTGAGGCAGAACCACGCAGCTGAGCCACTCCTGGATTTCTGATTCTTGGATACTTGGTGAGATAATACATATTCATTATTGTAAGCTGCTAAGCATTTGGGTAATTTGTTACACAGTAACAGAAAACTAATACAGTTGATCTTTAGATGAGGTTAATGTTCAGTATCTTTTCCTATAAGGGTAGCATATTAAATAACATCTTCCAAATGGTGGTGCTTTCTGAGACAATATGGAATATTAGAAGACAGCTGGCCTTGCATTCAGGATACCTGTATTGTGGTCTTGGCCAATGTCACAGAAGCCACAATTATTCTGGGTCTAGCATGCTAATATACATCAGAGCTAGATTAAATCTGCCCTAATGACCATTAATATTTTTAAATTCTGTAATTCTAAGAGGATTTTCATGCTTTCAGTTTGGAAATCCGTTTGCAAATGAAATCTTTATTTACCACTATATTGCCTACTTTTTGATATATATCTATTTTCATAAATGATTAATAAAGAGAGAAGACTACTATTGCAAGGATGGTAGATGAGGGAAAGAGAATGTTTGGCTGCCACACATCCTGTGCACAATATACTTTGGCCCTTATGGAGTAAGAAGAAAGACAAAAAAGAAACAAGAACCATGAGGGAAGACATGAGAAGGCAGACACGTTAGAGTTATTTACCCCAACTAGGTAGTAATGGAATAATAAAATCTGCCAAAATAAGTAGACCATCATGCTTAAAGAATTGTTCTCATATATTAAAAACTTGTTTTATACAGAAGAGCAAGAATCCTTTATCAAAGTTAAATACAGCCTAAGTTGTCACCAATATATTTAATATACATTTGGAAGGCATAATCATAATACAACTATTTTTCTATGTTTCTGCCCATACTACTATACATTTATATCTAATTTGTAAGAAAAAAAATTGTTTCTTATTTAATGTCAAAAGTTTTACAGTTGAAGAATATGTAAATTCACACGTTAAGAAATTGATTTTGTGATTTCCCAAATTAAAATGTTATCATGCTTATACTAAAACTTCTTCAGTGACAATACAAAAATATTGTGGGATAGTATCAACTGGTTAACATTAATGTGGATGTATTTTTAAATGCAGGAACTGGTTCTGCTCTGCAGTTTACTACATAGTTGTATTAGCTACTATCTTTATACTTGTTTGTCTTATTGCCGTATTATCCATAGAACAGAATAATCCTTTTGGTGCAGTTTGGATACGATGTCATTCTGTTTGGATAACAAAAATTTAGGATCTTAATGTGGAACTGAAACCATTTGAAACCCAAGCTGGTACCAATATTTTAACTAATACCAATTTTAGTATGTTATATGTATTGAATACTTATTCTTGCCAAGTAGTAAGTAAGATGGTTTATATTTAAGAGTATCATTTACTCTATTCTTCATAATAGCTTCTTTGGTTGTTATCATTTCTCTCCTAACAAATGAGGAAATTCAAGGTTAGGGAAATAATAATTGCTATGGTCATACAGTCAATTAGTGTCAAAGCCTGAGTTCTAACACAGATCTGTCAAAATGCACTATGACTAGATAGAGTATTACTACTTTTGATTGTAGGAGCTGAGAGGGAGTTTTAAAATAATACCATTAAGGCCACTTTCAATTTGGCTGAGGGAAACTGAGATGTTTAAGGCTTGTCCAAGGTCTACAACTAGTTAGAGGCAGCGTTGATAGTAGAACTACCCAGTTTAGTTTCATTTCAATTGCTTTATGATTTTCAGTTATAGTACATTTTTGTTCTTATGGGTCAAAAATTTATTTCATAAATATCAGGATGAATTGACCACAGAGGCACCAAAAATTAACTAAGGAATAGAAGACAAATGAAATAAACAATAGTCTAGTCACTTTTAATGTTTTATCAATATATAAATATATTTTTATTACAGTTTCTTACTAAGTGGCCAGCTGGAGGCTGAAATCTAACTTGTACTCATGAAGTAGGTAGATGCTTCTCATTAGCTAGCAGCTAATCAACATGGCTTGAAATGAGTTAGTATAGGTAGCGTATTCAGCAAATGCTAGTATTATTTTTGTTTTTTTTTCATAATCTAATTTAATTATTAACACCAAGACTTTGTTCTCTACTTTCAGTCAAGTTTCACTCTACTCTCTACTAAAAGTAGTTTCAAGGATCAGAAATGTACAAACATTTCAGCTTCCAACTCCTTTTTATTTTTCTAATCTATCCGACAGAAATCAAATGTTAGTCTTGCAGTGAATAAGGGCTGGTTTCCTAACTCTGGATACACTACAAATCTTGAACGTTAGACTTCCCCTCTGGCAGTAAAAAATCTGCGAATCAAGTCAGGCAGCAGGGACATGGAGCAGCTCACATACTTCTTATGGAAAATTTCTATTAAAATGTTGAATTTTCTTTATAATATTACAATATTTTGGAATCTACAGAGCCTTATAAAAACAGTGCTTAAATATGCAGAGTTTAAAAACACATATACACCCTTCACAAAAGTATTTATTGAAGTGAGCTATTTCTGGGAAGAAAGCCCACCAAATTCCTGATTGGCTACCAAGAAAAGTTACTATCCTGCCTTACCCTCTGTATGGTCCAAATTTCCTCAGCGATATTCCTTAAATAAATCCCTCAAGGAAAATGGAGCCAAACAAGGTATTCTGTAAACCGCCACCCCATCTTTTATGGGAAGTAGTTCAAGATAATTTCATAGCATCTTTCATATAATTACAGGTTTCAAAATCCTCAGAAGAAATAAATGCTTCTATGTTCAATGTGTAGATCTTCTTATTAAGTGCTGGATGAAAGAGAGTAGCAGTAGAGTATCAGAAGAGAAAGGGTAAATTTATGAATTGGTAATTATGTTTGTACTTCTGGCCCCACACTGTAATTGTTTAAAGAACAGGCAAAAATATGGTTGTATTTTTAAAATAAGCAAATCTTACATTCCTCTCCAGGGAATACAATTCAGTCAACATTTTAATAAGGCCAGTGATCAAGGAAAAACTTGCTAAGGGTTAGATAACACAATATAATTGCAGCTCTTAGCTTAAAATCTATATTAGAAAATCTGGCAAGATTTACCTACAGGCATTATATAGTAGTATTTACTCTTTCATCATTTTGGGATGGAAAGTTAGATGTCTGACTTTTATATTTAACTTTCAAAAGTAGCAACATTATATTTACATTTTCTGCTAATGGAAGAGTAGTGCTTTGAAGGCTGAATGCAATATGAATTCAAGGCAACATTACATTAGAAAAATTGGTGTCTGTCAGTGATATTTTTGTATGAATTTCACCAAACCAGATCAGAAATTAGAGGAAGTTTGAATTTGTTCTTGTTATTCCCCAGAAGGGATTTTCTGAAGGAATAAAAATATAATAGAAAAATACTATTTTTGCGTACCGTAAGACTACACTGATTTTGGTAGGCATCAGTGCAAATATTTTTCCTAGAATAGTTTCTAGCATTCCTTCCCACCACCTTACCCCCACCCCCAACTCGAAGGGACATTTGTGATCCTCCGATAATTTGATATTGTGGTGGTTTCTATAACCTCTACTCTAAGCCGTATGTTGAACTGCATTATTTTTCCCTCTTAACAATAATTTTTAAGAGGAGGTAGAAATATATGTGAGTAATTAATCATTTTTAAATAGTCACAGTTTACTCTTAGAAATGCAAAACCTAGGGGCGCCTGGGTGGCACAGCGGTTAAGCGTCTGCCTTCGGCTCAGGGCGTGATCCCGGCGTTGTGGGATCGAGCCCCACATCAGGCTCCTCCACTGGGAGCCTGCTTCTTCCTCTCCCACTCCCCCTGCTTGTGTTCCCTCTCTCGATGGCTGTCTCTATCTCTGTCGAATAAAATAAATAAAATCTTAAAAAAAAAAAAAGAAATGTAAAACTTGATTGTAAAATATATAGATTTATAGACTACTGAAGAGATTGGATGATTCTTTCATCCTTAAGGTTTGTACATACTTTTCCATAATTTTAAAAATATTTCATATTTTCATCAGAAACATTAAATCTCTCATTCTTTCATTACTCTGATTATCTACTACCACATTGCATAGCAAAGCAAGACACAATAAAAATAATAAGCTTATGTAACCATGGGATTTCGGAATTGGGAAACAACTTAGTTTACCCTAACCTCATCAAAAAAGAAAGACATGAAATTCAGGAAAGTGATGAGGAAGCAGTTTAAGAAAAGGATGCCCAGGAATATCAAAGTGACTGACTCTGACTTTAGGATGTGAAATTGAATTACAATGCTGTGGAGCTTAGAGCTGATTGAAATATAACACAAGAAGCAGGCAGAAGTGTGGCTAACGAATGTGCATCCTTACCTAGTACTACACAGAACATCAGGCGGCAATTGTACTTCTGATGACTATTTCACCAAAAGAATCCCAGGCCCTCTGAGCATGATGGAAGGAGTATTGTTTGATTGTTCTTGGAAACAGAACATACGTTTTTGACACTCGTTATGTTTATAACTTTTATTTCAGTCCATAGATTGAGGTATATTCTAAAGTTTTGAATGAAGTATAGTTAAGAGTACTTAGTTCTCCCCACTTAATTTTTCCCTTTTTTTGGATATACCAGAACTTACACATACTAAGCCCAGCTTCTATTATTCCAAATGAATTCATTTTTCAAAGCAATCAAAAGATAAAGATAGTATAACTCTTAGGAAGATGGACAGAATTTAGAGCTAGAATAGTTAGTAGACACTTGTAATTTTCATGTGCATGCAGACTCTGTGCTTTTAAATTTCTTTCTATTTTGATATGTGAAAACCATACAGATGCTGCGTTTGATGCAGTGCTGGCACCAGTCCCAGGCTTGCTATCACGAGAATCTCTGCTCCAGGCACCATGGGACTCCCTGGGCTCACTAAACTAGACAGGCTTCTATGCAGTGTGGTGTTTGCTGCACAACACGGAAATTGGCTATGAAATCTCCATAATGAGTGTTTGTATCAGTAAATTCCCTTGTTGTCCATTTTCTATCAGGTAATGTTGTTTTAATTAGTACCAAATGCTCATATCCAATTTCTCTGTGGTGGACACCGCAACAAATAAGGATTATAAAAAAGAAAGGAAAAAAAAGAACACAAAACTTTATTTAACAGCTCAGGAATTTGCTGACTTCAATAGAAGCACTCGATTGTATCTGAAACTGACTTGTCCTTTATTTACTGTGTTTTCCTTCAAACTTATATTTTAGGTTCTAATATCATATGCATCGTATAGCATCTATAAAGGTCTTAGCCAGTTACAAAGATGGTGCAATGTCTAAATTCATGAGTATGTTTAAAGGGTTGTGATTATATTCCCCAAGGTAACAGAGAATCAGGGCCTCTGGAAACTTACAATTCAAAGCTTGGTCCTTAGAGCAGCACTGCTAGCATTGCCTGGGAGCTTGTTCCCAACGTAAATCCTCACCCTATTCCCCATGGTGTCAACCCACCTCCAGTCAACTGAATCATAGTCCACATTTCAAAAAGCTCTTCATGTGCTCTGGGTGATCCTTATGCCCTCCTCAATCCCACTTTCCTTAGTTCCTGTGTAATAACCACACTTAGGTTTACATGCAAGTTTACATTTAGATTACAAAATGTGCAAGTTAGGGGCACCTGTGTGGCTCAGTGTGTTAAGAGCCTGCCTTCCACTCAGGTCATGATCCCAGCATCCTGAGATGGAGCTCTTTGCTCAATGGGGAATCTGCTTCTCCCTCTGCCCCTCTCCCTGCTCCTGTTTTCTCTTTCTCTCTCTCTCTCTCTCTCACTGTGCACTCTCTCTCAAATAAATACATAAAATCTTTTTCAAAAAATGTACACGTTAGAGATGGCCACAGGGGAAGGAGGGTGCAAAGAATGAAGGAGATATGTTTCTGTACCCAAAGAGTGGATGAAGGTAAGAGTAGCATTTATGGAAGTGAAGAGAAATTTCTCTTCTTCCCTTGGGCAAACACCAAAGTGAAGGAAATACAACAAAAGTTGTATTCAGTTGATTATTTCTTCAATAATTTCTTCATATATTTTTAATCAAATGAAGATGCAGATTTACTGATTATATATCTTTAGGAAGAAAGAGCAAGATTTATTGAATTGTTATCTGGGGAAAAACTATCCTGAGAAAGTAGAATAAGAGAGGTGGGGAGAAAGAAAGAGGCCTGTATAAAGTTTGGTATTGAGAAGTATGTGACTTCATAAAGGACACCACAAATGCAACCTTCTCTCAAAAGAGTCTCCCTTAAATCATCCCTGGGAGATGAAAATATTTCCCATAATTAAAAATTTCCCACAAATCTCACCTTTTAAAAAAAACAATACACTGTTCTCATGACATGAAATTATAAAATTTTATAGAAAACTTATAGGTACTTTATTGGTAAACTAGGTGAAATAGTGGTAGATACATCAATTATTTTACATAGATAGTACTGACCATGTAGACATAAGAAGTGCTTCCTTTCTCATGATGAATTCTCTTGAACAAAAAAAAATTCTAAAAACTGCTGACTCTGGTAAAAATTAACAAGAGAACTTTTAAGGAAAAGACTTCACCAGTCACAGTGCCTTTAAATACTGGATGTAAGAATAATGAACTGTTATGGGGGATTCATGTTTGCAAAATGAGCTACCCGTTGGTAATTAGTGGAGCTGTACAGCACCCTGGTGAAACAGGTATGTTTTATCGCTGCCATTTTACAGATGCAAAATGGGCATTGGAGAGTAATGAAGTGTTTGGCCACAGGGAACCCAGAAAATCAGCATCAGCAGAAAGCACTGACTTTTTTGAGACATCCAATTGTGATGCAAGTACCAAGGCCAGTATTAACAACCACTTAATGGTTGCATGATTTTGATGAAGTTACATACCTTCCTTGTTCCCTCATCTGTAAAATGGGAAGAGGAATAGTATTTATCTCAAAGCATTGTTATTAGGATTGAATTATTCAATCCACGAAAAACACTTTTAAAAGTACCTAGCATGTAACTAGCCAACTATTGTGGTCCATGAATTATTAACTGTGTGACTTTCTGGGTGCTGGGGATGTGAAAGTAGAGAGGAAATCCATGCCCTTCTGGGCTTACATTCTACTTATTACCAGAACATCCTTTTCGCTGATGGACATATGTGTATGGGTCTTTGTTATGAACAGGTAGAAACAGGAGTTCTGGCGGCTTTCTCTCTCTCTCTCTCTTTTTTTTTTTTTTCCAATTGCTGGGGTAATTTTACGGTGGCTGGGTAACTTTTCTCAATTTCCCATCAATGAGTTCTGAAGAAGAAGAAGATTTTTAGTAATTTCTTTAGAATATGACTGAAAGCAAACAGTATTTCAGTGTTAGGCACTGACTGAACGTGGGGTGACAAGGACAAACAAGAAATGGTCTCCTTTCTTCAGGGGCTCACGAACTAGTGAGAGAGTCAGATACACACATAAATGACTCTAATCAAGACCAACTCTGAGGGGTGCCTGGGTGGCAGAGTTGGTTAAGCATCTGACTCTTGGTTTTGGCTCAGGTCATGACCCCAGGGTCATGAGATTGACCCCATGTCAGGCTCAGTACAGAGTCTACTTGAGATTCTCTCTGCCCCCCCTTGCTTGTGCTCTCTCTCTCTCCCAAATAAATCTTTAAAAGAAAAAGACTAACTTTGATAAATACAATAAAAGAACAAAGAAGCAGGAGAAAGAAAAGTGCCTTGGGCAGAGGCCAAAAAGAGAGGAAAAATTATGAATGAGAACAAAAAGGCTAAAGAGAGAGGGAAGAGTACAGATAAGGAAAGGGAATGTTTGATATTCAATGGAATTTTTGATATTTTGTGACTGCAAAAGGGTTTGCAAATTTTAGAGATAGAAACTGAGGGGGTGGAAGCAGATAATGTCTTAGTTTTGCTGAAATAACTTTCCAGGCCCAAGATGGAGTTGCTTCTACCTGGGGGGCCACAGAAAACCAAATATGATTTTTGTATCCCTGTGAATTCTGTTTGACCAAAAATGCAGTATATCCAGTCAGCCAGTCCCCAAATGCCAAGCCAACTCTACACGTTTTTTTCTCCTTTCTTCTCACCCCAAATAAGATGAAATATGTGGCCTCAGCCAGATATTTTCAATTAAGAAGAGAAAAATTGTTTAAAAGTTTCCTGCCTTCTGTCCGATTTTGCAGTTCTCTGAGACTGTTGACTTCATGAAGTGTTAAATAAAGTGTGTTTGTATCATCTAAATTGTCTTTTTTTTTTTTTTTTTAAACAGTTCCCTCATTATGAGTAGGCTCTACTTTGTTAGTAAGTAAATACGGAAGATTTTTTGGGTAACATATCTGACTTTCTTCATTATTTTAAGTGCCTTTTCATGTTCAAAGTTTATTCACTTAAGTGTAAAAAAAAAAGAAACACTTCTTGAGTACAAAAAAAGTAACTAAGAATTGGGGAGGTATAATTACCTGAACAGACAATATCTAATTAGTTATAATCAACAAGCAATATGTTTTCTTCTTCACACCCTTCCCATCACACACAGACAAAGGACAATGTAGGGTCTTGATTTTTATATATAATTATAATGTGAAGAATACTGTTCCCTGTGGTAAAATATTTTCTAATATGTGTGGGTGTGCATTTAACTTCAGTAGACATAAATGAAAAACTATAATGATTTGAGTTATGGGACAAAGTTATCTATAAACCATATGGATTTACATTTTGAAACAGCTAGGACTAGAGATTATCTTTCTAGAAACTTTTTTTTTTTTTTTTTTTTTTACAGATTAAAAAAACAACTAAGAAAGTTAAGATCTGAGCCAAAAACAAGTTTTTGAACACCCAGGCCAGGGCCTTTTTCTAATATTACACATTCCCTGAGAAAAGGTCACTGGTAACAACAGTATGTTTGTTGTCTGACCTCAGGTATTTGTAGACACTTCACATTCTAAGCAGCTTAACTTCTTTCCTGATTTACAGAGTTAACGCTCTTAAGGAGAATATAATAAAACAGCATGAATTCCTGAAAGAATGATATAAATATTGATCGCTTGTGGATTAATTATGAGTTAGCAATACAGAGTAACTTTGATTAAAAGGAAATGGTAGGTTTAAAATGCCATAGATTAAAGACTGTGGCACCAAAAGTAAAGACTGAAGAGAACATGAATATTATAACGAGCCGAGGCTTAAAATTCTTTCCCAGTTCCCTGAGCACCGAAGTGCCTTAGTTCATAGTTTGGTGCACCAGCAGACTCCCTTGGATCACCTTTATCAGTTCCTGCTCCCGCTCCCCCAGCGTTTGTTTTTTTGACTGTAAAGGCTTGTATCTGGCACCTTCTTTATAGATCCAAATATGGGTTACTAAAACCACTACAGAGAACCAGAGTGATGCTGATTTTTTTTTTTTTTTCTGTACACCTCATTAGAACTTGTGGCCAGTAATTGCCTGGAGCCAAGTATGGCAGCTCAGCTTCTTTCTCTCCAAAGGATGAACTCTGAGATGTCATGTATATGCCACAGCTCCCTTTGGTCACTCTGAGTTTGACTGGCATGTTTTTCCTAGTCCTGCTTCCCCATTTTCTATCAGTTTTCCTGGGAGCTTTCTAAATTAATCACTTGCTTACAAAATCCTGTCTCAGGGTTTGCTTATGGGCAACTAGATAGAAGATAAAAAGCAAAGCTGTTTTGAATCCATCCATCCATCCATCCATCCATCCATCCATCCATCCTCCAACCATCCGTATTCATCTGTGCTTGCTACTTCCCTTTCTTCCTTGCCTCCATCCATGTACTTCGGTCCTCCGTCCCACTTCAACCCAACAAGCAACACTGGAGACGGCATGTGGTACACTCTGTTCCATTCTGTATTTCTCTATACTTATATAATCATATATACATATACACATAGAGCAGGATATGTGTGTTCCAAAATTAGGATCATTTGTACATATATTTCTTTGTATCTTGCTTTTCTTACTGAACAGTATTTAGGTTCCTAATAAAGAAGGAAATTAGCACTTTAAGAGTTCTACTGTAGGGCGCCTGGGTGCCTCAGCCATTAAGCGTCTGCCTTCAGCTCAGGTCATGATCCCAGGGTCCTGGGATGGAGCCCCACATCGGGCTCCCTGCTCAGTGGAAAGCTTGCTTCTCCCTCTCCCACTCCCCCTTCTTGTATTCCCTCTCTCGCTGCCTCTCTCTCTGTCAAATAAATAGTCCTAAAAAAAAACCAAAACAGTTCTAATGTAAGGTGTTAGTTATAAATTTTACATAAGTCTTTGCTTGGAAGCAGAAATTATGTTACAGATGCATACAGGTAAAATGCACAGTTACAGTATGAAGCCATAGTGGGAAACAGTTTTAATCCTATCAACCATTTTATGCTCATTCTGAAAGATTCGATATTCTAACATCTTTGATTAGTTGCCTATATGTTGTATATTTACATATAAGAAGATAATGATTTTTATTAATTTGTATACAATTCCCATGCTATTGCATACTGGTTCTATGTTGTGTGGTGTATCAAATATTTCCTTAATTCTTTCTTAAATTAAATGATTTCTAATACTGATTTAATGTGCTTTTCATCTTTAGGTCTGTTTATAAAATTAATCTTTACGATCCACTAGAAGAGTTGATACCTACATTTCCGTTTTGTAAATGTGAAGCGTGAAACACAGAGAGATTAATTGAGTTTTCTTGGCCACAAGCGTAATGAGAGTCACAATCAGAACATGAATTAGGAATCCTTGGCTTCCAACTCCATGTTTACTACATGTGTGGTAACTCCATTAGCACTGGATCATTGCCATTTTCTTACAAAATAGGCTCCTTCATAACATTATCTATTCTATCATTAAAACACGGAAATTATGTCCATTACCATCTTTCAGAATATTATGATTTCTAAAATTTTGATTGGATGAATATGGTTCCCTTTTTACAGAATCTGTATGATTTGTCCTTAATTGGAAATATTGCAAGTTATCTTCATCTTCAAACATATGAAGTATAAATGATTATAAAATGAGAATGATTTTCTGTGTACAAAATACAGCCTTCATAAAACAAGGAGGAGGATTCTCATTCTGAAAAGTTGCTTATATATGTGCCCATTGCTTTTTTAAATAATGAAGATTTTGCATACCTAAAGATCTATTTAAATAAGTAGACAGAAAATACGTATATTTTGTGGTAGCATGCTAGAGGTTGTAAGATTTGAAAGGATAGCTCAACAGGATTTCTGGCACATGCTGGCCTGGCTAATGTGCAGAATCTGCAATCCAATTAAAACTCAGTCAATTTCCCCTTTCTTAGACTATGGAGTTATTCCTGTTGGTTCATGATAATGACAGTTCTCATTGACTACATAATGCTGAAATTTAACTAGAGTGTCAAAACTGGATACGGGCAGACTACTGAGTTACCTCTCCCTTTTCAAACTTATATTGGCTCAGAAGCAATAGAATAGACAAAGACAGACATCTATTTCTGTTCTTGTCTTGTATTTCTTCAGAAGAAATCAAAATTTATTTGTGATGTTCCTTTGTTTCTAGTAAGTTACAGAAATACAAGAAGTTCCTCTTACTGTAGTATACAACTAGAAATCATGTATGATTTTTACTTGATTTTTTTAATTTAATGTTTCCTTTATCAATATTCCAGAGCAGTAGTAGCACAATGAGACATATCAGAATTGCTGTGTGGTCTGCTATACTGTCTATAGCCACGATATCATACTACTGAGGAATAAGAGGAAGAACATAAAGAAGAATGTGACTACAATAAAGGTAAGGAAGTATATAGTTTGGGAAAATGTAGTTGAGAACAATTTTAAAATGACAAAAATGTAAATTAAGATTAAGGTGATTTATGAACGAGATTTATCTTGCTAGCTTCTTAAAAAAGTAAAACAGCTGACCTAAATGTAAAGAAAAAATTTAATCCAGCTATTTCCATTTATCCCTTAAATTATGTTTTTCAAATTATAGTGAACTGTAACTTTAAATTCACTGGCAAACAACATGGGCCACACAAACTCTTTCTTTAGGTTATAGCAATTCTATTTTACCATGTCTTCCAAGTGAATTGTAGAAACAATGTTATGTCAACTAACTGTAAGCTAAAGGAGTTACTACCTCTTACTATATTGGAAAAATCCCTATAGTAAGTCATGACAGAAATGAACATCTTGCGTCTTCTACTTTATAATCTGACATAAAACGAAACAAATTAATTAAGAAAGTATAAGCATAATAGTAAATTAGAGAGTTTTCAAAGACATAGTAGGTATGAGGTTAGGTCAAAGAACAGGTTTTAAAGTAAAATAATATAACAACATGCTCAATATATACATATATACACATATATGTATATGTAGTTTTTTAGGAAGCTCCAAGTAAGACCTACTTTCTCATAGTACTTGATCTCGTAGTCCAGAATGGCTCCATTGGAAAAAGCAGGTGCTTGCCATGATAGGGCAATGCTATTTTGGGATGCCCAGTCCTTCCTTACCACACCTATCAGGGAAGGTGCTGAAAGGAAAGAAAATAACTAAGAATTAATTGGCAGGAATCATTCTCCATAATCCTTTCTTTACTATTTTGTCTTTCAAGGAAAATATAATTCTTGTTGTAGAGGGTAGCAATTGTTGATGTCAGATTAATAAGAAAGCCCTAGGATCTACTCTATTTAATCCAAATATAGTATTAAAATATATTTAGAAACTCTACTAGGGAACATAGGAAAAACTCAAATAGTCCAATGAGAGCCAAAACTCATCATCTAAGTCTTTGTTATACAGGACAATTTCCTTTAAACTGGCTTTGGTTTTAGGCTATGACATGAGGTACAATACACTTGGATATTATATTTTATCAAATCTGAGTCTGCTATAGAAAAATACTCTGCAATTATGAGATCTTTTATAGGCTTTTCTTTCTCCTCAAGGCTTAGTACTTTATAAAGTCTTAGTACTTTTAAAGTCTTAGTACTTTATAAAACTTTATAACACAAACTTCTTAACTATAAATTTTTGCATATCAACATAAGAATTATTTCTTTTGGATTGTTTCTGTGACATTTGAATAAAATTGAAACATTTAACTTCCGAAGTTTATTTTCAGAATCGTCTTTTTTCCCCCTATAAAACGCTGTTTTAACAACCCAATTTTAACCTAATCTTGCATTAAACTTCCAAAATTTCCCTAGAACGTGTATATCATAAATTCTTTTCTCTAACAAAATACCCCTCATTTTAAAGTATTCTAATTTTTAAAAACAACAGGTTTTTACATAGAAGTTAAAATTCATTCATAAAAAATTCATAAAAAATGAAATATACTGAGATACCATTTCTTACCAATCAGATTGGCAAAAATCCAAAAATCTGACAGCAGGGTCTGCTGACTAGGCAATGGGGGAAAGCACTTTAATACATTGTCGGTGGGAATGCAAAATGGTACAACTTTTATGAAGGGAAATTCAACAATTTAAGGCAAATTATATGTTCATTTACTCTTGGGCTTTTTGGAATCTATCCCAAAGATACACTGAACAAACGCAAAGTGACATATTTACAAGACTACTCACTGAGATTTATTTGTAAAGATTGGAAACAATTTAACTGTCTGTCAAAAAGGGACTGGTTGAAAAACTATGCTACATCCACCAGAGAATTATGGCTATCTATAAATACTATAATGGAGTTTTTTTCAGGATCTATTTTTAAGTGGAAAAAGTAAGGTGGAAAAATGTATAAAAAGCAATGTAAGGAAAAACCCAGGAATAGAAAAAAAAAACGATAACAATGGATACCCTCAGGGGTGGGAGGCAATAGGATGGGCACTATAAGGTTTGTAGATAGAAGTCTCAGAACCTGCCTTCCCTTGAAGATTTGCTTTGGGAACTCTGTAAATAGTTAAATGTTTAGAAATCAAATTAGCACTTAAAAAACTAATATCAAAAAAAGAAAAGAAAAATGAAAGAAATCTGTGTATTGAGGCACCACTTCCAAGAGTAACTACTTAAAAGTACTGTAAAACATAGTAATTTACCATAAATCCCAAAGAAATAATTTTAAGGATTAAAAAAAAACACTGTAAAAATTATTAAATTATTTTTAGTAATGACGTTGTTGGTAATATTAGTATAGTAATTCTGAATCTGTGTGTATATGTTGAGAGTTAAAGCAAATGAGTAATTATTTTGGTGTTATTGAGGACTAGGTCAGTTTGTTTTTTCTATGGGAAATGGGGATACAGATATCAGATCAATGGAGGTACAAAAAAACTCTGTAATGATAAACTTAAATTAAAATTATCATTATGAACTCATAATGTCTTTCCAACTCATTTCCAGAAATCTATTCAAATGAACCAATTGCAGGTGAGAACAGAATTTGAAAAAACTGATTCTCTATGATTGTAACACATGTGCTTTAAATTTCTCAGAAGACTCTGGGATTAAGTTTGGTATTTTATTTCTAAATGTTTCCTTTGTATCATAGGGATAAAGTATTTCTTAAATTCTTGAGAATGACAAGTTTGGTTCCCCTAAGGAAATAAGTGCTTTAGAAATTATATTTAAAACCTTTCTAGCTGTTCAATGAAAGCGTTATCATTGCACTAAAATATATTCTTAAAAATGAGTGATAATTACAGAAGTTGTTAAAAAATAGAAAAGTTTGTTCTATAAGCTAAAATGGAAATAGATAGCATGGTAAATACGAAAAAATGCTCAGATAATTCACTATTTAAACTGAATCATATTCACTACTAATAAACTACCATTAATAAATTTATCCCTGTTGGAAATTGCATTAATGTTTTTGAATTATAGTATAATAATATATTAAATGGAGTTTTATGGAAAAATCATAACTTTAAGGTCAATCATACAAATTAGAAGTTGCCTTAAATATATCAATTTACACATTGTAATTTTTAAAAATTTCCTTTTCATGTATACAATCTTATGGTTAATTTTCAGTTTAATGTACAATTATCACAAAGCAATATTACCAGTATACTATATTTTGCCACATAATTATTTAGCACTCAAGGTCAAATGGTATAATCCTTGCAAAACTGATAATAAATTCAATTATGGCAGCGTATTAGAATGACTACTGATTAACATATAGGTACTATCTTTTCTATTTCTAATTCTCCACTGGTTAACTAAGAGTAAAAGTATATCACCCAGATTTTATGAATCCTCTTCTATACTTCCATAAAATAGAAATAAAGAAAATCCATTCCCTAACTACCTGGGAAGTACTACTAACTACACCATTCTCTAACTAATTTAGTTATAGATTCTTCACTTATACATGGACTTCAGGGTCCAAGAACTATATAAACTCTAAAATCTTATCACTTTTGTACATCCCTTTCATATGTAAACATCCATATTTTACATAGTTGTAAAATATACATAATTTTAGATAATTCTATTTTTAACCATATATTTGAAATCATATTCCATATTTTGATATAGTCTTCATAATTATTACCTTAATGGATAAAATATTCAATTATGTTTATACTTTATCAGATCATTCCTCTAATGTTGAAGCTTCCAATATTATCTTATTAGAATGCTTGCACTTCATGCACACATTTTTGATTTTGTTAAATTATTTTACAGAGAAAAGTGTTTTATATAATTTGGATTTTCTGAGCCATACTGTGTATTAATATATTATTTTTGAAAAGAGCTGCACAATATACACTAGGCACACATTTTAAACAGTTAATGGGTTAAAGCAGAGGATATGGGAAACAATTTATAGGTCAATATAGACCCCAAATGCTGCATTTTTTATTTTTTGAGGAGGTTAGCACAATTTGGAATTTTATTTTAAAATATAGCTTCAGTGCATGAAACCTCAAGAATTTGTTTTGAACATATTTAATAAATTTGTTTTATTAATAACCTGAGATTATGTAACACCTGAATTTGGCATATTGTGACAACACCGTAGTACCAACAAAATTACAGGAGAAAATACATTTATTCCTCCACATGAGAAAAACTAGTTTTAGAACACAGAGGGCAACTATTGATTTTTACTTCTGATTCTAAAAAGTCAGAGGAGGAAATAAATAGGGAAATAATATCTTCTGGAGTCTGTCAGATCAGAGACTAACTGAAAGACTTGAAGTCTCAGGCAATGTTTCCTGAGTGCAGAATTGTGTATTCAGGATAGTTTTCAGTAGAATTGTATTTCTGATATACATGCTTTCTTAAGACTTCAAAATCTTAGCTTTGACCTTCAAAATAAATGATTATTGAATAGATTACCACATTTGTGAAAATGGTTTTAATACAAACCTTTCTGATTACTACACTTTCTGAATCTCAAATAGTTTACCAAGAATTACATGGAAAACAGAAGAGTACACAGTGGAGTTAGTGAACAAAGAAGGTTTTATCCACATTAGGATGAATGTTACTTTCTAATGCTTACATGGAAATACTCGAAAGAATAGTAAATTATTGTAGTAAATTATTTTAAGATATTGTGTGTGCGGTTAGGTGACAGAGAGAGAGGGAGAGCAAGAGCACACTCCCACGCATGTGTTTGTGACAATGAAAATCTTAACAGTGAATGTAAATAATAGAATCTTAGTACTGGGATAGACCTTGTAAGTCATTTCACACATTTTTTCAGCAATGCAGAAAATCCCTCAGCATATCCTTGTTCACTTCTTGCTTCAACGGTTGCTGTAAAGAGTACACCACTTCATAAGGCTACCCATTTCTTTCTGAAAATCTCTAATTGTTAAAAAGAAATCCTTACACGGAATCATTGTTTTCTTCCTGTAACTTCAACTTCAGTCCTGGTTCTGACCTTTAGCAGTAACAGAATTAACTCTTCACTTTTGCTCATCTACCATACTTTTTCTTCTGTCCTTTCTTTTCTCTCTTCTCTCTTCTTCCTATCCTTTTTCCTTCCCCTTTCCTTCCTTCCTCTCTTCTTTCTTCCTTTTTTAGTGCTTTTCACTGTGTCTCTTTCTTTTAATTCTTTTCCTTTCTTTTCTTCCCTGTGCTTCTTTTCAGAGAGGGGTGTGTGTGTGTGTGTGCGCGCGTGTGCACCTGTTAGGAAATATAATCAATGACAAAACGAAATGTAAATAAAGAACAATAACATAATAACTACTGTACTCCAGAAAGTGCAAATCAGAACAGACTATGATTTTTCCCTTTTTCTTTGCTAATGAACCAATGGGTAGAGTTGCAAAGCAAAAACAGGGGGGAGTGCTTCATTCTGTAGATGTTCAAGAAAGGGATATGCTACGATCAATGCCATAGTTTTACTTGTGAAGTTGTGTAAATGTGATTTTATCGTGTAAATTGACATTTTTGAAACCTGAGAGCGTACTTCAAATTATTTTTGATCTATATACTGTTTTGGAAATGTTTATAAAATATATTGTGCTTTATACACATAATATATCCTAACAGTATCTTCCTCATGTGCTTTTCTTTTGATGTTTCCCCCTGCAATCAGAGTTTAATGGTAATATATATTGTCACCCACTTTCCCCATGTGGTTGAAATGTGGTTATGAGTTTGAAATATGCATGCCATACTGAAGGCAGAATTGATCTTTATATTCTTTCTAATTTCTGTCTTTTTCCTATACCTGGGAATAACACTGCAGTATGCTAAGCCTACGACAGCTGTCACAGGATGAATAATGGCTCACAAGTATGTTCACATCGAATCCCCTGAACCTGTGAATGTTCCTCTCTGGTAAAAGAGACATTGCAGTTTAGATTAAACTAAGGGTTTTGAGATGAAAAGATGATCCTGAATTATCCAGGTGGGCCCAATGTAATCACAAGTGTCATAAGGAGGAGGCAGGAGGTGACTTGTCTACAGAAGAGAAAGCTGTGAGCCAAAGAATGCAGGCAATGCACAGAAACTAGAAGAGGGAAGGAATGAACTCCTGCTGGAGCTTCCAGAAGGACCCAGCCCTCATGATAACCTTTGTTTTATCCCTGTAAGACTCATTTTGGACTTCGGACACCCAGAACTGTAAGATAATAAATATCTGTTCCTGAGACAGGAAATTGGTGGCAACTTGTTACAGTAGCAATAGGAAACTTACAACGGTTCAACCGATTCACTTTAAAGACCTTAATTTGGGATACATTTATGGTTCTGTAGGGAAAGTGGGTGGGTTTTAAAAAACAAGTTTCTAAGAAAAAAAAAGTTTCTAGAACAGTGATAAAAAGACATCTATTTAATTACCTAATTCATTTGATATATTTACTACTTTAAAAAAGTATTCAATCTGTTTCTTTTAAAAACATTTTGAAAAAAATATTTTGTATACTCTGGTCCTAAAGATTTTCCTTACTTAAGCTACAATTTGTCAGGTTTCTCTCTTCTCTGCCCTTCTTATTAAAAAGGGGAGAGATGTTCCTCTTTCTGATTGTACCACCTTAAGTTATTGGTGACACATGGCTAATTTTTTTCCAGTTTTTCCTCAAAGTTAAGGTTGTTCTATATTTTAAAATGCCCTTTGCTTTGAATTTGAACAAGTCTTTCCCAAAGAAATACTAACATCATGTAACACAAAGCTTGCTCACTCTATTTCTTCCTACCATGCCAATGTGATGTTGGTAGGTAGCTTGACAAGACAAGTGAAAAACTGTGGAAATACTTGCACTGAAATCTCTCACTACCTGTGGAGGCCACAGTGAAAAACCACTTGATTATTAATAATTCAAAGTGGTACAGCACTGTCAGCACTTAATTATATAGAGTAAGACCTGAAGCATTATCTTTAAAGTTCTTTTCTGCATTATCTGTGCCTTTTTAATTTCTATTTTATTAGTCTTATGACTGGCTGATTTAATGTGCTCAATGTTAAGCTTGTCTTTAGGCTGCTATTTATAGTAATTTATATCATGTACCTCTACTGACTATTATATCATTCCAGGGATGTTTGAAAAATTGTTTATATGACAGATGTTATAAAATGCAGTTTCTTTGAACCATAAAGAAAAAAAAAAATCCCTAATTTAGACCAGTCTGAGATCCTGCTGAACTTATTATTACCTGTCAATTTTCACTAAAAAGATATATGCTGTACCAGTACTTTCTAGGAATTTAGCATATGCTATTCATCAGAATCTCAAAGTTGGCCTGGCCCTATAGAAAAATCAGGAGTATGTCCCTTTTCAGCTTAAATTTAAACAATTTCCTTATTCATAACATTTCATTATATTAAAATCAGGAATCCTGATTTCTATAATTTTTCTAGGTAAAAGTACTATTATTTGAACTGTACAGTTATATACATGATATATGAAAATTATATAAATAGATTTAAAATAGAATATTATAGCTATATTTGAATATAATTTGTAACTTCTGGGCCTCTGATGATTCATCAAAAAGTCTGTACCAGGGGCGCCTGGATGGCTCAGTCAGTTGAGTGGCTGGCTCTTGGTTTTGGCTCAGGTCACCATCTTAAGAGTCCTGAAATTGAGCCCTGTGTTAGGCTCCACAATCAGCACGAAGTCTGCTTGAGATTCTCTCTCTTCTTCCCCTCCCCTGACTCTCTCTCTCTCTCAAATAAATAAATAAATAAAATATTTTTTTTAAAAAAAGTTTGTATCATGTTCCAGGTATAAGAAAAAAAAAATAAGTCCACTTAAATACCATTTAAAAAAAAAAAAAAAAGAAAAAGTGACCAGGAAAGTCATTTATTCATAAACAACTAAAACAATTTAACTAATATTGTGGAAAGGAAGAACCTAAGTGATAAAACTTGCAAAACATAAGTCTTTAAATTAATATAATGAATGGATAAAGTTTCACAAATTTTATTGCTACATTTAAAAATAAAACGTTTGGACACTTGAAAGAACTCCACACAATAGATTTTATGAAGCTGTTTTAAAAATGTAGATCTGACACAGGAAACAACAGGCGATGGCAAGGGTGCTAAGAAAGGGTAACACTCCTGCACTGTCAGTGGGAACAGAAACTGTCGCAGCCAGTCTGGACAACAGTATGGAGGTTCCTCAAAACTCAAAAACAGAACTACCCTACAACACAGCAACCACACCACCAGGGATCCACTCAAAGGACACAAAAAACTGATTTGAAGGGATACATGCACCCCGATGTTCATATCAGCACTATCAACAATAGCCACACTATGGATTGAGCCCCAAAGTCCCTTGAGTAATGAACGAATACAGACGAAGTAGCACACAATGGAAAACACACAGCCATCAAAAAGAACGAAATCCCGCCATTCACAATGACATGGGCGGAGCTAGAATGTACCATGCTAAGTAAAACAAGTTAGAGAAAAACAAATACCACATGGTCTCCTTTGCATGTGGAATTTCAGAAAGAAAACGCATTAATACTAGCGGCGGAGAGGGAGAGAGGGAAAAAAACCATAAGAGACTCTTAAAGACTGAGATGAAACTGAGGGTTGATGGAGGGAGGGGAGTTGGGGGGGTGGGGGTGGGCCAGATGGGTGATAGGCATTAAAGAGGGCATTTGTGATGAGCACTGATTTTGGCCGTTCTGGCGGGTGTGAGGTGGTATCTCATCGTCGTTTTGATTTGTATTTCCCTGATGATGAGTGATGTTGAGCATCTTTTCATGTGCCTATTGGCCATCTTGATGTCTTCTTTGGAGAGCTGTCTGTTCATGTCTTAGGCCCATTTCTAAACAGATTATTTGGTTTTTGAATATCAAGTTTGATAAGTTCTTTTGTGTGTGGTTCAGGAGGGTGGTCCAGTTTCGGTCTCCTGCGTGTGGCTGTTCAGTTTTCCCAGCACCGTTTGTTAAGGAGACTGCCTTTTTAAAGAAACAAATGTTGGAGAGGATGTGGAGAAAGGAGATCCCTCTTACACTGTTGGTGGGAATGCAAGTTGGTAGAGCCACTTTGGAAAACAGTGTGGAGGTCCCTCAAAAAGTTAAAAATAGAGCTACCCTATGACCCAGCAATTGCACTACTGGGTATTTACCCCAAAGATACAGATGTAGTGAAGAGAAGGGCCATATGCACCCCAATGTTCATAGAAGCATTGTCCACAATAGCTAAATCATGGAAGGAGCCGAGATGCCCTCCAACAGATGACTGGATTAAGAAGATGTGGTCCATATATACAATGGAATATTACTCAGCCATCAGAAAGAACGGTTACCCAACATTTGCAGCAACATGGACAGGACTGGAGGAGATTATGCTAAGTGAAATAAGTCAAGCAGAGAAAGACAACTATCATATGGTTTCATTCATTTATGGAACACAAGGAATAGCAGGGAGATCGGTAGGAGAAGGAAGGGAAGAATGAAGGGGGGGTAAACAGAAGGGGGAATGAACCACGAGAGACTATGGACTCTGGGAAACAAACTGAGGGCTTCAGAGGGGAGGGGGGTAGGGGGATGGGCTAGCCCGGTGATGGGTATTAAGGAAGGCACGTATTGCATGGAGCACTGGGTGTTATACACAAACAATGAATCATGGAACACTACATCAAAAACTAAGGATATACTGTATGGTGACTAACATAACATAATAAAAATTAAAAAAAAAAAGAAAAAAGTAGATCTGAGGGCACAGGAAAACAATATTTAAAGTGACAAAAACAAGTTGTACATCAACACCCATGCTATAATTAAATTTTTTTTCTAAATAGCAGATACCTCCAAATTGTATAACTAAATTATATAACTACTGTATAACCAAACTGTATAACTACCAAGACTATGTTGGAAGATCTGGGAATGGATGATGAGGTAAATGATGACCTAGTTTCCCTACCAAATATTAGTTCAGCAATATTATTTTTTTTAAAAAAAAGGTCATTCACTGGTGCATCTACCAGAAAGATGACCCTCATTCTGAGCCTATGATGAGAACAAAGAAAAGCAAATAGTTGATATCCCTGTTTGGGACTAAGAATTCTTGGAAGTTAACCAATGGGGGCTTTTTGAACTTATTCTGGCTACAAAATACTTAGACATCAAAGGTTTTCTTGATGCGACATACAAGACTGTTGCCAATATGATCAAGAGGAAAACCAACGAGGAGATCCGCAAGGCCTTCAATATCAAAAATAACTTTATTGAAGAAGAGGAAGCTCAGGTAGGCAAAGAGAACCATCAGTATGAAGAGAAGTGTAATGTTGTACCTGACACTAACGCTGGAAGGACTGTTCTAAATACTAGCTGAACTGTTCTGTTTAAAACTGTTAACATTAGACAAACAGTAGATAAATGAAGAAGCAAATCAATTATATTAGCACAGTACTGTTGCCGTTGCATGCATAGTTTGAGTACAGATTCCAAACCTATGGCTGAGTTTCAAGCTTTTTTTTCCCTTTGCTCTGAATAAAACCAAACCTTGGGCTATTAAAAATATAATGAATATATATGCATGTATATGCATAATATATATACATATGCATATATACATTTTTAAATAGAATCACATCAAGCTATCAATAGTGGCTTCTCATGCTAGCCTAGGAAAACTAGATATAAGAGAAAAACAGAAACAAATCTAACAATTGACCAATAGTTACTGATTTCTAAATTACAATAACAAATTATATCATCCATAACTTTTGAAACTACTTGAAAAGGAATATGATTTTATTTCAAAAAGCCCAATTAATCTTAGTGTTAGCTAATGTGCTATTCTGAAATTAAAAAAATATATATAATTCAAAATTTGGGGTACCTGCATGGATCAGTCAGTTAAGTGTCTGCCTTTGGCTCAGGTCATGATCCCAGCGTCCTGGGATCGAGTCCCACGTGGGGCTCCCCAATCAGGGGGTCTGCTTCTCCCTCTCTTTCTGCCCCTCCTCCTACTCATGCTCAGACTCTCTCTCTCTCTCAGATAAAATCTTTAAAAAGCATATAATTAAAATGTTAATAAATTTCAGAAAGTTAAACCCAAATACAAATAGATTTATAAGCTCTGACCATAAAGTAATACATGTGGCTTATGGAGGAGTCATCAAATTTTAGTCTTTCCCTGTATTTTTGTCATCCTGGAATTTATATGATGATACAAAATTGCAGAGGAAGCTAGATGAAAGAACATTGGCTTCCAAAGTATTTTAAACCAAGAAGCTTTATGAAAATTAGTTTTAAAAATGTTACAGATTTGCTTATTGGATATCTCAAGAAGGGGAAAGAATCATTTTCTGTGCTGTTGGACACACAAGGTGCATAAACAGACAAGAAAATTTCAGTCCTATTTGGGGGCTGTGAAACAACTCATGGATAACCTTGGTAATCTGAGAAGAAAGATTCACATTTAAGGAATTGTTCATGATGTAAGATAAAATTGCAGCAATTACCTTTTTTCCCCTTAAGATAGAACCATGAGACTAGCTTAAGACTTCTTTAATCACTTCAGATGGAATTGATTTTGATCTCTGAACTCCTAAAAGATTTATTATCTATTCCTCATTGGCTGCCTTTATCATAAGCTCTTGATATTCTGCTTTATAGAATATATAATAATATATTATACTTCACTTTACAACTTCCCATACTCTTTCCCACACATCACATCACATAATACACACTGTAACTTTGTAGGTGCAGTTATTCTCATTTTAAAAGTGAGAACATAGGATCAAACAGGAAGCAGCCCATAATTATGTAAAATAGAAGGAGCAGACTCCAGACTAAGTCTTGTACTTATGGACAGAACCTCAGTGATTGTGGCATTCAGGATCTGACCCTCCCATAGGACCTAGAACAGTGCCATGTAACACATCAAGTAACTTTTATGTGAATATCTCTTTTATTCAAAACTTGTTTAAATCTTGTTTCAAGGCTTATCAGACAATTGTCCTGCCTTAGTGTTTTCATTCTGGAAATCCTCTATGGTACCATAGGAGCACTGTCTAATTGACTCATATACTCCACGCATATGACAATCATTTTATGAGAGTACATTAATGTAGAAAAATAATAACATATAATAATACCAGAAAATAAGTAAAGATGCAAAGTGATAGGAGTTTGAACATATGGTGTTGACCAAAATGGATATACTGTAAGTTAACTGTATAATATTAAAATCCATCCTGGCTTAGTTTCTTGAATTTTCAATATTTTCCATTGTTTTAACTGTCTTATTTGAAAAAAAAAGCATTTAGATTAAGAAATAAAAGCAAAACCAAACTATTCTGAGTTATTTGGTTATTGAGAGTGCTCCCAAGATCAACTGCTTTTTCACTAATTCCAAAGGCATCCTTCTCATCCTCGGACCTGCTCCACCCCATAAACTGTGCTCTCACTTTCCCTAGCCACAGTTCGACACATCTTCATCAGTAAAATTCTGCTGGATTCCATAGATTTTGTAGGCTATAATCCTAAGATTCTATATTTTCTATAAAATATAGATGTAAAATATTTAAAAAGCTGTGTTTGGGGATTTCTTTTCTCTCTTACTTTTTGAAAGTGAGAGCTATATTCGTGTGTGTGTGTGTGTGTGTGTGTGTGTGTGTGTGTGTGTATTTCCAGAAGCTATAGAAAGGGAAAAAGTACTCATACTGCTGGCCACTTGAAGGAATGTTGAATGATCCCGTCACAACGCAAGTGTCTTCCTGCCAAGTCACCAGAAATGGACCGGTAAAACTGCTTTTGTTCTCTCATTAAAGAAATAATGCGATGCAACAGCAGATTCACTGGCATTGTTTCTGGTTGAAGCCAAGAGGAATAAATCTTGATTCCTCCTTGATGGAGGTAATTTTTGTGTAGGACAAGTAGCCAGGTGCTCTCACAGCTGCTTTGAAACATTCATGGCTTCCTGAGGATATGGGTGATTTTTGTTCTCATCATTGATCAAATAGCAGAGTAAATCACTGACGTAAAGTAACACCTGGCTGAGCTCTGTGTTTTCCTCTCATTTTCTCTAGTTAGTAATTGTTGTTTACAAATCACTGACTGCATGAGGAGGAAAAGCCTGTGTTTTCTTGTACTGGCTGCTAGCTCATAATTTCTACTTCATGTTCCTTCTCACAGTACCTTCAAAGGCATTCAATGCATATTATACCTTTTCTCCTCAATTTTTGTCATTACTTTCTTAACAAGCCAAATGGCATTGCTCCATATATATTATAGAAGTTAATAATATTACAAAGATTTTGTAAACTAAAAATTATTATTAATAATGAACAGTGCAAATCTTTGCCACATTTTTATACTTCTTTTAAAATGTAATACGAGATGCTAAATAATCTTGTTGGTTTTTTCCTAAATTCTTTCTAGGGAAAGAAGTATGTCAATAAAAATCAATTTCTTTTAGTCTATACATTTGCAAGGTGAGCTTATGCAACCAACTAGTATTTGTTTTCTTAGCATTAAGTTACAATATGGTACAGTATATATGAAACATAAAGTATAATATTAATTTCAAAAACTAAATACTGAAATTCAGCAATGTGTAATTTCTGAATATTTAAATCATATTAGGTAAGAGGAAGACCTGCTATTGAAATGCTGACAATCAGCAGGCAGACACCATGGTAGCCTTATCAATGGTTTACAGCCAACAGTCTTCTATCCAGTTGATACCTATGCCACAATATTTTAAAGTATTTTGAGGGTCACCCTGAATTGTGTACTATTGCACTTAATAATTTTAGAATTATGTCACTTACTGTAATTCTTATAATGGTTTTCTGCTTTGACTTAGAAATCAATTCCAATTGATGGGCAGGGTTTTTCTTTTTTTTTAATTTGTGTATATTTCTCTTTGATTTGTATTTGCAGCCTTTAGTTGCATAATTTTGCCTGCTTCTTAGGGAAACTAAATCCTTGCTCAAAGAGAAGTAGCCTATCAGGCAAAAATTGGCCCATATCGTAAAGCCACTAAGAAATGACCCCTGCTTGCTGGACACTTTTCCCCAGACACCCACAATGATGTTTCCTTGCCTGAAGCTATGTTTCAGAAAAACCTGAGAATAATTTGCTCAGATCACTTTCCTTACTTCAGTCACTATCTCCCCACATGTTACGTTGTTCTACTACCCTCAACACTTCACACACTGTCCTCCTTTATCCATGGTTTCACTTTCTGTGGTTTCTGTTACCTGTGATCCAGAAACAGACAATCCCCCTGATGTGTTTTCAGAAGGTCAGAAGTAGCCTAATCCTGTATCACAAGCTTATGTTATTTTCCTCACTTCACCTCGTCACATAGCCACTTTATCATCTCACATCATCACAAGAAGGGTAAATATAGTACAATAAGATATTTTGAGAGAGTGCACACATTCACATAACTTTCATTACAGTATATTGCTATAACTCTTCTATTTTATCATTTCTGTTAATCTCTCACTGTGCCTAATTTATAAATTAAACTTTATCACAAGTATGTATGTATAGGAAAAAACAGAATATCTGTGGTTTCAGGCAGTCCACCAACCGTGTACAAGGGCTCCTTTTTCTCCACATCCTTGCCAACACTTGTTATTCCTTATGTTTTTTGATTTTAGCCATTCTGATAAGCGTGAGATGATATCTCACTGTGGTTTTGATTTGCATTTCTCTGATGATTAGTGATATTATATTAAGCATCTTTTCATCTGTCTGTTGGGCATCTGTATGTCTTCTCTGGAAAAATGTCTATTAAGGTCTTTTGTCCATTTTTTAACAGGACTATTTTTTTGGATTTTCTTTCTTTCTTTCTTTCTTTCTTTCTTTCTTTCTTTCTTTCTTTCTTTCTTTCTTTCTTTCTTTTTGGTGTTGAGTTGTAGAAATTCTTTATATGTTTGAAAATTAGTCCCTTATAAGACATTTCATTTGTAAATATCTTCTCCCATTCCATAGGTTGCCTTTTTGTTTTGTTGATGGTTTCCTTTGCTGTGCAAAAACTTTTATTTTGATGTAGTCCCAATAGTTTAATTTTGGTTTTGTTTCCCTTGCCTGAGGAGACATATCTAGAAAATGTTGCTATGGCCGCTGTCAAAAAAATTATTGCCTATGTTTCTTCTAGGAATTTTATAGTTTCAGGTGTCACATTTAGAAGACTACCAGAATCACCAGAGAGAAGAAGTTAGCACCAAAATAAGAAATCACCTAAAGACATTGTCACAAAACTATCTTAACTCTCATGTATTCTAAGAGCCCATTTATCTTTTGTGAAAATCATTTGTTTATCCCATAAGTACCCTTATATCCCTCCCCTTCCCTTCAAGATATGTTAGTCTCAAATTCTAACCTTCTCCTTGAGACATGTTTTTCTGTGAACTCCTATGTATGTGGATGACTAGAATCTATCTTTTCTCTTGGTAATCTGCCTTTTGTCAATTTGATGTGCAGGCCTCCAAACAATAAACAAAAGAGGGTAGAGAAAAAGACTTTCCTCCCTGACAATTTCAATGCAAGGGCATGACCTCAAAGATAGTAGCATAATTGTGGATGGTATTTTTGGCTTAAAAGTTTGATGAGAGCTTGACTGAAATGCTTATACATACCAATGTATCATTTTATGGTAATGTATAAAGGGAGTTTATATAAAGGGAAATTTGGAGGGAACTAGAAGGAACTCCACAGGGCACACAGTTCAGAAAGCAAAGATCTATAGACAGTGGATTATTGAAATAAACCTGGGTCTAAATTTCTCACCTTTTTTTTTTTTTTTATGGTTAGTCCCGTTAGGGTTTTCCTGCTTAGGTACATACTATGTCTCTTATTATAGGCTCTTTTATCATACCTTTTTTGTGGTGGGAGCATATTTAAATAGGTATATCTAGAATTATGAGGATATATGCAATTTTGATATGTATCTAATGTTGGAATTTTGGAAGAAAGCCTATGGGTTCACAAGCATATTTGTAGAGACTTAGTCCAAATGTAACTTTTCACATGCCTGTGTCAAGAGTCCACACAAAATCATTCAGATAAGACCCTTAATTATAATCCTTCAAAATCCCTCTTGGCTTCTTATGTGTAATTGCCTCCACATCAAGAGATGCAATTTTTTATGATGATGTAAGAAGTAATGCTAGATTTTGAGAAGACTGAGAAACATATGATATGCTGGGACCAGCTCTCATCTGCTTGCCAGAACTTTTTGTGCCCATCTTATCACTATTCAACATTCCAACACTATAAATCAGTTCCTTCCTTCCTTCTTTTCTCTTTCTTCCTCCCTCCCTCCTTTCTTCCCTTCCTTTCTTACCCCTTCCCTCCCTCCTTTCCTTCCTTCCTTCCTTCCTTCCTTCCTTCCTTCCTTCCTTCCTTCCTTTCCTTCTTGCCCTGGAGAGCCAGTTTTTAAACACTAGCATATTACTGGTCATAACTTAGTTTACCAAACTTAGGGTGGTTGTAACACTGTTCTTCAAGATGTTAATAGATGTGCCATGAAGAAGGTATTTTCTTTATCTTCAAATAAATTTGGAATATGCTAGATTAAATAAAGTTACTGTAAATATCCAAAAAAAAAAAGAGTGTGATGTTTCTCTTATTTCATGTTATCTAAAATTAAAAACTTTTACTGGCACCATGTTCATAAAATATCAGAATGCTACAACACTACTTTTGGAAACAATGTTAGCCTAACCTTTGAAAAACTTACTCTGTTGACTTTGGCTCAAGAATTTGTATTGATTACTGCCCTTTTGCTGGCATGTGTCAGAAAGACTGTAAAGTGTCTTAAGCTTCTGAAGCGAAACTGGGTTTCTTCTTCACTGAGATATCCTCTTCACTGAGAAAGCTACAGCTACAAATGAATAGGGATAGAGGAAGAATCAGGAGTCTTAGGACAGGCTCTCATTGTAAATGCTAGCACAGTTCTGTGATTAAACACATGGGCTTTTGAGACAGGCTGCTTGGCTTTGAAACTCAGCTCTGCTATTCACTGGTCATGTGATTGATCAATTTACTTAACCTGTTTCCTCATTTTTTCTTCTAAAAATTGGAAATAATAATATCCATCACTGAGGGCTGTTGTGAGGATTACATATGTTATTTCATTTGAAGCACTTAAAATAATTCCTGACACACTGCAAGAACTCAAAATGTCTATTATTATTGTTGCAGACAAAAAAAGAACAATTTCATTAATAAATCCTATAAAAGATTTTGTAATAGTTAATATCACAAATCTAGGAAAACCTTACATATCCCACATGCTAAAAAGCCATGAGGGAAACAACTTATTTCTTCATGTATGAAGAGTTTTGGCAAACATCTTCCAAAGGATACTTATTAAATTTGAATGTCTTTGGTAAATGCTACCTTGGGAATCCTTTTTCTGAAAATTTTATGTTTAAGATTTTAATAAATGTTGCAGAGCAAAAGGATTTTGTAATTAAATACATTTTTGGAACATTAGATTTTGAAAAAAGCCAAAAGTTTCCTTATTAAAGATATTATCAGAGCTTTTAATGTGTTATTCTGCTTTGTAAGTAGTGAAGGTCATATGGTATGCACCTTTCCTTAATTCAACTGACCAAGGAAAAGCTTTTTTGAAAGCATGTCAAGGACTAATTTTGTATAGAAATATGTTTGGAGACAGGTGATCTAGAATATTAAGTCCAGGAAATTCAAACATTTATTCAAACTAATATACCTTTTTGGAATTTTCCAGGATCATATTGATTGTATATCAATGAACATACATAAATTTCATATCGTTCATTGGTACGTGATGAATTGAAAACACCAGGCTAGAAATCATGACAGTACGCTAGAATCTTATTTTTAGGACATCTGTTTTCAGTGAACGATTTCAATAATATGAATTTGGCATTTTATTTGTTTAAATTCCTCAAGCACATATTAACCAAATATGGGTAATACCCTTCTTCCTGTGTTTCTGGATGTGTCCAGTACATGTTAGAGTTTTTTGGTGTAGATAAATATAATTCCCACAACAGAGGTGCAATTACCTCTTGTCCAGAGACACGTCATGTCAATGTCTCTATTTAAAATCAATTTTTCACATCCTTTTTACAGAGAGATCATCATAAAAATATGAATCCACACTTTATTCCCTACATCTACATATTGAGGTTCTAATTAATCTTTCAATACCAGAGAATAAACTCCTACCTCTGGGTCTGGCCATTAAATAAATTACTGATTAAATGCAACACTGGTGGGGTGGCTGGGTGGCTCATTTGGTTATGCGACTGACTTTTAGTTTTGCTCAGGTCATGATCTCAGGCTCCCTGTCCAGCTCCCCACTCAGAGGGGAGTCTGCTTCTCTCCCTCTCACTTGGCCCCTCCCCCTGCTCACATGCTTGCTCTCTCTCTCTAAAACAAATAAATAAATCTTAAAAAAAAATGCATCAATGTTGTCCTACGGCCACAAAAATTATTGTGGTGCTTCCCTTTGAATTAGGTGATACCCTATTTCCTAAAAGGGTGTGGTGGAACAGATGGTTGTTTTAGCAAACTTTTAAATCTTTAGGACATGAGTAGGTGACTTCTTGTTTACCTTAACTGCTACTACTTTCTGTATATATTATCAGTAGAAAACAATACTGTCTATCTCTTCAAGGAATACAAAAACTAAAACTAGAAGCACAAATACTAAAATTGAAACTAGACTGAATCTACAGGAAATCTGGTTGGAAATGATTCAATTCATGTTTCCCTGTTTTAATTTCATGATAATAAAAGCTATAGTATATTTGTCTGATTTCATCCTCCTAAAGGTTTTTTTTTTTTTTTTTTTTTTTTGTACATAACTCAGTTGTTGATCTATCTCTGTATGAACCATCAGGTGGTTGACTATATGACTACCCCAGATCACTAAAGTTAAAAATGCTTTAGTTATTTGAAAGAGCACATCAATTGAGCACTACTGTGTTTGCCCAAGTCAGGGTGGATTCTAATTGCTTTGACAAATTTCCTGCTGGGAAATTGATCTTCAAAGATTTCTTAATGCCTTTTTTTTAACCCATTTACTTCATTTTAAAACTTCAAAGTCTCCCTTTCTATTAATTATCACATATACTAGAAAACACAAAGAACAAAATGCTATGTTTTATTCATCTAAGCAGGGCATCTAAACACTAAGTTACAGCAAAGATTGGAACTTATTGAAGCAAAGGTCATCTTCTGTCAAACAAAACCGTAAGAGGCTTTTCTTTTAGTAGAGAATTCATGAATATTTTATATGAACATTTCCATGAACTTGCTGTAAAAGCTATGTTTCTTGGCATTTACTGAGGATGTCAAAATCAGTTACTGTAATTTAAATATTTAGCTAAGATGCTTATCAGACTCCCATTTAAAACATGCTTATTTTCCATACAATAGTTCTTCTAAAACATTTCTAAATAGTTAACATTATAGACTTGTATATTATATAAAATCAAATTCTGCTTTGTTGTATTTATACATAATATTAATTTTGTTTTAATATAAATCGGAGAGTCTACTAGAAAAATAACAATAAAACAATGAGTGACAGAGTTTCTCTACAAATGCTTCCAATGTTTAAGCTAGTGTTAAGCAGTCTCGGGCTCCACATGGTGGTAGCTCATAACCTACTAAAGTTTTTAAATTTAAATTTAATTAGGCCTGATTATTTGATGTTCCAGAATACTTCTAACATTTCTAAGTTTTAACAAAATGTTGCATTTGCATATAATATATACATAAACCTGATAGCATTCTCACTTTCTGAAAAAGAGAGATTATTTTCAAGTACTCATATGATTGTTCTCATGAAGAAGACATAAGAATTGAGTGAATGGAGGATGTCTCTTTAATTTGACTATTGTGTAAGTGTAATGTGGCCTACTAATAGGGGTGAATAATGTAGAATTCTTAAAAGTCAAATCTGGAGTTTGATTTCCTTAACTTTGAATTCTGGCTCAGCAGCTTAATCTTGGCAATTCACTTATTTTCTCTGCACCTCATTTTCTCATCTATGAACTAAAACTAATAGCATCTATCTAATACAGTTGGTGTATTGGTATCTTTAAGAAGATAATCTTCTTAGTGACTAGCTCAGTACTTGGGATATAATAGGCATCAATAGCAAATAAATAGGCTATTATTTTTATTATGCTAACAAATCTTTTCAGAAAAGTTTATGTTAAATAGCTATATTTTGAGGAAAAAAATTATCTTATGTAATTTATTTACCTCAAATGTTTTTGGGTATCTTTCCATTAGAAATTTTTTTTGATTATTTTGATTTGGCAAATATTAGCTAATTATAATATCTATATTATGGGAGGATTGGAAAGTGTTGAAAATTAATAGAATTCCTAGTCATAGTAAAGCCAAAAGTCTAAAATTAATAATAAAGATCGGGAAGAAAATGCCACAATCTTGAAAGGACAATTGACTAAACTGAAGAGAATAAAGTATCTATATGAAGAGGAACTTGCCTGTATAATCATGAATAAAATAAAAAGATGCTAAAAGAAAACTAACCCATCTTTGAAATTACAACGTTATGAAGCAGATTGTTGTTTTAATGATGGGAAATTTCAGATAGTACATTTAAAAAGGAAATTTAAAATTTTTCATTATTACAATATTACCAAGATGGGTATTTTGTTACATAAATCAACTGGAATTATTGCCTTATAATGGATTCTCAGGTTATGCTTTTTAAATATTCTGTGACTAAACCATTTGAGTTTTTATATTTGATCCACTTCATAGCTGAAATGTGTCAGTAAGTACTTTTTTTCTTTTAAGAGTATATGGGTAAACATTGAATATCTCAGACTCTTTTCATTTCCTTCACATAAGAAATGCAACTTGTCTGGGCACGAAAGTCTGTCATGATATTTTCCCCTTGATACCTAGTATACTTTGAAGGCAAAGAAGTTCCATGGGTGTACTTCAGGCACACTGTGAATCTCCTTAACTGGAAGCACAATTTTGTGCACATAAGTACATGTGCATGTGCACTTCTCAAAGTAGTTGGTGATTGCAGAAAATAAAGAGGTTCACATGTAGGTAGCACCTTACAGAATTTATTCTAAGTGTAGGTCTGACTATGTCAATAATGTTTTTTTCCATCACAAAACCCTCAAGATACATATATTTTTAAATCCTTATGTTGAAGAAAAAAAATATATGACCAAAACATGTTTCCAGATCATGTCTAGACAATATAAATGAAGAAGTTTGTTTCTCATTGCACAGATCAGGTATTAAATTTAGGGATGACTCTTTCAGGTTTTTCTTCAATTACAGCTTCTTCTTTGTTCTTTTGGATACTTCCTAAGGGGCATCAATGTGGTAAAGCTCCTCTCAATCTTCCCATGAATTTGTCTCACTGCTTTAAGTACTTTTCTATTTCCCAAAAATACTGAATGGCATTTTTCTTCTTACTTCTTGGCTTTCTGATGAGTTCAAATCTCTCAGTGGATGTCCCCCCAAAAGTGCACCCAGCAGTGCAGAAACAATTCTCCAATGTTCTGGTTCAGGTCTTGCATTTCCAAATCAAAATAAAGATAGTGGGCTTGGTTCTGCATGTAAGGAGCTTGGAAGTCATCACTCCATCCCAATAACAAGTAAAAATCTGAACAGACTGAAAAATCACAACTCTTCTCAGATTTTTAAGAGTCGAGATTATAGGGCAAACCTGTGCCTCAAAGCTGGAGAGACAGACAGGCAAATATAGAGAATCATGGTTTCCCAGAACAGAGACTCATGAATGGAAACTGCTATGGGAACTAGTGCTGGGGAAGGAAAACATGAGCTATAACTGACAAACTGCTAGGGGATCACTGTGGACAAGTCTGAAAGTTAAAACTCCATGGGGTCTCAGTCATAAGAGGACACCCATACTTTGTAAGTTTTACCTCCAAGAGTTTGGCCAGGTTCTTAAAAATAATATTGGAGAAAAATTCCCTCACGCTTTAGGCAGGAGTAGGAGAAAAGGAACTATTTAGAAATGTGTCAAAACACTCTTTTCTTCCTAATAAAACCTGCCCTCAATGTAAACTAGTTAACCACAGCCTAACTGGCTGGAGTATATCGAAACCTAATTGACCTGAGGAAGGGAAATGCCCAATTCTAGCTCACTGTAGGCATCCTGTTCCATCTAAGGGGGGGATAAAAAAACCTGAGAAACACTTGTAAAGTTTACATTCCAGAGGTATAGCCTCACTGAAAGACTTAATCATAGGACTATGGAGTGCTTCCTCTCCCCTCACACCTCACCACTACATTACTAAAGGCTTATTTACAACAGTTTCTTTGACTTAGTACATCATGTCCAGCTATTAAGAAAAAAAGTTACAAGGCATGTCAAAAGACAAACTGTGAAGAGACAGAGCAAGCATCAAAATCAGACATGGCAGGGCTGTTAGAATTATCAGACCAAGAATTTAAGTAAAATATGATAATATGCTAAGAACTTTAATGGATAAATTAGACAGCATGTAAGAAGAGATGGGCAATGTAAGCAGAAAGATGGAAATCTTAAGAATGAACCAAAAAGAAATGCTAGAGAGAAAAAACACTGTCACAGAAATAAAGAACGTCTTTGGTGGGCTTAGTAGAACACTGGACATGGCTGAAGAAATTATCTCTGAGATAGAGGATGTATCAATATAAACCTTGAAAACCAAAATGCAAATAGAACAAAAACTTGGAAAAAATAAAAGAATATCCAAGGGCTGAGGGAAAACTAGAAAAAGTGTTACAAAAGTATAACGGGAATACCAGAAGGAGAAGAGAAAAAGGAACTAAGAATGTCTCCATATTGGTGAGACACCAAACCACAGATTCAGGAATGTCAGAGAACACCAAGTGGGATAAATGCCAAAAAGCCTTACACCTCAGCATGTCATTTTCCAATTATAAAAAAACAGAGATAAAGAAAAAATCCTGAAAGAAGGCAGAATAAAAACAAAAACAAACCAAAAATACCTTACCTATAGAGGAACAAAGATTAAGAATTACATCTGATTTTTCCTTAGAAACCATGCAAGCAGGAAGAGATGGAGTGAAATATTTAAAGTGTTTAGAAAACAACAACAACAACACACCAACCTAGAAATCTATATCCTGCAAAATTATCCCTCAAAAGCAAATGAGAAATAATGACTTTGTCAGACAAACAAAAATTGAAGGAATTTTTGCCAGTAAATCAGTAGACTTGTCTTGGAGGAGATGTTAAAAGAAGTTCTTTAGGGAGAAATTCTTTATAGGTCACAAACTCAGATCCGTATAAAGAAATGAACACTTTAAAGAAGGAATAAATAAAAGTAAAATAAAAACTTTTATTTTTTTACTTTTAGTTTGTCCAATAGATAATAATTTGTTCAAAATAATACTATCAATTTATTCAATTATGTATGCTGGTGTGTGTGTGTGTGTGTGTGTGTGTGTGTGTAATGTAATATATAAGTAAAATGAATGACAATGATGACATAAGGGATAGAAGAGAAGAATTAAGATTATTTTGTTATTATAAGATACACTACTCTTGAAGTAGTATAATGTTATTTGGAAGTAGATTTGGATTAGCTATAAATATATATTTTAAACTGTAGAGCAACCACTAAAAAAGTAAAGAAAGAAGTATGATAAATATGGGGCTCCTAGGTGGCTCAGTTGGTTGAGCCTCCAAATCTTGGTTTAAGCTCAGATCAGGATATCAGGGTTGTGAGATTGAGCCCTGCATCAATTTTTTTAAATTAAAAACATTAAATAAAAAAAAAAAACTTTTAAAGAAGTATAATCAATATGTTAAAAAAGTAGAGAAATGCAATCACATAAAATGCTTAATAAAAAAACCCCAACAGATCATTAGGAGAAGGAAGGGAAGAACGAAGAGGGGTAAACAGAAGGGGGAATGAACCATGAGAGACTATGGACTCTGGGAAACAAACTGAGGGCTTCAGAGGGGAGGGGAGTGGTGGATTGGGATAGGCCGGTGATGGGTATTAAGGAGGGCACATATTGCATGGTGCACTGAGTATTATACGCAAATAATGAATCATGGAGCACTACATCAAAAACTAAGGATATACTGTATGGTGACTAACAACATAATAAAAAATTATTTAAAAAAAACAAAAACAAAAAACAAAAAAAAAGAGTGGAAGACAAAAATAAGAACAAAGAACAACAAGAAATAGAAAACAGTACAAATATGGTAAATATTAATCCAACTACACCAGTATTCCCTTTGAATTACAAGGGTCGACCTGTATCAATTAAAAGACAGATATTGTCAGAGTAGATCAAAGATAGTGAGTAAGGCTGAAAACTTTACTTCCAGAAAAATAAACCAATGATAAGCTTATTCAATCCAGTTCTTTCTACCTTAGGGACTTAGAGAATCCTTTCAGATTCTGCCAATATACTGTTAGTCCTAATTGATTGTGTATCTGTGAATATTCTTTTTTAATTTGTTTTCAGATGTATTTTATAGACATTTTAAAGAGAAACTGGAACACATGATCAACCAGTTCTACTAGCCAGATGATCTTTCAATCAGAAGCCTGCTTATTTCATTTTGAAGACTTCCACAGGTAGGTCAATCTACTTTTTAAAGTAATTCTATACCTTTGTTTTACTGAAATTAGTACCTTTTTGGGAAAAAATCTGGATATTTATCTTGGTATCTCTCTCTAATATTTACATTTTCCTCTTTATTGAGGTATACCATATATATAATTAACCGTATATATTTAAATTGTACAATTTGGTGAGTTTTGACATATGTATACACCTGGGGAATCATACAATATGTAATCTTTTTTTGCATGGATTCTTTCTTTCAGCATGATAAATTGGGATTCATCTACCTTGGTACATGTATTATTAGTTTCTTCTTTTAGCTGCTGAGTAGTATTCCTTTATTAACTTATTCAAGCATTAATTTTATATCTGTAGTAATGGTTCACATATTTAAAGACAATTTTGTTTATTAACACGATACTTAAATTTTCTCAGGAAATTAAGCAGAGAAATAGTACCTAAGATATGATCATCTTTTATTTTCATAAACTATGTCCTTAATTCTCTATTCTTAAAGTTAAAAAACTGATTAATTTGCTTTATGGCTTAAATAAATAAAAGAAGGAAAGGTATATCTAATACATGTTACTCAACAGCTTTTACCACCTCAGTCCTTCCCTCCACTCACACTGACCCAGGAGTTGATGGGAACAGAACGTAGTAAAATTTCCATTTAACTACATAGTTTAAATACCAATAATGATGAAAATTCCCTGATATGTTTTCAGTGATGTGAAAGACACTAAACTTAAATCAGAAACAACAGAAGTGGGTAGGGTAGATTAATAATTAAGACAGTCCCCCCGCCAAATACCCTCCCTTTTATGATGCAAGGAGAAAAATAAAGACCTATGTAACAGGATGACCAGTGTATGTAGAAGTCATACTATGTATTTTCCAAACTTCATGAGTTATCAGACTTTGTTCATTGGAGAATGAGAGATACTCTTTACTTTGTGGAGAAACAAGAAAAATAAAGACTAAAGAGGGTGGTACATTAAGAATCATTTTTTGCTTTGTTCACTCTTGTAGATCTACTGCTCGCACACAACACATGTAACACATAGCAGCTGCACAATAAATATTTGTCCCAGCATTAGCTCTAATAAGTGTTGACCAAGACCATGCAAAGTCTCAAAAGCCAGAGACCAAGAAGTTGTAAATATCATTAGAGAACAGATCGTACATTTAAACCCAGTAGTGAAGTGTGGAAGGAAAGTATGATGGGAGTGGGTTGTCAAGATGAGGAGAGAATGGCATCAAGGGGAACATTTAGAAGACTGTTGCAGTAATCTAGACTTGAGGCCACAGGAGCCTAGGAAAGCCTGGTAATAAGAGGTACCAAAAGGGGATGGTTAATTTGATAACTGATTCTTGGTTGGTAGGTAAGAGAGTGAGAATGCTAAAGGTGAAAGAGATGAAAATGTAGAAAATGGGTGACTGGGAGAATTATGATAGGCTCCGTGAACATAGGAAGCTGGAAGCAGGAATTAATTTGTAAATAGGAATGGAGAGGTATATAAGGTTTGGAACTTTGCCTTAAAACTTTTACTTTAGCCCTTTAAAATATAAAATGAGCCTAGAATATAGGAAATGTTGAGAGAAGCAGGAGTTGAAATACCTATTATTTCCCTAAATAAAGAAAAAGAAAATTTGAGAACATATTTTGGTCTCTGAAAAAGATCTGAAAAGTTTTACCTCTAGTTCAAAATAAAAGTAATGGATTTAACCATAAAACAACTTAAAATTTTTTTTCTTTTGTTTTAAGAATTATATCTCCAACAAATGCTTCATATAAATCATTTTTCAATTATTTTACACAGAAAACACAACTGATTTTTAAAAAACAGGCACAAGAATTTTTGTAGAGAAAAAGTTTGTGTTGCCTAAGGGTACAGAATGAGATAGTTGTATGGCTTTTTAAATTGACAATATTATATGAAGTCTTGTCAAATAAAGCAAGATAGTAAAAAAAGGTAAGTTCAGAGTCAAATGGCATTTTCTTTTAAAAATCATCATCTCTATCTTTCAAGTCACGTTATAGTATCTCAAAAGCAGTTTTTCTTATTACAGGTACTACTTCCTAAAAGGCTGAATAGTTACTGACTTTGGCTGATGAATTCAAATAACAAGCCATTCTTGGATCAATTTTCCATCTTCAAAAGTAAATGACTTGTGAAATAATATTCTAATTTTACCTTTAAAACTGACTTACTCTCCTTATTAACAAAGAAATGGATATGATCACAGTAGCTGAGAACTTACAGATTTTTCAAGTACTTAACTCATCGGAAAAGAGGAGTGTCACCAGCTTATTTCCTCAGCCTGTTGTTGTGATTGATATTTTATGACTAAGCTTCCATTGTAAGGCTGAATTTCAGGAATGTGAGATCATAGGGTACATTTTTAAAACTGCAAAAAGGAAAAATAACTCTATGTTGGCCAAAATATTTGTCCTTAACTTTGTTATAGCCACTTAATATAAAAGCATACATTTCAACGAGGGATTGAACATATACTTTTCACTCCAAAATTATATTTCATAAACAGGAATTACTAACAAAAAATGGAGAGATGAATCTCTTTATAAAATAAATAAAGGACATTTTATAATGTAAATGTGTTCTTATGAAGAACATTTCAAGTGCAAGCCTTCTGTTTATTATCAATTTCATACACACAAACAGAAAGTATAATTGTATGATGGATATCCATACATTATTACCTAGTTTTAACAAATGGAAACATTTGAAGGATGTGCTTTCCATCTGTTTTGTGTAATTAAAAAACAAAACACAACAAAAACAACTTTCCAGATAAATGAGTCCCTTTTGTAACCTCTTTAATCATATTCTATCCCCAAAGTAACCATCAACCTGAAGTTGGTATGCAGCTTTTTCATCTAGGCTTTCATATGTTTACTATAGACATATTTATAAATTTAAAATGAATAATATGTTATATGTGATGTAACAATACAACACCCATTATATATTATACAGCATGGTATGAAATATAGTATACTGCATAGGGTAATACAATATTTTTTGAGTGTTTTTAATTTTTACTTAAAATGAATTATTTTATGTGTATTATGCCTTTAACTCAATGGTTCATTTTAAAAATTTTAAATTTATCTATACTAAAGCATGTACATCTGGTTCATTCACTTCAACTACTGATAATATTTCATGGCATGACTATACCAAAAGTTATTTACTTATTCCTTTATTGATAGATATACAGGTCCTTTTCAAATTATTGTTATTGAAACCAATGCTGCATTGAACAAATCTGAGTCCGTGTCCCTGGGCACATACGAGAATTTGTTTCAAGTTTGAATCCGCAAGTAGAACTGCTAGATAATAGGAAGTATATACAAATCTTCCTTCATCTTGCTCTCCAAAGGGATTGTACCAATTTATATGCTCCCTCAGAATGTATTAAGGTTTCCAGTTCCCTACATCTTCTATATACTTACTTTTAAGAAGCAAGTTTAAAAAGTGACAGAAAGTTTGAATTTATTGTTCCTTTAACATAAAATATATTAACTAAGAATTTTGTATTTATAACGAAAAGACTTTAGGACCCAGGGCTCCCTCAAATAATTATGGGTCTCTTGCATGGATTAAACGTATTTAGCTACATAAAATTCAGCTGATAAAGGGGACCAGGCTGTTGATCTCTCACCCTTACTTATGATCCCAGAAATAGAAGGAATTAGAATTCTCTAGTTCCTAAGAGAGGAAATAAATCAGATGACTGCCTTACATCCCAGTTCCAGCTCTCATGAACTATATGATCTTGCACAACTTATTCACACTCTCCGAGCTTCAGCTTTTCCTTTGAAAAATGGTGATTACAATTGCAGTCTTATGCTATTGCTTCAAAGATGTAAATCAGATTATGTTTTTAACACACAAAGCACAATGCTTAGTATAGAGTAATTACTAGAAAACGTTCGTTCATCATCCTGTATGGAGCAGGGCAAACCGTCATGTTAAAGCCAGTAAAATGAAATAAAATAATAAAATAAATTAAAATAAAATGCCCCTTAATATATAATAGGAACAAATGTATTTCCTCCACTCCTTAGAGTCTGCAGTATTTAACTAATTTAAACTAATACTATGATATTAGTTAACATTTAACAAATATTGCCTAATAAGAAACCTGAGGCTCACTTTTGTAATACTTTGGCTTTACATGGTATACAAATTACAAGGTACAGCTAACTTGTTGGATAGGTCCATAATATAGAACTGCTATTTATAAGAGTGGCAAAGAAAAAAGTAGCAGACAGATGTATCAGTACTATACTTTCCCCCTTTTATAATATAAACTGGGATCAAAAATTTTCTCTCATTCATATTTATATTCCTAAAATCGTCACATAGTCAGCATTCTTGTATCACAGAGAATGATACAGAATGAATGAATGAAGAAACAATTATCAGTATTTCTTATTGTGCTAATTTTCAGGAAAACTGAAAGTTGTGAGATGGAAAGCATCTCTTGGCAGAATCAAATCACCTTCTTCATAAATGAAAGCACTAAATTCTCTATTCGTGTACCAGTTTGTTATCACATGTAGCAACTGATAAGCTCCAAACATCAGTTTGGTTTGAGCTGGCTACCATACCAGCTGCAAATGTCACACGGCTGTAAGTGGGAATGGAGTGGGGTGGTGGGGTGGAGAGGAGTGAGGGGTAGGGAGGGTGAAAGGATCACTCCAATGTTTTGCTTTCAGTTCCAAATCAACAAAAAGTTATTTGTTTCTTACTGTTAGGCAACATGAGGCCCAAATTGTTATATAAAGTCCCTGCTTTGCTGAGAGAATAGAAGACAGAAAAAAATTATTTTTTCATCTGGTTAATTGTTATACATTAGCAGCCTGGAAAAAAAAAAGTAACATATTTGAAATATGACAAATAAAAGGAGCTGTAACTCTAGAAATTATTTATAACTTACAAAATATAGGAAGGACACATATTGATTATTAGTATATAAATGTTACAAAGAAGACAGATAAATTAAATAACAGCCATGAAATCTATCACTGTATCAATCAGTAGGACTTGTGGATCATATAAAACAGGGAAGTCCAAGGAGCAAGGAATAGAAGCCAAGGTAGGAATCACATCAGACTTAAGGCAAGAAGCTGATGCTAGCCACCAATGCCAGTCTGGTCATTTCCTCATAGTCACCTAGTCTTGTCCATATCAGTAACTGGAACCCATTTACACAGTTGCTAAAGCCAGAAACGAGAGTCAACCATGAGTCCTCCCTTCTGCTTGATCCCACATTTCCAAACCATTGTCAGCAAGTCTTGTCAGCTCTACTTTCAAGATATAGCTTGACTCCACCCACTTCTCTCCATCTGCATTACCACCACCCCAGTCTAAGCCACCTTTATCTCTTGATGGAACTAATGAAATAGTCTTTCAACTGACTGCTTTCCTTTCACACTTGATCCCATTCAGTCCCTTCCCTACAATTGTAGCTAGACTCATCTTTTTTTTAAATTTTTTAAAGATTTTATTTATTTATTTGACAGACAGAGAGACCTCCAGCGAGAGAGGGAACACAAGCAGGGGGGAGTGGGAGAGGAAGAAGCAGGCTCTCAGCGGAGGAGCCTGATGCGGGGCTCGATCCCAGAACGCCAGGATCATGCCCTGAGCCTAAGGCAGACGCTTAAAGACTGTGCCACCCAGGCGCCCCTAGACTCATCTTTTAAAGAGGTAATTCAGTTAATGTTCAAAAATGTTCAATATATTCCAAAAAGAACATAAAATATGATTCAAACTTCTCACCTGCATGCTCTGGCTCCAAAGAGCCCCAAATTCCATCATTATACCATGACACTTTGATCCATTCACTGGAGTCCAGCTACAATTAACCCTCTGTCAAGACAGAGAAAACTTTTTTCTCAGCTCAGGGTCGTATGGTTTTTCTTACTTCTGGAATGCTGTTCACATGGCTGGGTTACTGTCATCCTACAGACCTCAGTCTAGGTGTCAACTCCTTAAAGAGACCCTATTTGACTTCTGAATCTGGAATAGGTCAACTTATCTTTTGTAGCAACCACGTTATTTACCTTACAGTAGTGATTACAGTAAGTAAACGCTTTTTCATTTACTTATCACATGTTGAATAAAATGAATAAAAATGTAGCAAATATAAATCCAATAAATACTTTGTTTGCTTTGACTATTATATATGGTTTACAAGGTAAAAAAGGAAAGCATTAGTTATGCAATGTGGTTCATGAAAATAAAAGTGCTACTTATCTTTGTGTAGGCATTTATATTTTCAAATTTAGTATGTTTATACATGATGAAGTACTGTTGACTTCTTTTTCCATATTGATGTATATATATTTGTAAAGAAGTAAATACATTTCAAAATTATCCATACACAATATTTTAGTAGTGGCAGAAATGATATAGTTTCTCATTTTAAACTGTCAATGTCGACTAGCCTACTTTTCTTCTTCAAATAATAAAATATAATGAAGACCACAGACAGAAAGTAAAATGTCTTCAGGTTGAGATTAACTGACATTTGTCTCAGAAAAATAAGTAGTTTCTGGCATTTGATTCTTTATAATATTATTAGGGAAAGGCTTAAAATATTCCAGATAGGTTCATGTTTACCAACATACGGTAATGTTTCCAAACAAAGAATATGTAAATTTTGAGTTTTGCAGTCAGTGCCATTGAACTTGTGAAAGTATGTATGAATTATTTAAGAAGTGTGAAAGTAATGCTATGTTACGTAAGAAAGTAAGTTAGAAAAAAAATCACAGTCAGGCTCTGGTTATGCATAGGCATGCTATATTGCTTTTCGGCTTTGGTTTTGTGTATTTTAAATGTACTAATTATTTTAAGAGGCTATATTTCTAAGGTGGTGATAGACTTTCCACTGGAATATTTTAATTGTTATTATTCTTTAACATAGATGTTTTTGTTAATAGTTGTATTAACTTACCAGTAATACCTGAAACACCCCCTGCCCCAAATGTCTTCTAAGAGCAAATATACCATACCAATTAGGTTATCAACAGGAAGCAGATGCTACATTCAAATTGGCGGTAATTTAGGGAGGGTTTATAAAAGGGATAGTTTACAAAGATATGTGCAGGGTGTAGCGAAAGCATAGGAATAATGCAGAGCAAGAAACGGGGAAAAAAAACAAAAACAAAAAACAATAGCCCTGAAACTAAAGCACAACTCTTATTGTCTTTGGGTCTAATAGAAGGGAGCCAACAGCTAACCAGAAAGCCAAGGCAAGAAGTCCGAGAGAGAAGCTGCTGGGAAAGGAGCAGTGACCCGCCACCCAGAGGCATAGCCAGCCAGAAATAACCCGGAAGGAAGAGAGCCAGAAAATAAATACTGGGACCCACTCTCCATGCTGTTCCCATACAGTGTCTTAGTGGGCCAAGTCTGAGCACATGACCTGGTTTTACCTGATTTGGGCAGTTAACTTACTTTCTGTTTACTTTAAAAATGAGTTCACACAGATAGATAAGTGTTCATCGTTCACACTTTAATAATAATATTACTATACTTTATTGACACAATAGCTTGCAAAGCTCCTTCATTTTTATTATCTCATGTGTAACCTCATAAAAACACTCACAAGTTAAGAGCACGGGCTCTGGAGTGAGACTTCCTGGATTCAAATCTCATTTCCCATTCATGAGCTGTGTGATTTTGGACAATTTTCTAATTTATGTACCATCATTTCATCATGTGTAAGAAGGGAACAGTAATAATATCTCCTCCTGCGGTGTTGTGAGGAATCAAATGAATCAATACATTTAAAGTGCTGAAAATAGTTCCTAGCATGTGGGAAGTGCTTATAAATGCCAGCTCTGGTTTTCATTTCACAGGGACAGAACTGAAGTTCAATGAACTCAAGGGACTTAAGGCCATACACTTTTCAAACAAGGGTGACAGGTAGCATGGGATCCAAGTTCCAACTTAGGATACAAGTCTTTTCATATTCTCCATAATTACATAGTCATGGTAGACTTTTTTGTTTGTTTGTTTAGTTTTCCCAAACATACACTTTGTTGGCTTTGCTCACCATCACGTGCAGTTACTATTTATCCCCACTCTGTTTCACAGGGTAATGAGAAATAATAGTACATTCGATGGTCGCTTGCTATTCACTCCAGTCTGAGATTACTCTATTAACTATCAACCAGCTCCGAAGTAGCATTTGCACACATGTATAATGGCCATAGTGCCATTTCTCTTAGTTATCTAAATGATTCAATCTAATTATTAATTTAATTTTTATTTTTTTAAAAGATTTTATTTATTTGTCAGAGAGAGAGACAGAGGTAGAGTACAAGCAGGGGGAGGTGCAGGCAGAGGGAGAGGGAGAAGCAGACTCCCTCCCCACTGAGCAGGGAGCCTGACGTGGGGCTCGATCCCAGGACCCTGGGATCATGACCTGAGCCAAAGGCAGACACTGAACCGACTGAGCCATCCAGGTGTCCCTCATTATTAATTTTAAAAGAGGGGTCTACCACTGGAAAATTATAAACTGTTCCTTCCGGGATTTATTCAGGCAGTGATGTCAGCACTGTGAATATTGCTCGGTCCATAGTAGCTGCTGAATAAATATTTGCTGAATTAACTAATTAATAAAGTATTCCACCTAACATACTGCTGTTATTAACATACAAAAGTTAAACTGCCTACAATAGTAGAAGTCCAGGAAAAGAATATCTAGATTTAGATGGAGAAGGATTAATGTCACAATGTGGAGTTTCCATGGTTGAAAGGCCTTTCTCAATGTGGCCTTTCACTATAAGCCAAAAGAACACCACCATACTGAATTTTCCCAGACCGATTTAGAGGTAGTCTCCTGAATTTTCAGTACCTTTCCATAACTGCTGTGAGAGAGAAATGCTGATGATGCAATGGTAGGTTTTAAATCCAGATTTTAGCAAGTAAGAGTTTTATTCCATTGAGTGAATGAATTTTACTCCCCACAACGAGTGAGATTCTTTCTTATCTTGCGAAATGTAGTTGTTGAAAAACAAAACAAAATAGGGGTAATAAATAAATAAATACATAAAACCCGTCACCTAAAGATAATGCAAATACAACAGATATAACTAGAGAAAATCAAACCAAAACAAACCAAACACACCAGAAACAAAACCAAGCAAACCTAAAACAATCTTTTAGATTCAGCCACAGGGGGCGCCTGGGTGGCTCACTCGGTTAGGTTAAAGTGGCTGCCTTTGGCTCCTGTCATGATCCCCAGAACCCTGAATCGAGCCCTGCATCAGGCTCCCTGCTCAGTGGGGAGTCTGCTTCTCCCTCTGCCTGCACTCTGCCTACTTGTGCTGTCTGTCTGTCAAATAAATAAATAAAATCTTAAATAAACAAATAAACAAACAAATAAATAAATAAATTCAGTCAGGGATTCTTTATGTGAAAACCACAGGAATGTGAGGAGAAGCCCGTGCCTACTCCTAGATCTAGAGTAGAAAATACAATCTTTTGAAATGTCTCAGTCATTTTTTTCTATCATAGTAATTAAAATGTTTTTCTATTGAAGGTTACGGTAGTGTTTAGAAGAAATAAAACAGAACATTATAGAACCTGAGGCTCATCCACTGCTAACCTTCAACTGCTTTAGAACATCTTTATTCAAAGGAAGGAATGTCCTTAAGAAGTCTCTAAGTAAACCCAATATTGTGAATACATTTGATATATCAAGGATTTAGTCAGTTAGATCTAGTTTTCAAGATATTGCTAATATCTTGTTAGCACAAAATTTTCCTTTTTTCTTTGTATTCAGTAGAGTTCTTCGAAACCCACATGTTAATTTTGCCTTCTGTTTAAAGCCTACACCTGAAAAAAGGTATTTTCTTGAAATGGAAAAGTTCATGGAGGTTTAGTTTAAGACGGACATATCAAATTCAAGTCTTCAGTGTGTGCTTCATTGATCTTTTGAAGTGATTTCCAAGAAAATCAGGCCCATTTACTTTCAAAAGTAAATGCCAAACAAATTTAAAAAGAAATTATACATTATATGGAAGGGATGTTCATTCTTTCTTTTTCTTTTTTTCTTTCTTTCTTTCTTTCTTTCTTTCTTTCTTTCTTTCTCTTCCTTTCTTTCTTTCTTTCCTTTTGTTTCTTTTCTTTTTTTTTTCCCTTTGAATCAGTGGCTTTTGATTCTGCTTAGGCAAATAATGACCGTCTCTGGTGTAACTTACTAAATTAATATTCATATAAATTCAAAGCACCAGAGTAGCATAGAAATAAACTGTGTTTTTATATGTAACTGCTTTGTATATTCCCTTAAAATACAATCATAATCATGAAGATTAGTTTCTTTCTTTAAAATTTTGCCAGTTGTGGCATAATTCTAAGGAACTCTTATCACATTAAAAAAAGTCCTCCACTCCATTCTTTCCCACATCGCAAATTCACCCTGCCTTCTTGATACCTCCTGAAAGACTTAGAGTAGGGAGAAAACCTCTCTTTAGGTAAACTGTGAAAGAAAAAAGACTAAAATTTCAAAAACTGGTTGAGGCAACACTAAAATTATCTACCATATTAAAATACAATCCCCCCAAAGAATAATACTGGATATTATCCTTTCATAATTGTCCTAATAATTTTTCTCAAAAATTTTCCATAGATTCAGGACTTTTTTGTTATGGTAAAGTACAGATGTAAGAAAAAATTTACTGCTTTATTTTTTTAAACCTTTTTTATTTTTTAAGATTTTTATTTATATATTTGAGAGAGAGACAGATAGTGAGAGAGAGCACACGAGCAGAGAGGAGAGGGAGAAGCAGGCTCCCAGTGAGCAGAGAGCCTGACACTGAGCTCAATCCCAGGTCCCTGGGATCATGACCTGAGCCAAAGGCGGATGCTAAATGGACTGAGCCATCCAGGCACCCCCAAATTTACTGTTTTAACTATTTTTAAATGTACAGTTCAGTGACATCAAGTACATTCACATTGCTTTGCAATCATTACCACCATTCATCTCTAGGACCTTTTCATCTTCTCAGCCTGAAACTACATACTCATTAGGCAATAACTTCCGTTCCTCAGTCCCTAGCAACCACCATTCTACTTTCTGTCTCTATGAATGTGACTAATCTAGGTACCTCAGATAAGTGGAAACATCAGTTAGCATAATGTTCTCAAGGTCTGTCCATGTTGCAGCATATGTCAGATTTCCTTCCTTGGAAAGGCTGAATATTCTATTGTATGTACATACCACATTTTGTTTTTCCCATTCATCTGTTGTTGATGGACATTTCCGTTGTTTCCACCTTTTGAATTGTACATAATGCTGCTATGAACACTAGTGCACAAATACCTGCTCGAGTCCCTGCTTTCAATTCTTTTGGATATATATTTACAAGTGAAATTGCTGGATCATCTGGTCATTCTATTTTTAGGTTTTTGAAAACTGCCATCCTGTTTTCTGTAGCTAATTCAGGGCTTAAAAAAAAAAGTTGAATATATAAAAATCAAAAGAAGGAAAAAAGACAAGTTTGTACACCCACTGTAGATTGTAGAATTTCATACTAAAAGAGCCTTGAAGTTAATTATTTACCTACCTCATTATTTTAAAATGAAATGCAAACCCTGGTGTCCTGATTCCAGGGAACTTGTGAGAATGTGCAAACCTTGGTATCCTGATTCCCAGGCCAATGGTCCTACAAACCAATACTTTAATTTGGTGTTTAAGACTTTGTTACAATTTTAGAAAAACAAATAAGCTTGGATAACCTATAGAGATAATTTATTTTCATTTTGTAGCACCTGAGATTTTTCTTATATGTATTGCAGGGGCAATGTGGGTTGTTTTGGTGTTTGATACCTTCTACTAAAATAACCTGGCACCAGTTTAAGGACTGCTGCTGTCTGGAGAATTCTTAACCTTAGGATCAACACCTCCAAATTAACTCCTATACTAAATAAATTACACTCACACAAAAAGCAAAGTCTACAAAGTAGAACCAAGTGAATTCTCCTTGAATCTTATAAATACATAATTAAATTACCTCCATTTCAAACATAGGTTCTGTTCTTTCTTTCAGAAGCATTACAGCAATATTAATGAACTTCCACATATCCCTCTACTAACTAGGACCATAAGCACCTTCACTGATTGGACAATCTGATTAAAATAAAAAATGAAATTGACACCTTGACTTGGCAGTTTGCATACTTCAATAGACTTTCCTTCAAGTTAATTAATGTGTGAATACTTGACTGTGGATTCAATTAACCCATAGGGTTCTTGTTGCTGTATTTTTCATAAAACAGCATGAAACAAGGTACACTCATATTTAAAAAATGCCCAGATACATTTCCTTTAAATGAAATTAATACAATATATTAAGGTTATAAAATTAAATTAAAATATCAGAAATGATAAAAATGAAATCTTATCTTAAGCCCATAAATATATATGAATTATATTCTTAAATTATTATTTTGCCTAAGTATGTGTAAATAAATAATAAATGTGAAATGATAATCAGATATTATGAAAATCTTAATTTTCTCATTTTCTGAATTTTAATTATAAATATTGCATGTGATGGGTTTATTTAAAATAAAGACTGGTTGCTGGGAGCCTGCTTCTTCCTCTCCTACTCCCCCGGCTTGCGTTCCCTCTCTCTCTGGCTGTCTCTCTCTCTTTCTCTGTCAAATAAATAAATAAAATCTTAAAAAAATGAAAAATAAAAAAAAATATAATAAAGACTGGAGATATAATGTATCATGGTTTTGTCATAGATACATGGCTTAAAGGAATTCTTTTACAAACATATGTGCCCATATATTAGATATGCTGATTGGCAATACCAAATAACAAAATTATATACATCTTTATCAAACTCAAATATAAGTTATTCAGATCCATTAGTTTCTGTGAAAATGAAATACATCCAAATCTCTAAGTTATTTGCTCTCATTGCATACTGAAATACCCTATTGTATCACAGGATAATTAAATTTTAATTAAATTATTATTTTTGCATATATTTATCTCTCTCCGTTACCAAAATGTGCATTCTATGCCAGCAGTGACCACATCAACCTGCCCAATTTATTGCTTTATCATCAATGCCTAGCACAGCCTGGCACATTTTAGATGTTTAAGAACAATTTTCTGAATGAATAAAAACATATTTTTAGATCTGATTTTCTTTAGACTCCCTGCCTCACTTCTTTCAGACAGGGTGTAATGACTTAAAAAAAAAAATCAGTTAGCAGGGACCCATGCTAAATTGTATGACTCATATTAAATTTCTACTGTTATTCATGGCAACTCTTCTTGCACCTGGCATTCTGCACAACACTGAAGTTTACCTCTCAGTGTTAAGAAGAATTGATCACTTGATCGCTTTTGCAAAAGACTCAAGCTGTTAGACCAAGATAACTTTGGGGATGCTATTAGAGCCTAGCAGGTGAAAAAACAAAGCCGATTACTTAACAGTTTCTTACTGATAGTTACAGCGACTCTAGATGTGCACATTAATGAGGCAGGTTGCCTAATTTGTGCCAAAAATTATGCATACCTGTGAAATTTTTGTGCTGTTCACACACACACACACACAATGAGATTCCTAGTAGATGTGTAACAACAAAGCAATCCTTGCTCCCCATTGGATGGAAGACTCAGTATGGTGCATCACAATTACAGTATTGGGAAAACAACTCAAAAGAGCACTACTTATTGATGGAAGGGAGCTGAGTAATGTCTCCTACAGAGATGTGTCACTCAGTGTGCTTCATTGAGCTAATAGGGCCAACGTAAGCATACATAGATGCATTCTGGTGTAGACACCAGCTAAGTAATCAGAGCATGCATAAGGGGAGATAGTAAAGACTGACAGCAGATTAAATGTTATTGCTTGCTTACATAATTACATTTCTCCTTACACTATAAATTATACTATCTGAGATTATGTCCTATATCACTGATTCCTCTGATCTCATTTAGAGATTCATACATTGTCTTTCAAATAAATTTTATTTTCTCAAGTTACATTAACCAAATGCAGTTTGAGTTAATAATGCAGAGCAAAATTCATGTGGTCATAATCTTAGATTAGACAACATGAAAGATTAAAATGTTAGATTAACAATGTGAAAAAAAAAAAAGACATGTGACCTCATCTCTTCTTCTAACCAGTGTTCAAAGTCTGTTTTCATCAAATCTGTAAAAAAGATATTTAAAAATTTATTAATATTTTCCAGGGGGTATTATTTAATAAAATGTGAGTAAATAAAGTTGATTAAAGATTTCATACAAATTTGTGGAGCCCTTGTATTTTAGAATTTTTTTTCTCACTTAAAAATTTTCCCACTTAAAATCTCTAAAATTGGAAGACAAGCCTAATATAAGACAACTAGTCAATATGGGAAATTTTTACAAAACTAGCTTTAGTATTTGAAAATGGCCTATTGTGGTCTGAAAAATCATCTAAAATTATCTCACACAAATGTAACTGTATATTTCACCCTTAAAAGTATTAGCCTTTACTATTTTAAACATTGCAATGCCTAATATTTGAGAACTGATAGGCAGAACTCTATAACGACCCCAGTGATTCACAACTTTCTGTAATCCCCCTACGTTTAGGTGTGGGCAGAACCTATGACTTGCCTCTAGTCAACAGAAATGGCAAACATGATGTAATGTCACTCCTGGGATCACACTGGGTTATATAAGACTCCTTCTTGGTTGACTAGAAAACAAGAGAGTCTTCCGTTGGTTTCAAAGAAGTTGTCATGTTTCTAGATTTTTTTTTTTAAGATTTTATTTATTTATTTGACAGAGACAGAGACAGCCAGCAAGAGAGGGAACACAAGCAGGGGGAGTGGGAGAGGAAGAAGCAGTTTCCCAGCAGAGGAGCCCGATATGGGGCTTGATCCCAGGACCCTGGGACCAGGCCCTGAGCCAAAGGCAGCCGCTTAACAACTGAGCCACCCAGGCGCCCCAATGCTTCTAGCTTTTTAACTTTAAGTTACTGATTTAGACATTTTTTCTTGTATATTCCAAGCATTTAAAACTCCACATTTTCCTCTAAGTGCTGATTCAGTTGTATTTCACAAATTTGGGGTTGATGTGTTTTAATTATTCACTTTGAAATATTCTGGGGCGCCTGGGTGGCTCAGTTGTTAAGCGTCTGCCTTCGGCTCAGGGCGTGATTCCAGCGTTCTGGGATGGAGCCCCACATCCGGCTCCTCCGCTAGGAGCCTGCTTCTTCCTCTCCCACTCCCCCTGCTTGTGTTCCCTCTCTCTCTGGCTGTCTCTGTCAAATAAATAAATAAAAATCTAAAAAAAAAAAAGAAAAGAAAAGAAATTCTGTAATTCCCTTGATATTTTTTCTTTGGATTATTTGAATTGTGTTGTATAATTTTCACGTAATTTTTTTTTTCCTGAGTATTTTATTGCTATTGGTTTCTAGTTTAGTCCCATTTTAGTCAGGGAATATCTGCTACATTATTTCAATCTATTTAAATATGTTCACACTTGTTTTATAGTCCAGCATGCAAATTATTTTCTCCAATGATTTGAAGATTTTCCTTTTTTTTTTTTTTAAATAATGTACCAAGATTTGGCTTTCTTTGTATTTATTCTGCTTGGGATTTGTGGATCATCTTGAATCTATAAATTTATTTTTCACCAAATATGGGGAAATTTTGCCTTTATTTTTTCCCTCACTTGCTGTCCCATTTTCTTTCTCCTATCCTCCTGAGACTCAAATATGTTTCATATTGACCCATGGGCCCTTAGGCACCAGTCTTTTTTTTTTTTTTTCTTTTTCCTTCGTTCTTTAGATTGGAATACCATCTATTAATCTCTTTACAAGTTCACTAATCCTCCTGTCATTTCCAATCTACTGTTAGGCCCAACCGGTGAATAATTAAATTCATATATTTTTTCTCTCCTATAATTTCTATTGGGATCTTTTTACACCCTTTATCACAGTTATAATAATAGCTTTAAAATACTTATGTGTTAATTTCAAAATCTGGGTCATTCTGGGACATGTCTCCAGGAATTATATTTCCTCTTGAGTTTAAGCTACATCAGGCTATTCTTATGTCAACTTATTTTGGATTGTATTTTGGACATTATGATTGATTATAAGCTGTGTATTCTGTTACAGTCCTCTGAACAATTTTTTTTTTTTTTTTGAAATCGATAACTTGGTTGAATTCAAACTGCAAGCTTTCTCCTTTGTGGTGGGGTATCATGTGAAATCTCAGTATACTTCTTTCAGCCTTAGTATGGCTCTTGGAATCTGCCCCCCACACATCCAGTTCAGGGATCAGCCAGAGATTGGGGTGGAGTTTATACATAGAATTTAGGGCTTCCCCTCTGTGGTTCTCTCTTTTCTGCTCTTTTTTATCCTTCGCTTTCCAACTGTGCTTGTTCAAGTTCTGTATGCCAGTAGGACTGAGGGTTTTCTCTCCCAATTTAGGTGCTCAGCCTGGCACAGCCTGGGCGCTGATTTGAAACAAAAACTGTAAAAATGGGAACTTGTCCAGTGCAGTTAGCTTCCTTCCTCCAGGTCACCCCTCCACCCCCGCCAGTATCTGCCTCATTTTAGATCTCCAGAACCTTCAGGTAGTGTTTTATTTTTGTTGTTGTTTTAAATTTTTAAAAAATATTTTATCCAGTGTTTACAGTTGCTATTTGTGGAACAATTGGTCAAATAGAGGATACCCAGCTATTTTTTATATATACATAATATATAAATATATATATATATGGGGAGGGAGAGGAGCAGAGAGAGAATCTTAAGCAGGCGCCACACCCAGGATGGAGCCTGACATTGGGCTTGATCTCATGACTCAGATCATGACCTGAGCTGAAATCAAAAGTTGGATGCCTAACAGACAGAGCCACCCAGGCACCCCTACTCAGCTATATAATAAAAAGGGAGCTGTTCTTACTGATAACTTAAAATCCACAATACTAATGCACATTTTTTCTCATTCATTCATTGATTTGCTCATTCATTCATTTATTTCTTCATCTAATAAACACAGAATGGTCTTAGGGTAAATAACTGTTCTGATAAAAGTAAATGTGCAAATACTGAATAAAACAAACACTGTATGTACAAACTTGTAGTGTGTTAGAAAGTTTAGAGCAATTAAATTGACCTGCTCAGTATCTAACCAATAGACTTCTCCTGAGCATTTTCTTAATTAAGTCTAGCATAGGATTCTAGACCCTTGTATTGATTTATGTGATTTTTTTTTCTTGTCAATCTTGTTTCCATGACCTATGCTATACATAGTTGCAGTAATACTGGGAGTCATGTACATTACTAAATATTTCTTTCAAATGTAATGATGTTTTTAATTGTAATTATAAACCAATATAAGATACAATAGTCACACTATATTGCTAATGGTTAATATTTACTGCTACTTTCCATTCTCCCACAACCCATAGCCCCAACTCACAGATATCATGAACAACAACAAAAAAAGAGTTTCCTTCTACTATTTACAGGTTAACATTCTTTTCAGGAAAAACTAAGCCAACTTGTATCATATATAATCATGTTCTAATGATTTTGAATTATTTTCTAATCCCAGAATAGCTACTGTAATTACTTCAAGCTAAAGATCCACCTCTATTTTTAATTTTAAATTCATCAGAGTAAGTTGGCTCTATTTGTCATTGAAAACTATGAGTCATTTCAGGGATGGAACAAACGGTTTTAACAGATTTGTTTTTATCAATAATTTCCCTCAATGCGTATTTTTCCAAATATTTGAACATGATAAAATATAAGACCTCAATTTCTTCTTTCCCAAATTGGCAAGAGTTACAATATATCTCTCTGGGATTGCTAATAATTTTCTACTGTAAGAAATAAAAGTATATAAAAAAAAGAATCCCACATGAATATTGCTCAGGATTTAGGATTTGTTTGATGATATGTTTAGTCATTATTTTATAAGCATTAAATAACCAGATGCAGGTCACCTCTGAGTTGAAAGTTGGCCGGTCTATTTTTAAAATTTGAAATCATTGTATAAAAGCTGCGTTGGCATGCCAAATGAGTTTTTCCTGCCCATCCTCACTGTATCCACTAACATCTTTCAATTGACAAATTGCACTTTGGCATGAACAGAAGGATGGACTTCTGCCACTTTTTTGGTCCTTACTAAAATAGCTATGAACATATGCAGTGTGTTGTTCATTTTTAGAGTTTGAGGATGGCAGGTTTAATGGCACTAAAAAGCAATGAATGGATGGTGAGTTGAAGACCAAATAAGCTTAGCAGGAGACATACAAGGTCATTTAGCAAGGCCCGTATATGCCAGGCTGGAATTCTCTGACATGTCATATTTCAGTTTCATCCCACAGGTTATCATTGCCTTCCTTGTTAACCTTGTCTAATTAAAACCTGTTAGCAAGAAAGGAGAGATTAGATTTTTTTTTCTATAAGGCTTTAAGCATGGAACCAATGTAGGGGAAACAATAGGTACCCTAATTTGAAATGGACTGAGGCACATTTTCTAATGATGACAGCTGTCCAAAATGCAATAGGATGCCTTGCAGGTTAAGTTCCATATTCATGGATGTGTACAGGCTGAGGCTATACCATTTAAAGGGGTGGTTATAATAAAAAATGAAGCAAATGATAGGGGTTATTTATTAGATGGGGATGATATTATTAGATGTGTGCTGAGCTGTCCTCCAAAGTGTCCTTTAAGGCATACTTGCTGCACACAAAAATATGATTTTTATGACACATTAAAACAGTTTTATTTCCTTTTTCATTGAGGCCTTTCTAAAATATGTTTGTTGGGGTCCCTATATTTGTAAACTAATCTAAAAATGAAATATGTAAGAAAATATTCTATATGACAAATATGTTGGATAGGTCTTTTAAATTGTTCTGCAGTAACTGATTACTTGACTAATTAAGCCTTAAACAATAAAAACTTACATATCTTCTTAGTGGGTTTCAGCAGTTCAGTGATGTCTGTAAAGGCTAGGGATTTTTATCTTTTGGCTACACCATTCTCAGCATAAAGACTTTTTACAATCAGACTTTTTTGTTTCAGTGTAAGAAGATTGCTACTAATATTCCAGAGAGCCAATCCTCTCTCAGTAGTATCCAGACCTGGGAGGGTGGAAGGGACAAGGTAAAACTCTTTCGCCAGTGCTTATGTCTTTTGTCATGAAGTAAAAAATTTCCCAGAAGCAAGCATAAGAATCACCTTGTACTACCATCAGTGAGAACTAGGTTATATGGCAGTTCTTGGATCAAAAACTACGAAGGAGAACAGGATTACCAAGATTAATTTAGACAATTGCTTCTCAGCTAGGAGTGGTACCACTCTCTAAGGGATATTTGTAAAAATTTGACAGCTTTTTTAATTGTTACTGTGCCTGGGACATAAAGGTGAATTTGAATTGTAGGGGCCAAGAATAGTAAACATGTTGCTGGTGGCAGAAAGTTGTGCTTAATGAACACTTTGTGCTTCCAAAGTCTCATTGAAAGCACTAGCTTAGGCAAAAATACCTTCCCTTGGAGCTAGGCACATTATGGCCTGAACAAAATTACATTCATGGCTGTAAGTAAAAAAAAAAAAAAAAAAAAAAAAAAAAAAAAGTTTGCTTTTTGATGGACAAGTAATTGTGTCTGCCATGAAGGGGGGCAGAGTTTGTCTTCCCAAAATATGCCTCTTCGGCATAAGGATTATTTTAGACTGATTATTTTTAAGAAACAGCAGACATAGAGGGTGCCTGGGTGGTGCAGCTGGTTAACTGTCTGACTCTTGGTTTTGGCTCAGGTCACGATCTCAGGGTCTTGAGATCAAGCCCCGCATTAGACTCTGTGCTCACTGCAGAATCTGCTTAAGATTCTCTCTTCCTGTTCCTCTGCCCCTCTACTCTTGCTCACTCTCTCTCCCTCTCTCTCTAAAATAAATACATCTTAAAAGAAAAAAAAAAACAGACATAGGAAAAGCTCTGAAAACAGAGTAAAAGTTACCCTTTTGTCAGAGATTATTTCCATTTACAAGAAAAATCTCCATTCGTAAGGGCGTCTCCCTGTCTATATCAGGGAGAGGAAGATGATCAAAAAAACTCTTATCAATGAAGAAAGCTTAGACTTAAATCTGCATAACAGCCATACCCTTGTTTACTGTGCATTGCCCGATAACTTCCCATAACTGGGCTCCTCCAACTCAACATCTTCTGTCTTTATCTAGAGATGGGACTCAAGGTAATGGCTTGGGCCATTTTAGGGAGTTATTCAGTTTTCCTGGCTACTCCCATGTATACAAGAGGTACACATGTTATTAAACTTCTGTTTGCTTGTTCTCCTGCTAATCTTTTATTATAAAGAGGATCTCAGCCAAGAACCTAGAAGGGTAGAGGGACAATTATTTTTAGTCTCTTCCAGCCACAATTTTTATGCTTTCTCTCCATGACTCATTCCTTTATTTTTATAAAACTCTGAAACTACAAAGCAAAGGCATATATAAAACTGTAAATACCTTGTGGAAGATATTATATATTACTTTGTCTTGCTATTGTTTTGCATAGTGCTTTACATTTCTGCAATAAATATTGGTTGATGATGTTGGCAACGGCATGTATGAGGGGTTATAGATTAGTCTGAAGAGAAAAGTAAGTATATCTGGTGATTATAAATGCCAAAACATTATTCACATATTTGAAGTTAACTTTACCCAAAAGGTTTATCATGAGCCTGAACTTTGATTTGTTTCATTTCATATAATACATGCTTGATGCTTTTCAAAACTAAAATCCTGATCAAAGATAAGTCTAAAAGTAATATTTCTCACTTTTATTAAAACCCTTTATAAGAGTGAAATGGAATTTTGATATAAAATAAATTGAAGGGGGATTTTAATAACACATGGAAACTTAAACTAAGATCAATATTAAAGCTACACGAAGCAGTGATGGGAAATATGCTCCCATATTCAGATAAGTACTAAGTAAATGTTAGGATATATAAACTATTTTTATAGTCAGTATAAAAGCGTTATTGTTAGGAAAGTACTCAAAAGAGCTACTAAAATGTTGAACTCATTTGTTAAAGTGTTTTAATTATTTCTAATAATTGTTCCATTTGGTAAAATTATATTACCATTGTCACTAGACCTGAAAAGGACTTCAGGTTCACTTCAATACTTCTATAAGTACTACTCCTTTATCCATCAGAGAAAAATACCTATGCCTACTCATCTGAGTCCCATCCAAATTGTGTATGCTTCCAGACTCTTCTCACTCTATGACCCACCTTATCATAAACAATATATCTTTGATCAGCACATGGTGAAAAACCTTCCTGATATTAATATATTTAATATTTTATCTAACTCTTATGTTCCTGTATTTATCTAATTTCATAAATTATACTTATGTAACTCTCTTTATGCTCACCTAGCCCAGTTATGCACAATTAGTTGCTTAATAAATGCTTTTTGAGTATGATAATGATAAATTAGCTTTTCAAGTATAGTAATGATTCCCAAATAACCTGAAAAAGTTACTACATAAGCAAAAAATAATCACTCTACTTCACATGTGGAAACAAGCCTATGTTTAAATAACTCGGAAGAAAGTAAGATTAAACCTAGAAGGATCTGATATTTATTTTTGCCAAGTTTTAATATTCATTCACATTTACTTGGTGAAGGTAGACAAGAAAAAATAATTTATAAAATAAAATAATTAGACCAGATCAGTATATGGATATCATAGTGTTGAAAAAGAAACAAATCCAAAATAGAGTCATTTGCCTCCATAACAGTGAGACTTACAGTTTCAATCTATCCCAGGAATGTGACCTTTTAATAATCTGAAATTTTCTGGTCAGCACTAGTGAGGTAATCTGCATGATACAAATTTTGCTGGTTCCATCCCTCCAAAAGAACATGTCCTGGCTTGGAACAATCCTTTCCTTTCTTTTGCTAGTAATTCCTTGCCCCACCTTTCATCCTATAAAAACATTTCATTTTCTTCAGTTCCTCTTTGCCCCTCTCTACTCACTAGATGGGATGCTACTCCATTTACGAATCACTGAATAAAAAGCCCACTAGACCTTCAAATTTACTCAACTGAATTTTTGTTCTTCGGCAATAATCTATTAAATTTGCAATGCAATATCAGGGTGGTATTTATTATCAGATTTATGTTTTTTTTCAAAAAATAAATGTGGCATCTTAGAAACAATATTTGGCCTGTGGCATTCTATTCTTTATGAGGAATCATATACTATCTTATGCTACATTGTCATTTTATACTATTTTAGTCTGTAATATTAGCATAAAAACAATGTATATAAAACAATTTCCTTTCATATATAAACAAAAATAAAACTGTTCAAAAATTAAGTTTAAAATGTTTATTGGTCCCTTTAACACCGGACAGCAATTTTGTTGTTACTATAAAATTTTAGAAAATTAGGTAAGACCTTAGGGTGATGAACTTGCATTTGTAACTTGATGCTTCTTCAATTAAAAATATCTTGTCATGATATATGGCTCTCAAAAAGCTTCAATTTTTAATTCAGTTCTTAAGTGTGATAAATGTATTCACTATAGAAATTCATTCCTGAGCTACTGAAGTTTAAGGAAAGAGTTTTCAATTGATAAAATACTTCACAAAACCATGGAAAGTTGTAGTCAGGAAGTTGCCACACCACTGAAGCTTGTCAAAGGCAATGTCTAACAACTGTGCTTTCTCTAAGAATTACTACTTTAATCTGTAAACTTGACTCTATCCACAATTCTCTTCCCCTCCAAATATTTGCTTCTGGAGTGGGAATTTAGTAGAGGCAGCCTCAAATACATTTCCATTGTTCCTCTGAGTCAGTTTTATATACTGTATTACCCTTCCCAGAACTATTGTGTGAATGCATTGTTCTTCCCTGCATCCAAAGTAAAAATCAAAACATTCATTCAATGATTTTATTTATCAAATTCATTTAGTAAGTATTTTTTTGAATATTTACTCTGTAATAGGCACTGGAGATGTAATAATGAGCAAAACAAACACCTATCCTAGCTTACCTGAAGGGTAATGATACATTTTATCTTATCTAAGAATACATAAAATGATATTTTATCTTATCTAATAAAAATTAGTATCAATTGATAACAGACATATCCAAATTTAAAAAGATAATTTCCCCTGGAAAAATAGAGAACTGCTTATAGAGAGACCATAGTGAATGTAAGGAAATAATCATGGGGATATTTTATGGATCTAAGCAGGAGTCATTGGTAGATTATACTAGAACGGGTGCTAAAATGAAGAGATAATAGAAGAAATAAGTAAAGTTTAGGTGGTAAAACCTCCAGGATATTGTGATGGCTTGAATCTCCTAGGTAGGGAAATTGAAGTATTAAAGATAACTCTTAAAAATTTTGTTTGTTTAGGTGGATGGTACAGTGCAAGGATCACCACTTAGTTCTCCAGTTACCATTCTTCTTCTTTTTGACAATAATAAAAATGTAAGATAGACATTTAGTATCCCAGCCCCCTTTGAGTAGGTTTTGGCCAAAGAAATTTAATGATGTATGCAAGTTGAGTCATGTTTGTAAAACAAGAGTATGTTCTATGGATTTCCCTTCCTTTTTTTCTCTTACTAATTAATGGAATGGGCAGTGATGGTAGGAGCTGAAGCAGTCATTTTGTACCCAGAGATAAAGATGTGAGGATGTGAAAGTGACCAGTAAAGGAGGGATAAACTATCTCAATGGTACTATATTATACCTAGGTTTCTTTTTAATAATTTTGTGTAATAAGCTTCTTTTTTTCTTTTGGTTTCCTAGCTAAGTGTTTTAGAATATATCTTTCTATATTTAATTGTTTTTTTCAATGCTAATGAATGACTCCCTTGAAAGGAAATTTATTTTTCTCAGCCTGCTATATAAAAACTGTGGATCTCAGCATTTTATATATGTAGTTGTAGACTCTGAAGGGAAAAATACAGGGGCATTAAGGAGATTACAATTCATTGGTTGATGAAGTGGATTATGCAAGGTAAAAGAATGCAATAGGAGACCCCCAACTTCCCTGAAGAAAAAAAAAGAAAAATATCAGAAGCCTCACTAGTTATCCATTTGTTAGATGGATTTGTATAATGAGAGGAGGGAACAGAATTGGGAGAATGTATTAATATAATAAGGGGCAGGATTTACTTAATACAATTTTTGTAAGTGTTTCTCAGGATAGTCTTGAGAAAGATTATGACCTGTTGTCCCAATGCCAGTAGGCATTGGGCCATCAATAAAATCCACCAATACTTTGGAAAGCAAAATACTCCCGTTTTTTTTTGCCTGATTACTCAAGATTCCAAGCAGCTAAAGCTACTGTAGGAGGAGCCATCCAGATTAACAAGGCTTACATTTTTTAAGATCTCAATTAAGTTACAAATACTTTGTGGGTAAAGACTATGCCATGTGTTATATATTTTTGTGGAACTCAGGATTTATTGCTAAGCACAAAACAGGTATCCAATATTACTTTCAAAAATTATTAATGTGATATATTTATATATAATAATTTTGGATTTATTAAAATCCCATAGATTTTAGACACTGAAATGTCATCCAGTCAGTATCTTAGCAGTCACCAATAATGTAACTTATTAGAGATCAATACACTGTCCATAAACTCTTTGGATCGCCTCATATTTCCAGATCTGCTTCAACCCACCTGGAAGACTTGCCTCTTTTTCATTCATAGAATCCTTCTATGTGTCAGCCTTACATGAAGGCACAGGAGAAGAAAAAAGGCAAGAATAAGATTTCTTAGAAAAGTATTTCACATCAGCATGGAGTTACTCTTGCTGCTTTCCTCTCTGGCTTACATTTTAATTTCTCCATGACTGGTCCTGACTGTATTCATGATGCCAATTTCTAAGCAGTTTTCTTTGATCAGTTTCTCAGTTCCACAGTATCAAAATTTATGCTAATTACATTTAATGCATACCTCTATTTGCTTCACTATTTTGACATATCTTTGATATTATGTACAAGTGAAGTACTTTGCTAACAGTATTCATGTTCCAACTTTTTTTTCTTCATTGAGCATTCTTCCTTACTTTCTCTCCCTTTTCTATTTGACTTTCCTGAAGTAAATGGTGCCAAATTTATATTATTCGTTAAGCTTCAAACATTTACTTCAAACTTACCATTGGCTCCAACACAAAAATCAGATCATTTTCTTTCCCCTCTCTCCCACCCATCCTCCTTCCCTTCATTCCTCCCCCTCCTTCTCCCTCCCTCCTTTCCTTTTTTTCCTTCCCTACCCCCTCAATCTCTCTCTCTCTCCTATAGAATCTATAATATTCTTTCCAAGCTAAAAAAACAAGATCCACGTAACATCATTAGTCAATAGGTAATGCAAATTAAACCATAAGGAGATTCCACTACATACCTACTAGAATAATTAAAATTTTAAAGACAATACCAAATGCTGACAATGGCATGAAGAAACTGGAATTTTCAAAGACAACTGACAAGAATACAAAATGATAAAGCCACTCTGTAAAACAATTTGACAGTTTCTTATAAAGTTGAATACACACTTATCATACGATCCAGCAATTTCACTTCTAGGTATTTACCCAAGTGAATTGAGAACTTATGTATAAACACTGTATTTGAGTGTTTTATTATTCATGTTAATGTTATTTTTCACATTATGAATAATATTGTTCAAAATAACCAAATATTGAGGAACAAAATCTCCAAATGTCCATTAGCAATTGAACTAAGTGGATAAACAAATTGTTGGAAATCCATTCAACAGAATACTGATCAGCAATAAGAAGAAACAAACTACAGGTACATTGCAACAACATGATGAATCTCAAAGGCACTGTACCCACGCATAACAGACTACAATGTATGACTCCATTTGTATAACATTCTGGAGAAGGCAAAACCATAGACTCAAAAATTAGAACATTGGTTGCCAGGGCTAGGGTTATGGGTAGGAGGTTGATGGCAAAGGGGCATGAAGGAACTTGGCTAAGTTGATGGCAGTGTTCTGTATCTGGACTATGGTAATGGCCACACAACTACATACATCTGTCAAGACTCACAAAACTAGGACGAAAACGGGACGAATTTTACTGTGTAAATTGTGCCTCATTCTAAAAAAAATGGGAATCAGAGGTAAGATTTATTTTTTAAAAAACAACACATATATAAACTACATTTGCTTGGAGTTCTGATCCCGCGAACATAGGACTATATGGATTAAGAAGCAGAAGGAAGAAAAAAGAACTTCTCTGCTCTTTGCCTAAGATTAATAATAGGGAATTTTTTTTAAAAGAGCCGCATTTATCTTTGAAGTCATTTCTTCTTTTATTTCTGTCTATACACTGCTGTTCCTCACTCTAGCTTCCAGAACATTTTAGAACATCTTGATGTCTTCGGCATCAAGTGTCTTCTGTGTATGTCTACATTTTTGTCCTACAGCATTATGTTCTTCACAGCTGCCCACTGTCTCAAACTCTTCTCAAATGAAAATCTCTGTCAGTGAATTTTTTTCTCAGTAATGTATCTGGAAAAACTGATTTTGTTGAATTAATACAAATATATAAAAGCATGTGTCTTTTCAAAATTAATCTTTAATTGCCACATCATCAAGGAAAGTCAAAGCAATTAAAATAAACTTTATAATTATTTATAATATGTTTATAAATTTTAATATTATATAAATATATATTAAATTTAGTATGTATTAAAATCAATCAACGAGAGAGAAAACACTAATATTTTAGTCTGAACAGAACACCACAGCATGACAAGAATCTCCAGCTGTTGAGCTAGCTCTTCTAAGTGGTTTTCTTTTCTCTCAGGCCCTTCTTTCCCTTGAAGTTTAAATGTACAAAATCTCTGAAGTTCCAAATCGTATTTATGTCAGCCACTATGCCCAATGTTGTTGGTTACCTTCACACTGGCATCTTCTTCTTCTGCCTTGCTAACCAAGTCAGATTTCAGTCACTCCTTGGATGGTCAGGTGCCTAAGGGGAGGCTGGCTCACTCTGGCTCTGTCAGGTAAACAGCCAGGGTAATTTTATTCCCTTTACCAGTGAATGACTTAATTGAGGAGAAGTCGATTCTGCTTCTGGGAAAGATTTTCCCCACACTTTAAAAGAACGGGAGCAGATGTTATGGACTGAATTGTGTCCCCTAAAATTCATATATTGAAGCTCTGATCCTAATGTGCCTGTATTTGGAGAGAGGACCTCTGAAGAGATTATAAAGGTTAAGTGAGGTCACAGCGTAGGGCCTTAATCCAATAGGGCCAGTGTCCTCATAAGTACAGTAAGAGACACCAGAGCTCATTCTGTCCACAGGAATACAGAGGAAATGCTGCACAAGAAGGTAGTGAGAAGATGGCTATCTAGAATCTAGGAAGAGAGCTCTCACTAGAAACCAAATTTTCTAGCATTTTGATCATGGACTTCTAATTTCTCTAAAACTGTGAGAAAATGAATGTCTATTGTTTAAGCTACCCCGTCCGCGGTACTTTGTTATGGCAGCTCAAGCCGACTAATACTTAAGGGAAACATCCACTCTCTCGGTCCAGGTTTTGGACATAACTATGCAGATATCTTGAGTTCATGAAGCAAAAAGCCAGCAGGCAAAAGCTGACAGGATGAGGACAACAGTTGGAGAGAAAGAATTTGGCTCCTTGATGATTACACTGATCTCTTACATAAAGCAAACCTGCCTCTCCCCACCCACCCAGCTTGTCACTTAGTTGGTTTCCTACCTGCTATATCCCAACTGACAGCGCTCCAATGATGGTGACAGTGATACCTCCTAACTATGCGTGGGTGTGGGACTACAGGAACCACAGGGACTGTCTACATAGACACAAAGGCTTTTGGTTAGGAATTGCCTGAAAACAATCTTTACCACTGGAAAACTTTTAAATGTGTAACCCAAACCCTTCATGCTACCTTGTTTGGAATAAGAGTCTTATCTTTGGTAGCACTTGTCCTTAATAGACTATAAATATCCATCTCATAAATTCTTGATCTATTTTAAAATTTCATTTGGAAAAGACATTTCGACTATCACTGTTTTCACACAGACCCCAAGCCCTGTGACAAGCCAGCTGGCTCTGGCCCAGCCTGTGACTTTTCTTGGCATAAAATTTTGGTTCTTAAACAGCTCAATGGGAGCTAAGCTATCAGAATCCATCCTGTTGTATGTGGTTCTGTGGCATCAGTGAAGGCCACCTGTTCACTTCATAGCCTTTGTCACTCAGTTCAGGATGTGGGCTGCTTCTCTTGGGGCAGGTCATGAGCTCTGGGGTGCCCGGAAGCTAGCTGTGAGCTGCTATTTGCCTCTGTAATATGTGTTGTTTTTCTTCTGTTTTGTAGCTTGTCCCATAGCAATACAAATTTGATTTTTGTCCTAGGTTCTGTGAAAAGCCCTTCTTATGTCTTTTAATCCTAACAATTTATTAGGGTAGGTATCAGTATCCCTGTTTTACAGAGATATGAAGTCACTTGTCTGAGGTCATCAAGAGAGTAAGTGGCAGAGTCAGGATAAAAACTCAAATCAGCCTGACCCCAAAAGCCTGTACTGTTAAATACTTCAATCCATTGCCATTGTGAAATATTACACAATAGAGGAGATGCTCAGATACTGTTAATTCTTTTCTCTCCAGGATAAGATAAAAAGGACTTTAAAGGAGGGAAGAAGAAGGAGTGAAGAAGAGATGGCTGGACCTTCTAGGGATCCAGTCATGAAGTTATGCTGGGACATCAGAGAGGTCTCTGTTTGTATCTTCCCAGTATACCTATTCCCATTCCTCCTATAGTGGCATCCTCTAGCTTCCTCTACACTCTGGTGATTCTGATAGGACTGCCCATCACATTTCTCCATTGCTTTAACTATGTGAATGATCTAGGAGTAGATATGTTAATCAAGTCAGGCCATCCACTAATTGTTTATTCACTGAAGACAGTGAGAGGTCAGCCTCTCCTTTCAGAGATTACTAAACAGAGATTATTTAAACCTGGATCCATAGATAATCACGTTTCCAAGTTCTTAGAAAGAAACTGTATACGGTAGTAAGAATGGGTGGAGAAAAATGAGAAAGCCAGAGATTGAGAGATAATCAGAGCGGCAATTGAGTTCCTGGCTCCAATCCCTGAGATCTCTAGAATAGTCTTGTTTCCTGTGGCAAACCTTTTGTTTAAGTGAAATGCCCCCAGAGCCCTTCCGTTAAGTCTCACCTACTCTTTTTTTTGCATTTCTCTCACTTACAACCAAAATACTATTTACTACAGTGAATTCCAGGGGCTGAGTAATACAGCTAACACCCTCACCTCAAACCAGTTTCCAAACTCATATGATAAAGTTGCAAACTGGACAAGTGATGAAATCCCAGATATTTGATATGATGTGTGATGTTAAGGCTTCTGGAGTTTCTAGGCTGTGGCAATACTTGGAGTCAGCTATAATGGAGTTGGCAGCATTAGTTTCTCAGACTGAGAATGATTCACTTGAGTTGAAACAGAAGTCTAGTGTCCTCAGGGCAAGGCCACAAGTGAACATGTTCAGTGTTCAAACAAGGGCTGTAGGGGTACACAGTACAAAATAAATAAAAATGTAGTCATGTGATCTGGGTAGATATTCAAAGAGCTTAAGGTAACGATGCATTTCAGAGATGCCACAGGTGCCAAGCAGTTTATCTTAGGCATAATAGATATCGAAGTTGCAACAAAATGGACATAGTTCATGTCTTCATTCATCGAGTTTTAATTGCACGCCTACTATAATTGCATGCCTACTATATAAAATATATAATATATACTGTAATCAGATATTGTGACTATGACACAGATTAGGTCTGACTGGCATAAGATCCAGTCTGAGAAAATCAAGTAGAATTGTATAATGTGGGAGGGCTATGAAGGAAGAGGATCCTAGGGGATAGGCTTTCAAAGGCTAATTGATTTTACCTGTTTGTGGGGCAAAAAAAAAAAAAAAAAAAAAGCAACAACTATTATCTGAGCTTTCCTCATATTTCCCCAGTTTTAGTCTCTCCATTGAGCTCCACACTCATATGTCCATCTACACGTGGAAATCTGAGGTACCTCAAATTTAGCATGGCCAAAATAAATCTATTCCCCTGTCAGTATTCCTTGTCTCAGAAAATGGCTACACTATCCATCCACTGAGTTGCTCAAGTCAAATATCTGTGAGTCACCCTTGATTCCTCTTTTAATCTCTCCCCTTCCCCTCATCCAATTGATCAAGTCCTCTTAGTTTTTAGATGGTTAAGTTACCCCAAGCAGAGGAGTACATTCATACCCTCTTCTAAGAGTGAGCTGATACATTCTCATAGTAGAAACATGATTATTGTGATACCTACTGGTTTATTAACTAAACCTTTACATTTTATTTTATTTTAATAAAACATCTTTTTGAACTTTGTAATTCTCATGCGTATTAGAATGAAAATGGTATAGCTTCCTGGGCTGATAGACTCATTTCCCCAGTTATAGTTCAAGAGTAGTAAATATGTGGCATTCCTGAAAATAAGCTTCACCACTTTCTACCACAGGTGGGAAAAAGTTTATACCACAAATGTTGCACAAACACCAATAAAGTGCATGTGGCAATAAATGTTGGTTTGTCATATATCCTCTGGGTTTTATTTCTTGAAATACGTCCTGGATAAACCCTAGCATGGAAAAAAGTAGAATTAACTTTATTTATTTTTATTCTCTTAGTCTACTAAAATGAGGAGAAAGGGAAAAATAATGATTAAGAAGAGAAATAGAGTGACTTACTAAAATGGGTCAGACCAATTAAAGTTTAGCACTCCTCAAAATAATGAGTGTCTGGGATTAATGAAAAGAATTTTTAAGGTCACTTAGGTCTTTAAACATGTAATTTACTATTTGAAAATTTTTCTTTGAAATGAGCAGTGATTTCAAAAAGTTGCAAATTGGCTTTATAATAAGTCAGAGATCAGGTACATCACCTGCAGGTAAAAGTAGAGCATTACAATTTGCCTATTTCATCCTCTGGAATGCCAGTAAAATCCATCAATCTGTGATGCAAAAACTCAAGCTATCGTCTCTCTTTGTGTTTTATAAAAGTTTTTAAAATGTTGAGATATTCTGGAATTTTTAAAGTATTAAAGGAGATGTGAAGAGAACACTATGTAATGAGAACTCTTGTTAAATATCTATTTTTACCACTTCCATTTATCCTGTAGTCCTGGTGACCTATTACAATAACTGTTGAACTTTGCTGCATCCTTGATAATCTGGACAAAAAAGCACCAATCTACTTCCCAGATCTGAGTTAAATATATGGGCCTTGCCTCTTGTATATGTGACAACGAAGAATGTGATTATCTTTTGTGTATTAATTTCTCTGTCTATAAACAGCTATTATTTCATGTAGGTCATATAGAAAGAGATCTCTAAGACACTGAACTCTCTTTGACAAGAGTTGTAAGATGCAATTGAATTAATTCCTGTATCTTTTTCTTTCTCTCAAAAAATGGAAAACAAAACTTTTGTAAGCACTTCAAGAAGAGTAGACAGGAGAAACAAAATTAAATCTTCTAAAAGAATTAATACCCTGGCCTGTCTGATATCTGTTAGAATGAAACAATTTATATAGGCATACATTAGTCTTATGTCAAATATAGGACTAAAGTCCAACAAGGATAAAATGTGAGATAGAATTCTCGGTTAGTTCTGCTATATTCCTTTATAGAAATTGAAGATTAATAACAAACTTGGAGCATATATAGAACATTTCATCTAACAACAGCAGAATACTCTATTTTTTAAAAAAAATTTTATTTATTTATTTGAGAGAGAGAGAGAGAGAAAGAGAGAGAGCAGAGAAGCAGAGGAAGCAGCAGAAGGAGAGGGAGAAGCAGGCTCCCCACTGAGCAAAGAGCCCGATGCAGGACTCCATTCCAGGACCCTGAGATTATGACCTGAGCCGAAGGCAGATGCTTAATGGACTGAACCACCCAGATGCCCCCACAGAATACTCTTTATTCAAGTATCCTGCAAAAGGCTGAACTGTTCCTCCCAAATTCTTATGTTGAAGGCCTAACCCTCAACATGATGGTATTTGGAAATAGGGTCTTAGGAAAGTAGGTTTAGATAAGATCATGAAGGTAGGGTCCTCATGATAAATATGATTAACACCTTTATAAGAAGAGATCAGTAAACTCTCTCTCTCTCTCTCTGTCTTTCTTTCCCTCTGTCCCTCTCTCTTTTGCCATGTGAGGATACAGTGAGGAGGCAGCCATCTGCAGGCCAGAAAGAGGGCCCTTACCATTACCCTTTAACCATTAAAAGGTTGATTTCATAATTTAAAATCTTGCTAAAATAACTGTTCAGGCTGATATGGTTTCACTGGGGAATTATACAAAATTTTAAAAACTAACAACAATTTTATACAATCTCTTTCAGAATATCTCTTCTTCCAGAAGAGAAAAGAACACTTCACAGCTCATTTTATAATGCCCATCTTACCCTAAGACCAATGAGACAAACACAATACCAAACAAACACTCACTGTCTCTTGTGAAATCAAATGCATAGCATTAGCAAAATGAATTCAGCAGTGTATAGAATTACACACAATGATCAAGTGGGATTTATTCTATGCATGTAAGACTGATTCGACATTTCAAAATCAATTAATGTAACACACTACATCAACAAGTAAAAGAATTAAAATCATACGATCAATCAACACAGAAAAAGTATTTAACAAAAATCCAACATCCATGTCATAATAGCACTCAGCATAATGGAGGGAGATTACCTCAATTTAATAAAAAGCATCTACAAAAACATACAGATAACATCATAGTTAATGGTGAAAAACTGAATGTTTTCCTCCCACTATCAGGAACAAAGCAAGGATGTCTACTCCCACCACTCTTATTCAACATAGTACTGAAAGTTCTAGTCTCTCCAGTAACACAACAAAGAGAGAAAAAGCATACAGAATGGAAAGAAAGAAATACAACTATCTCTGGTTTCAGATAGCATGATTATTTATGTAAAGAAATCTTAAGGAATATATTTTAAAAAGCCTATAAATCCTTTCTATAACTAATAAGTGAGTTCATCAAGATGGCAGCATATAAGACCAACACACATAAATCAACTGCATATCTATATGTTGCCACTGAAAATGTGGCAATGAAATGAAACTGAAATGAAACTCAATGAAATGAAAAACTCAATCACATTTCTAGTTGCTCCAGATAGAATGCAATACACATATATTTAACAATACATGTATAGGGGCGCCTGGGTGGCACAGCGGTTAAGCGTCTGCCTTCGGCTCAGGGCGTGATCCTGGCGTTATGGGATCGAGCCCCACATCAGGCTCTTCTGCTATGAGCCTGCTTCTTCCTCTCCCACTCCCCCTGCTTGTGTTCCCTCTCTCGCTGGCTGTCTCTATCTCTGTCGAATAAATAAATAAAATCTTTAAAAAAAAAATACATGTACAGGATCTGCAAGTTGAAAATTACAGAATGTTGGAAAAAGAAATCAAAGAAGACCTAAATAAATGGATAGATATACTTTTTTTCATGGACAGGAAGACTTAATACGGTAAAGATGTCAATTATTCCCCAAATCGATATATAGGATTAATACAATTCCAATCAAAATCTCAACAAACCTTTCTGAAGACACAGACAAGCCTATTGGAAATAAGGAAAAGGTACGGACCCTAGAACACCTAAAACAGTCTTGATGAGGAAGAATAAAGAGGGAGGAAATATTCTACTTAATAAGGATTTACTCTGTAGCTATAGTAATCAAAACAGTGTGGTATTAAAGGAAATACAGACATATAAATCAATGAAGCAGAACAGACTCCAGAAATAGACCCACACAAACATGCTCAAGTGATTTTTGACGAAGATGCAAAAGCAATTCAATAAAAGAAGTAGTATACAGTCTTCTCAGCAAATGACACTGGAACAAGTAGATATCCACAGACAAAAGAAAAAGAAAAAAGAATCACAGCATAAACTTAATACTAGCTCAAACTGAATTACATACAATGTACATGTAAATTTACTTAAATGTAAAGCATAAAACTTTTAGGACAAAAACAGAGGTGAAAATATTTAGGATCTAGGGCTTAGCAATGAATTCTAAGACTTGACACCAAAACAAGATCCAGAAAAGGAAAAATGATAAATTATACCTTAACAAAACTAAAGACTTTCACTCTGTGATGACCATGTCCTGAGGATGAAAATACAAGCTACAGACTGGGAGAAAATATCTGCAAACTACATACCTGACAAAAGAACAGCATTTAGAATATATGAAGAACTCTAAAAATTCAACAGTAAAAAAACAATCAAATTAGAAAATGGGGAAAGGACATCAAAAGACATTTCACCAAGAGGACATACAGATGGCAAATAGGCACATGAAATGATATTCAACATCATTAGCTATGCAAATTAAAACTACAATGAGATGTAGCTACACCTAATATACTGGTCAAAGCAAAAAAATAGTGTGACATCAAATGCAAGGATGCAGAGAAACTGGGTCACTCAGATTTTGCTTGTGGGAATGTATAACGGCATAAATACTCTGGAAATCAGTTTGGCAGTATTTATATCCCTAAACATGCAATTACCATAGGGTTCAGTAATTCCACTCTGAGCATTTACCCCAGAGAAGTGAAAACTTTGTTCACAAAAAACCCGTAAATAAATTTACATTGTGGTTTTATGTGAAATATCAAAAAAAATGGAATCAGCCAAGGTGTTCTTCAACAGATAAATGATAAAACAAACTGAGATACACACACACACACACACACACACACACACACACACACACACACACACCATAGAATACTACTCAGCGATAAAAAAGAATATAATAATATTGATGCAACTAGGATGAATCTCTAGCTGGAATTATGCTGAGTGAAAAAAAAGCCAGTCCCAAAAGGTTACATACTGTATAATTCCATTTATATAATAATTTTTAAGTGACAAAAATCTTAGAAATGGAAGAGAGATTAATATTGGCCAGAGGAAAGGGGATAAAGAGGTCTGATTACAAAAAGGCAATACCAGGGATGATTGTGGTGTTAGTACTATTTGGTATCTTATTATACAAGCCTACAGAGGTGATAAAATTTTATAGAACTCAACACGGACGCACAGACACACACACACACAGGCACTCCCAAATAAGGACAAGTAATAAAAGTGGGGAAGGCTAAATAAAATTGGATTATATCAATGCCAATATCCTAGTTGTGATATTATACTACAGGTTTGCAAAATGTTTCCACTGAGAAGGAAACTGGACAAAGTATACAAGGAGTATACAAAGATCTCTCTGTATCATTTCTTATAGCTACATGTGAATCTACAATCATTTCAATAAAAATATCAATTAAAAATATAAGATTGTTCTTCTCAGTAAATACTTTTTTTGTTGTTTTGGAAAATAAAATTATGTTTTTATAACAATATTATTTATGATAGCATATAGTGAGTTTGCTGTTATTATTAAATGGACTAATAAGTGAACATTAAAAAAATAAACTTGAAAATCCTCTTAGTCATCATTTACTTCCTTCTCTATTTATACTAAGGAATACTGCATGTAAATTGTAAAGTAATTCATATGCATTTTCATCTTCACTTCATGTTTACAAAACAAGAGGAAAACATCTTTTATTACAAACACTCTTTACTTCTGTGAAGATGTACAAAGTTAAACCTGCAAATGCATATCAAAGAAGACATCTCCTGAATTATTTTTCTGGAAAGGTATAGAAGAATTGCACTTAAGAAATCAATATACAGGGGCACCTGGGTGGCTCAGTTGGTTAAGTGCCTGACTTTGGCTCAGGTCACGATTTTAGGGTTCTGGGATCAAGCCTTGTGTTGGGCCCTGCTCAGCGGGGAGTCTGCTTCTCCCTCTCCCTCTGATCATCCTCCCCATTTGTGCTGTCTCAAATAATAAATAAAATCTTAAAAAAAAAAAGAAAGCAATATACAAACTTACAGTTAGTAAATACATAAAATAGAGGAGGGTTGGTTGCACTACATAGTATACTTATATTTTGTAATATGATTTACTGCTTATTACTTTTATCAATGAACTTTCCCGGTTCATTCAAAATGTAGCAGAATTTAAAAGTGACAGAAGAGTTCTAGACTCAAACTTCCTCCTAAAACAAAGTCTGATAGCCTCAACGGTGAGAGTGTTATTCATGGTATTTGGAAGACTGAACACTACTTTCCACTGAGAAGCTACTCCATAACACAGAAATTAATGACATAAGTTCTTGTTTGAATTCATAAAACTTTGATACACAACATTGTGCTAAAGAGCATCAGTGGATTGGTTGGGCAGTTTTAATGCAAATTCAGACATTTCTCAAATTTAATTTCAGAGGCTCCACAATGAGGCAAATCATATTTCTTAGAAATCTCATCAGATTTCCAGGGCTTTCTTCTACAATTACAACAGTTCAACAGTTTGTTTTAAATTATTTTGTCCTTTGCTGTGGGAAAGGTTTTTGCTGTTTCATGATGTGTGCTTCGAATTTCCGCCAATACCATTTGCTTGACTGAAGACTAAAAAACTGAAGCTTCTGTAAAGAGCACACATTTCTGCCTCAAGTTATAAAAGTTTAAGATTCTTAAGTTCTAAGTGGTTTCTAAGGGAGTATCCTTAATTCACTTTTGCTCAGAAATGGGCTGTGGGCAGTTAAATCTCTGAAGAGGGGGTAATTTTCACATCCTGGTCAGATTATTTTCCTGATTAATTCTTTTTTCCTCCTTTTTGATCACTACTAAGCTAGCTAGAACCATTTATTCAAAATAAAAATATAAGATTTATATTGTTTAATGTGATATGCCAAAAATAAGAAAAAAGAGTGGCTGATTTATGGTGTCAAAGCCAAAGTACTCTAAATATTGTATAAAATTCTGCAAAAAGCTACTAGCAGCAGTTGCCTTCCTTGTCTATACATTATATAAAACTCAGTCATGGGACACACTTATAACTGAAGGAATTTCCATGTAAATATTTCTAGATTATAATATGTCTATGAATTGACTTATTTCAATTTTTGTGCCATATGGATTCTCCAGAGTGACAGATTATTCTGAATATAGTAACTCTTGGGTAAACTAACTTCCATATTTCACTATTAGCTCAAATCACTGTCTTTCTCATACAGTATAATATACATGCAATATATGTGGTATTTTATACCCATTTCTATCAAACTGTTTGAATCTCTTCTACTTCAGTTATTCTTATCTCTTCAATTATTCTATGGTATAGAAAAATCCTTTACAATTTAAAGCAACATACACTAACATTTTAATTTTTTTTAATTTTTTAAAGATTTTATTTATTTATTTTTGAGAGACAGAGCACAAGCAGAGAGGAGAGGGAGAAGCCCCACCCTCCCAATGTGGGGTTTGATCCCAAGACCCTGAGATCATGACCTAAGGCTGAAGGGAGCCGCTTAAGGACTGAGCCACCCAGGCGCCCCCATACACTAAAGTTTTTAATAAGCAGAGTTGAGAAAATAGGAGATTCTTGGAAGTCTAAAATTTCAGTTAAAAATGATGGAATAATGAAATATTTATAGTTATTATATTAGCAGACCGTAAGTTGCTTTTAAGGTAAATAGGCATAGGGAAAGTGGCCACAGGGATTTGGATTTGAAATAATTTTAAATTACAAGGAAAAGAAAATATTCATTGGTAGAATAAGACAAAGATACCCCAAATGATCAGAAGGCAAAGAGAATAAGGCTGAAGTGAGAGAAATAGCACCACCACTACTACCAAGCTACCAACCAAGTATTATGGTGGCAGGTACCGTATTACGTGATTTACCAGAATATTACAAGCTGAATTGCACCTCACCCCTTCAAGTTGTATGTTGAAGCCCTAAGCCCCAGGACTTCAGAATGTGACTACTTGGAAATTGGGCCTTTAAAGGATTAAGTTAAAATGGGGCCTAATCTAATCTGACTGCTGTCCTTTTAAGAGGAGGAAATTTTGGCCACCTAGAGACACTAGGGATAGGTGTGTGTGCACAGAGGAAAGACTGTGTGAACATACAGGGAGAAGGCAGTCTCTGCAAGCCAAGGAGAGGCTACAGAAGACACCACACCTGTCAACACCTTCTTGGAATCCCAGTACCCAGAACTGTGAGAAATAAATGTATTCATAACGCCACTCAGTCTGCAGTACTTTGTAACGACAACACTGGCAAACTAATATAATGGATTAACCTCTTTCTCCTTCAAAATATCCCTGTATCACTATGCCCATTTCACAGGTGAAGAAGTTGAAACAGAGAGATGTTAAGTGACTTGCCCCAAATCATACATCAACGAATATAATAAAAGCCTGGAATTCCACCCAGCCAGTCTGCCTCTAGAGCAACATAGCTAATCATGATTAATACCATTCAGAACATGGGTGGCTCAGTTTAGGGACTAATGGAATGTTAAAACTCATTGGTTCACCGTTAATTTATCTAGCAAACATTTATTAAATGTGTACGTGCAAATGACATATTTACGTAGGAGTGTAAATACACCCTCTCTTTTTCCTTCAAAAAACTTAAAATCCGGTAATAGAGGGGAAAAAAAACATGCGTAAAGAAACAAGTTAGAAGAAAGAATGAAATACATTCCCAAACTGTGAAAAATGACTGTAAGTATTCAGAGGAAGGGGTATCCCTTTGCTCTGGTAGATTTGGGAAAGCCTTGGAAATGAGGGTGGCCTCTGAAGGGTTCCTCAGAATACCTGTGGTTCAGAGTCTGTGGAGATGGGAGAAAGAGGGATCTGCATGTGCACAGAGGGAGGAGGCCGTGAAAGAGGAGAGGAGAGGTCTGTGAGGAGACACGTTGGAAAATGAAGATGAGGTAGGCAGTGGAACTGGATTAAAAAATTCTTGGGAACTCCTGAGGCTTTCTGCTTGGTATGAAGGATCACTCAACCAACAGAGCCTGCATTTTCTTTTTTTAATCTAAAGAGAAAAACTGCTTCAGTTCATAGACTAAGTAAATGAAAAGTGACTTCAGATTTACATTTCCATCAGAATCTTTCTCAATCTAATAATTTTAAGAAGTAATTTTATTTATTTATTTATTTTTTTAAAGATTTTATTTATTTATGTGACAGAGAGACAGCCAGCGAGAGCGGGAACACAGCAGGGGAGTGAGAGAGGAAGAAGCAGGCTCCCAGCGGAGAAGCCCAATGTGGGACTCGATCCTGGAACGCCGGGATCACGCCCTGAGCCGAAGGCAGACGCTTTAACGACTGCGCTACCCAGGAGCCCTAAGAAGTAATTTTAAGTTGCAACACTGTTTCTCAGTTCTATTCGGGCTTTTTATAGTTTCACTAAAATACTGCTATCTGTAATCTCTCTTGTGCTTTGAAACTATTTTTCTTTCTCCTTGTGGTACTACTGGGGGAAAGACTTTATTTTCTTTCTAGTTTTATTCTGCTTAAAGTCAATAGATCCCATTTACATTCTGCAATTTTATCAAACCTCGTAAAGTATTTTTTAGGTGGGGATTTGAAGATAGAATTAAATACATGCTTTGGAAGAGAGATTTCTAGAGCTTTTTAAAAGATTTTAAATATCTTAAAAGTTTCATGAGCATACTGTTTTTGTTTAAGTCCCATGATTTGGAAACAGATCAGAGAACTGTTATAAACATGACCATTTCTCAACAAAAATGAGCTTATTAAAGTATTTTCCTTATAATTTTATAGTCAAAATTACCTTTCAGAATTTATGTGGTATTTCTTTTTATAGGCCCATTTTTATTATTTAATCTCTTTTTGTGAGACATACATCTTGCTAGGGACATTCTCAGCTGTAAGATCAAATGCTTAGAAAATCTAAAGTGGCATGCGGAGTAAGGTATTTTGTTCAATTTTATATACGCAGTTCTTGAAAGCTTTTTTTTTAAAACTACAAGGGAATATGACACCCTGAGGGGTCTAATTTTCTTTGTCATCCACCTGAATAACTTCAATTAACATTAATACACATGCTAGCATGTCTGCTCTGAATATGTAAAAGAAAGTAGTAAATGCTGGGATTGAAGGAAAAATCTGATTAGTTAAATAATACACTGAGCAATGTCATTAAGTAGGCCAGCTCTCATTAGGAGAATTGTTCTTCACTGAATCAAATACCATAATTAAAACATTAACAACTCAAAAAAAATCTTAGTTTTTCCATTCAATTAAAGAGAAAAAAAAAAGAACACGTGCCACTAAAAATGTAATTGCATTGTAGTAGAGCAGGATTGGTTTGAAATCATTATAAAAACTTAGGATTCAAAAATCGTATGGAATAAATTTCCTAATATATTTTATGCATAATATTTCTCCTTGTAACAATTTTTTCCTAGTCAACAGAAAAATATTGCATTAATAAATGAGATATAGTCATATTGTAATGCTTTCTTTCCTTTTAAATCATTACTGCTTTGATAACAAGTGGTTGAGAATATGGAACTCAGATAATAGTTTCTTATCTGCTGTGGAAAGCAGTGTCATTTTGAGAATAGTGGGTAACTTTTAAAGGTCACCTTGTGTATACTGTCATTTTCATTAACAGTACTTTTCTCTGCAAATCTGACGACAGATGGAAAGATACTTAAACCTTTTGGAATTACCTTCCATAAAAAGGAAACACTAGCATAAGACCGATTAAGTGAAATTTATTTATTTTTTATTTTCATTTTGTTTTTACTTTAGTCAGTTATACAAAATTAAAAACATTAATCCAGAGACTAAGGAAAACATAATCAAGCAAGATGTTATTTTGTATACTTTAGCATTATTATTTTTTAAAATTTTAGTTAGCTAATGGTATTTTAGTAAATCTGTATATAGATTATCTCAGTTTGAGGTTGCCTTCTTTAGGAAGGAAAACTGTAGTGAAGGTCAAGTTCTTCTTCATTAGCAAATGGAATCAAAAAGTTACATTTTCATGGATAGGAACTGGAAATAGAGCTGGCTTCAGAGGCTTCAAACCTGTGTAGTCACACAGGGTCTTATGCTTAGAAGGCTCTTGCACTTAGTTTAATGTCTGCTGTTGAAATTCTTAATTTTGAACAAAGTGTTCTACATTTTCATTTTGCACTGAGCCTTGCAAATTATGTAGCTGGTTCTGCCTGGAAACAGGATTTTTTTACATGCTGTTGGCTGGTTTAAAACTAGTCTATAGTAACACAAATAATTGTTGACTCTTCTTCCAATTTTTATACTAATAAAAGTCAGTCTATTTACACATAAATTATTCACTGGTGATTTGAAGTTTATTTTGTAACGTGCTGCAAATGTCAGTTTGAAAAAGTTAGCCAAGCAAAAAGGAGACACATATTTTCAGATGACATTTTGGTCACAGACCCCGTTCAGGGTCTTTAAAACTTTATTCACATCCTATAGGGGTTGGGGAAAGACAATATGAAGAATCTAGTTTGAAAACGTGGACATGACAAAACATTTTTATGATAAAATTGCATTAAAATATTGATTTCTGACTATGTCCTGAATAATTGGTATTTGGAAATGTATTAAAGCCTCCCTCACCTTCCCAACAAACAGAAACTGTATTAACAACTGTATCACTCAAACCAGGAAGTCCTTAAATTAAGAGTGTTTTAAAGCCCTGTTAGGAATTATTGACATCTAATACCCAAAGTGACAACCCAATTCACTTCCCCTGAGGGGGAAAAAAGAGCAATCTGGAAACCTTGGGAAAAATAAGTGTGATAACTTGATGCTGAATCATTTCAACATTGATGAATCCAGCCTACTGCCTCTAACAGATAAGTAGTAAACCATTTCTAAGATGGCTCTTCCCAAACAATAAAAGCACACCCTTAAACCTGACATTTCCACAGTGATGAATCTTAGATGAAATCATATGAAATGTCAAAATAAAGACAGAAAAAAATCAATAGTTGTGCTGATGAAGCTATGTAAGGTCAATAGTTTCATAATGTTTGTGACAGGCCACCCATGTTTTTTGTGTGACAATATTTTTTAATGTGCAATAACTCCAAAGCACTGAAAATTAATTTTTGAGATGGAATTACCTCTTGACAAGGATATAATTAAATTCATACTTTCCCCCCCTGAGAACACAGAATGATGTGGTAAATAAGCTGCCCCTTCAAGGTCAGAATTATGTTAGTTTTGTAAGCCCAGAAAAAAGAAGCATCCCTTGGGTCCAAAGGAGTGTCACTTGTCTCTCTCCTTCCCAATTCTCAGCCATGGGTCAGCAAAATCACAGACTATGCTGGATGCTCTTCCATACCTCCTACAAACATATCTACTTGAAGGGGGTAAGTACCATGCAGTTGAACAGGAATACAGATTTTGGACAAGTTTTGGGTGAGTTTCCCTGAGTTTTTTAAAGAGGAAGGGTGATAACATGTTTCTTATCACGATAATTTTACTCACTGTCTCTCTAAGGAAAAGATCCAAACCTTTACTCCACTCTAGAGAAAACCCAATAGATTCACCAGCAGAAGGTTAGCAATTTAGTATATTTCAGAGGCCACATTCTATTTCTTCATGATTTGCCTTCTATTTTGTAACTTCTATTAAGTTTGACAGAGAAAGGAAAGAAAATTACTCTTCTTTATACTGGAGAGTTACTCCAGTATAACTCTTCTTTATTGTTTAAAATGCATCCATTTAAATGCGGAATAGAAATCATTACAAATGCCCATTCTTAGTTAATCTGAGATTAAGTTTTCTAATGAAATTTGTTTTACTAAATATTTCTGTGTTCTCCATTCTGAAATTAGATAACATTTTATTTCCTGAGGGTGTGTGGTTAAGATTATTATAAACCAATGCCAATTTTGAAACAAAATGACAATGGTAGAGAAAAAGAAATAGAAAAGGAAAGGATGTGAATGTGTGTGTGTTGGGGGGGGAAGACTAAGCAAATCTCTTCTTGATTTTAGAGAAAGTTTTTAAAATGAAATTTTGTGAAAACGGATTGATGTCCCATAGTTGTCAAAAGTTTTCAAATAATTAACTGCTTGTTCAAATATTGAAACAACCCCTAAAATCATGACAGAACTAGTGGCGTCACATTTTGTATTTTGTTTAAAACTTTTAATTGTCTCATTACTTTTTACCTAATAAAATGTAGTTTGTCTTTAGTCCAGCTCAGGATATAAAAATACTTTAATATTTTTTAAAAATTATAGCCTTTACATATGAAATATTTTCCTGTTTTAAAAATGTAAAGCAGTATGAGGGGCCCTGGAAGATGGCAGTGGAGTAGGAGGACCCTAGGCTTGTCTCATCCCATGGATACAACTAGATAACTATGAAATCATCCTAAATCCCTAGAAATCAATCTGAGGATTGACAAAACAAACTATGTAACTAAAGGTAGAAAAGAAGCCACATCGAAGAAGGTAGGAAGTGTAGAGACAACATCTGGAGGGAAATGGATCAGGGCTGCTGTGGCAGGAGGGAGCTGTGGTCACAGGGAAGGGCAAGAAATAGACTAGTACATAGGGGAGCACACACAGAAGGTGAATCCCCATAGCAATTGGCTTGGAAAGCAAGAGGGGCTGAATTTTGTGAGTTCTTGCAACCAGGGCAGCTGAAAGCCTCGAGTTTTGAAGGTTAGTGGGCCTGGGTGGGACAGAGCCCAGAGGGCACTGGAGCTATTCTTGGAGACAAGGTAGAGCAAACAGTCTGTGGACATACAGTGTGGAAACAGTGATCTGAAGACAGCCTGGAACACACAGTGGAGAGGTTATTTACTCATCTTGGAATGTGTTCCAGAGAGGCAGCTTCACAGAAAGACCCCTCTGGAAACAAAGGAACTGGCAGGTGCCATTTCCCTCCCCCCACCCCTCAGCATAAGCACAGGACCACCTGCAGGAACCAGTACAGTGCTGACACTCCCTACCAAACTTGCTTACACCAAGCTCCACTCTGTCATATTCTGGTGGAACAGCCCTTCCTAGCCATACTTGCCTGAGTCTCAGTGTGGTGGGCTCCTTCCACCAAAAGACAGGTCTGAGCCCCTGCTAACACCATGTCTCATGGCCTGAGAGTTTTGCAGGGCCTTGGTTCTGGCAGTATTGGCAACAGGTCTCATTTCACAAGCGGATCAGAAGACACCCAGTTAAAATTCATTACATTCAGGCCAGGGACCAAACACTCCCTACAACAAGCAAAGAGAACCTTTGCAGATAACTGGCCTGAAAAAGTGGCCAGGACAAAACAGGAGAGCACACGCAGCACACATTGGAACAAGGCCCTGGGAAACAGGGGGTGCTACACAGTAGGGCACTACAGGATCTCTTCTTCATAAGACCATTACCCACAAGAACAGGAGATGCAGCTGAGTTTCCTAACACAGAGAAGCAGGAACAGACATTTACACAAAATGAGAAGACAGGAATTTGTCCCAAATGAAAGAACGGGACAAGGCCATAGCCAGAGCCCTATGTGAAACAGATATAATTAACATACCTGATAGAGAATTTAAAGTAATAATCATAAAGATACCCACTGGATTTGAGAAAAGAGTGGAAGGCACCACTGAGACTCATAACACAGAGCTAAGGAATAACATAGTAGAGATAAAGGGCTCAATAAATGAAATAAGAAATATGCTTGATGGACTGAACAGCAGGCTGGAAGAAACAGAGGAATGAATTAATGACCTAAAAGACAGAGTAATGAAAAGTAATCAAGCTGAACGAAAGAGAGAAAAAAGAATTATGCAAAATGAGAACAGACTCAGTGACTCCATCAGATATAATAACATTAATATTATAAAAGTTCCAACAGAAGAGGAGACAAAAGGGGGAAGAAAATTTATTTGAAGAAATAATAACTGAAAACTTCCTTAATCTGGGGAAGGAAACAGATATACAGATCCAGGAGGAAGGATAACCCCCAACAAAGTCAACAAAAGCAGATCCGCACCAAACCATATTGTAATTAAATTGAAAAAATATAGTGATAAAGAAAAAAAATTAAAAACTCTAAAAGCAGCAAGACAGAAGAAGGCAGTAACATACAAGGGAAACTCCATGAGGCTATCAGTAAATTTTTCAGCAGAAACTTTCCAAGCCAGAAGGGAGTAGCATAGTATATTCACAGTGCTGAATGGGAAAAATCTGCAGCCAAGAATACTCTATCCAGCAAGGCTACCACTCAGAATAGAAAGAGAGATAAAAAGTTTCCCAGACAAAAACTAAAGGAGTTTGTGGCCACTAAACCAGCCCCACAAGTAATATTAAAGGGGACTCTTTGAGTGGAAAAGGAAGACCAAAAGCAACAGTATGAAGTTAGGAAACACAAAAGCAGTAAAAATGAGTATTTGTGTAAAAACTGTAGTCAAGGAACTCACACAATAAAAGGATGTAAAATATGACACCATATACCCAAAATGTGGGGAGGAGAGGAATAAAAAATAGATTCATATTTAAATGGCCATCAACTTAAGATAGACTGCTACATGCAGAAGACATTATATACAAACTTAATGGTAACTACAAATCAAAAACCACTAATAAATATGTAGAGACTATCATTCTTACAATAATGAGAAAACACAAGTTAAATAAGTTATAGTTTTAATATATGCATTTAAGATTTTAATATGTGCATTAATACGTGCATTGAAAATGTTTAGAACTGAATAGTAATGGAAATTTATAAACTGTAATGAAAGCAGTGCTTAGAATAAAATTTATAGTAGAAAAGAGAGTATTAAAAAATGATTTAAGCTTCAATGCAAGAACCATCAACAAAAATAAAAGCACATGGGGTGCCTGGGTGGCACAGCGGTTAAGCGTCTGCCTTCCGCTCAGGGCGTGATCCCGGCGTTATGGGATCGAGCCCCACATAGGGCTCCTCCGCTATGAGCCTGCTTCTTCCTCTCCCACTCCCCCTGCTTGTGTTCCCTCTCTCGCTGGCTGTCTCTATCTCTGTCGAATAAATAAATAAAATCTTTAAAAAAAAAATAAAAACACATTATTCCCAAGGAAAGAGAAAGGATTACAGATATAAACAGATATAAATGACATAAAAAAACAAATAATTGATTTTTACTAAGCCCAAACTACTGTAGTACTTAAAAAAAAAGAAAACCCTAGCTAATCCCCTAGCAATATTAAGATAATCCACCCCCACACAAATTACTAATTGCTGAATTACAGATCCTTTGAGCACAATAGATATTTTGAACAACTTTCTGCCAATAATTTCCACCCCCACACAAATTACTAATTGCTGAATTACAGATCCTTCAAGCACAATAGATATTTTGAATAACTTTCTGCTGATAATTTGACAATTTAGGAGAAATGGAAAAAATGTCTTGAAAAACATAACCTTGAAATAGTCACAAGAAGATACAGAATGGTTAACTAATTCTATACATGTTTATATAAATAAATTCTCATTTAAAGATATCCACAAGGAAATCTCTAGGACCATATGGCATCACTGGAGAGTTCTACCAAATATAAATGACAACAACAAGACCAAAATGAAAACTCTTTCAGAATAGAGAGAATGATGAAACACTTCCCAAATGGCTTTACGTGGCTAGTACAATTATTTTATCAAAATCTGACAAAGACGTTCTAAGAAAAGAAATTTAGAGACCAGAATTCTGCCTGAATAAAAATGTAAAGATCTTCAACAAAATTTTAGCAAATATTAGCCAGAGATAAATACAAATAATAATATATCACAACTAACTGGGGTTTATCTCTGAAATGAAAGGTTGGTTTAGCAGTCAAAAATCAGTAATGCAAGGTAAAGGTTCAAAATTGGTCATTGGCAATGGAATAAAGGAGAAAAAAACTCATATCATAGAGGCAGAAAAAGAAAGCGATAAAATTCCACACCATTTATTTAAAAATGCAAACTTTTCAGACAATCTATGCATAGGAAGAAACTTCTTCAATCTAATAGGGGTAAGCACAAAAATTATATAACTAATATGATACTTAACAGTGATGTCTCTCCACCTCCCCCAAATCAGGACCATAACATGGATGTCTACTATCACCATCTATTCTGTATTTTATTGAGGTCCTAGGCCCTGTAATATGGCATTAAAAAAAGAAATAAAATACATAAACATAGAAAGGAAGAGGTCAACCTATCTTTATTTGCAGATATGATTGTGTATATGGGTGGAAATGTGTTCTTTCAAATTTTAGAACTTACAAGTGAATTTAGCAAAGTTGTAGGATACAAGGTCCGTGTATAAAAAACCATTTGTATTTCTATATAATGGCAAAAAGAACTGGAAAAAAATTAGATAGGACTAAATTAAATGAAAAATGTAAAAGACCTCAACATTGAATCTACAAAATATTGCCAAGATAAATTCAAGTCTAAATATATGGAGAGAGGGGTGCCTGGGTGGCATAGCGGTTAAAAGTCTGCCTTCAGCTCAGGGCGTGATCCCGGCGTTATGGGATTGAGCCCCACATCAGGCTCCTCCACTATGAGCCTGCTTCTTCCTCTCCCACTCCCCCTGCCTGTGTTCCCCCTCTCTGCTGAATAAATAAATAAAATCTTAAAAAATAAAAAAATAATAATAAATAAATAAATGGAGAGAGACCAGAGTCACTGAAATTCTCTGATAATGGTTAATTCAACATGTCAACTTCACTAAGCTAAAGGATGTGCACTTAGTGGGTAAAACATTAACCCTGGGTGTGTCAGTCAGGGTGTTTCTGGAAGAGGTTAGCATTTGATTTAGTAGACAAAGTAGAGCTATCAGTCCTCACCATTGTGGGTGGATACCATCTAATCCATTGAGAGCTTTAATAGAGCAAAAACAAAGAACAAATGTTCTCTCCCTTCTTGAGCTGGGAGGCCATCTTTTCCTGCCGTCAGACATTGGATTCAGTAGTTCTCAAGCCTTCTGACTCTGGTACTTACACTAGTGTCTCCCTAAGCTCAGGTCTTTGGTCTTGGACTGAATTATGCCACTGGCTTTTTTGGTTCTCCAGCTTGCAGGCAGCAGATTGTGGAACTTCTTAACCAGGTGAGCCACCTCATATAACAAATGTCCTCTTTACATGTCTCTATATAGCCCACTAGTTTCAGTTTCTCTGAAGAACCCTGACTAATACAACTCAATATTATTAAGATGTTTATTTTCTCCAAATTGATTTGTAGGCCCAATGTATTCCCATTCAAAATCTTAGTGAGCATCTTTTATTTTTGTAGAAATTGATAAACTTATTTTAAAACAGATATAAAAACGCAAAGGACCTAGACTAGCCAAGTTAATCTTGAAAAAGAACAAAGATTGTGAAACATTCCATCAGATTTCATAACTTATAATAAAGCTACAATAATAAGTCTGTGTGGTACTGGCATAAGGAAAGACAAACCAATGAAACAGTTCAAATACAATTTAGTCATTTGGATTTTTAAATATCTTGGAAGTTGTCAATGCAATCAAAAAGGGGAAGGAAACTCTTTTCACTAAACCATGCAGAAGCAATCTGATACCTGTATGGAAACCACAAAAAAATTAAAAAATAAACATTGACCCAGAACGGATATCAATTTTATTTGGTGAAAGCATCATCTAAATGATAATTGAGTACAACTGGCTGTGTATGATTAAGTCTTCAGAGAAATTAGAGCAGCCAGAGACAATTATGAGAACCTGAGGAAGACACACAGATTGGAGAGGGAACTTATATAGAGTGTGTTTCAAAAATATATTTGAAAGTGTGCTTAGAATCATCCATTTTTAACCACTTTATCCCAGAGAAAAGTGATTTTGGTTGCTAGAGCTCCCATCATTAAGAAATGGAGACCATATGTTGTCAACACTCCTATGTTTCAGCATGGAAAAGAAGAATAGATTTTCCTAGTTTTGGTACTTCAGCATCCAAGCTTGCAAAGGCATCCAATTCACCAGAGTTGGGAGGAGAGCTGGTGCCATTGCACTGGATACCACCACTCTTTTCGTCTAGATTGCTCATCCAGTTGCTCAAGCTGTCTCCAGGGGAAAACAGAGAGGAAGCAGACACTTTACATGAAAAATACCAAGGTTAGCTATGCATAGAACATAGATTTTTGTAATGGTCATGGGACTATACAGATGGATCTCAGAGAAAGATTGACAAAGTTACTACTTTGACCATAGCAAAGAGAAACAATAAATAATTATGGGAGATTTCTATGTTTAAACTCTTCTTGGACACTTCGTAGGATCAAAAAGAGTACAGCAAATTAAGTTGTATTCTAGTCTGGAGAGAATACATAAAAATAATCTGTTGAAGATAAGTATTTGTTGAGGACTTTACTTGAAGGGCATGTCAATGCTCTGCTTTTCCTTTAAGATACTGATTTCAAATTTACCAAGAGTAGCAGTAACAACCAAGGTAGTGTGATCAGAGTCATATTTTGATAAAGTATTAATTTTTGGAGCAACACTGATTATCAGATTATACATGCTGTTCTCGAATCCCCACAGGAAGAAATAATATTGAGCCTTCAAGTTATCCAAGACTTGGTTATATTTCATGAAGGTCATTTTCATTTCAGCTTCCTCCTTTCAAACTTTTCAATGGTTCTCTTATAAATTTTACCACATTTGAGATTAGGTGGTCAGTTGTGGCTTGCTTTTTCCAGACTGAGAGCTCATCCTTTCCAAGTTGATGTATAAGCTTTCATGACACCCACTGCCTCCTAGCAAACCAACTGTGAGAAAGTATTCTCTTTACTGAATAAACTTGGAGTTGAGTTTTTTGACATTTACAATATAAACACTTGTGATATGGTACTGAAAAAGTAGGGAGGGATAGATTTTATAGAGTCCTCAGAAGAAAGTAGGGTGGGGTTAAGAAGTTTGGCTTATCCTAAAATGAAGAGTTGCCAAAGTCTTTTGACCAGAAAAATTACATGACTAATCTGTTCTCTGAAGATTTATTAATGGCCTTTGGAATAAATAATAGTTTTCAAAAGTAAAATGTGAAGTTATTATTTGATAGTTCAGTGACTTATGGTAGTTACTGTAAACAGTTAAACCAATGACTTTTAAAAAATGCTAATCTCTTTATTTTGTTGTATTGTTAAGGTGCTTACTAGTAGCATTTTGTTTGTTCATCATAGATTTTATAAGACATTTTCCCCAAGGGTTTCTTTTGTCAAAATATGTTTGCTGATTCTACCTCTTTCTGAGAACTTATACTGAGTATTATTGAAATTATACTAAAAATTATCATCTAATTAGTGCAGTAGTTCTGGGAATAAGGAAATAAAAAGAGATAATTAAATACATAAGAAGTGCTTGAATATGTTTCCAACAAAATAGCAATTCTTAAATTACTTCAGCACCTATTTTTAGTGTATAGATAATAGATACTTGATTTCTGTTATAAAAGTATTTTCTAAGTAAAATAAGAAATTTTCACATTAGAGTTTTACACTTTAGATGTAAATGCTTAGTACTTATTACTAAATATTTTGTATTTAGTTTTAAAGTTATTAAATTATTTTAATAACTACATTTGAATCATTGAAAAGTCTATTGTACAATACCATACCAATCATACAGATTGGGAAACTAATAGTGTTTCGCCTAACTTCATATAGACAAGTACACAAGGATATTACTAAATTGTCCAGTACTCTTTCTAATAAATTATGATACTGTCAGGTGAAAATAAATCTTTAAATATTTTTATGTTTTTATATGACATAGAGTAGTCAGACTGTGTTTTGTTAGAAATATTAAGAGTATTTTTGTAATACACGTTATATAGTCAATCAAAACTTCCTCTAGCTTTCTTCATAGTTTCTGAAGTGAATGTCCAAAAATTATATACAAAATAATAATCACCTATAAATCAACTACGCAAGGACTATTACAATTGTTTTTAATTTTGCCATACAAAATAACAAAAGCAAAATGTCAAAAAAATAAGTGGCAGATATAATTTTGCATACTGATTTTTTTTTAAAGATTATTTGAGAGAGAGAAAGCACGTGCAAGTGGGGGGAGGGGCAGAGGGAGAGAAAGAATCCCAAGCAGACTCACTGCTGAGCATGAAGCCTGACTCAGAATGGATTCCACAATGCATGAGATTATGATCTGAGCTGAAATGATGAGTGGGATGCTTAACTGACTGAGCCACCCAGACACCCCTAATTTTGCATACTGATTTAAGCTCACATATTTTGAAACAAATCACAAAGTTAATTTCCATTTCACTGTAAGTTCTTTCTGAATTTATGGGTCTGAAATAGTCAAACTATTGTGCTTCACAGTTCAGAATCATTCACTGAGTACACATGAGAAGCCAGGCTGTAGATTCAAATAATGAATAATTGCTATTTATAAATTATTAATATTGCAGCAAGTGAGTTACACATTCAAAGTAACAATTATAAAACAGTGAAATAACTTCTGGAGTGGAGGTTTGTATACAATATAGCAGAGTTCATAGGAGTGTTCATTTTATTTTTCCATGTGGATCAGTGAAGATAACACAAAGTCAAGCTTGAGCTGGGTTTTGAAAGATGCAAAGAAGTTAACAGAGGGATAAGACGGTGAAAGGGATTCTGTGGAAAAACAATAGATACATGAAATAGCAATGAAATTATCTGAAGTAATGTCAAATTTCTTCTGTGTTACTAGCTTGTAAAATACAAGGGATGGAAGAACAATCAAATCGTAGAAAGCTAATAGATTTTGGAGTACCTGCTTTTTTTTTATAGGTGATAGGTTTCTACTGAAAGCTTTTTAAAAATGTTATTTGAAGGCTAGAATTTCACATTGGCAGTTTTGAAAGGGATAAGTTTTGAGGGGAACAAGAATGGAAAAAGGGATTATAGTTTATTATCATAATTATAGAAATGAGACTTGAACTAAGGTAATGAGTAGCTTTAGCAAGGGAGAAGGCCAGGACATATTTAAAGACCACAATTTATAAAATTATAAAGAGGTAGAAATTTACAGGTTAATGGTACCAAGAATAAAAACAAGGAGTTGAAGATGAATCCCAAGTTTCCAGTTTTGGTGTATAGTGGTAAAAGCAACAAAGAAAAGGGTATCCAGAATACATACATTCCCCAAATTATTTATTTTTACTCCAGTATTTTACATAAATAAGTCTTAAATTTTTATGTAGTCATCTCTATTTGGTTTTTTTAAATCACAGACATTTCATCTACTTCAAGAAGTTTTGACAAGTGTTTAATTCTATTTTCAATAATTTAATATATATAAAGGTAATTATTTTAATCAGGGTTCTCCAGAAGAGAGAACCAATACGATACATATTGGTTCTCTCTTCAACAGAAGAATGAGATTTACTTTAAGCAGCAGTCTCACATGATTTTGGGTCTAGCAAGTCTGAAATTGTTAGGGCACCCAGGTAGGCCGGACATTCAGGAAAAAGTTGATATTGTAGTCTTGAAGGGAAGTCCTTCTTTGGGACACTTCAGTCTTTGCTCTTAAGTCTCTCGGCTGACTGGATGAGACCCATCCACATTATGGAGGGAAATGTGTTGTATTCAAAGTCTACTGATTTAAATGTTTATAATATCTAAAATATACCTTTGCAGCAACATCTAGACTGATGTTTGACTAAGCAAATGAACATCACAGCCTAGCCAAGTTGACACATAAAATTAACCATCACAGTTATATAGTTGTACTTTGCTTAAGCACAAATTACGACATATGATTATTTCCAGAATTGTTAATTGTTACAACAACATATTCTATTATTAACTTTCCTGGTCAGTGGTGCTTTTTTTTTTTTTTTTAATCATGAGTTATCTTATAAATAATGGAGACTACAAATTTTGTTTTCACTGATGAAGTTGCGCAAACACATACACGCCTGTGAGTGGGGTAGGGGCAGAGGGAGAGGGAGAATCTTAAGCAGGCTACATGCTCAGGGCTGAGCCCAATGTAGGGCTCTATCCCATGACCCTGAGATCATGACCTGAGCTGAAATCCAGAGTGGGACACTTGACTGAGCCAACAAGGTGCCCTTCATTGATCAATATATTTTTTAATCATTTAAAATTTTGTTTGAATTTCTCTATTTTGCAATATATACCTTATCCGAAATAGTAATTTATTTTTTTCAAAACTCCTTGTTTTTTTTTTTTTTGCCCCTGTATTATTCCAGAGAAACTTCATAATTAATTTTCTATATTTTAAATAATGTTCTCTTTGGATTTGCATTGGAATTGCATCAAAATTCTAAATTAATTTGGAATTATCTTTATGATATTAGCTTTCCATCATTAAAATCTATTTTTTTAAGTTTTTATTTAAATTTCAGTTAGTTAACATAGAGTGTAATACTAGTTTCAGGTGTACAATCTAGCGATTCAACACTTCCATGCAACAACCAGGGCTCATCACAGAAAGTGCACTCCTTAATCCCCACCACCTATTTGATCCATCCCCCCAACCCACCTCTTTTCTGGTGACTATCAGTTTGTTCTCTATAGTTAAGAATCTGTTTCTTGGTTTGACCCTCCTTCTTTTCCCCCCTTCCTCATTTGTTTTGTTTCTTAAATTCCACATATTAGTGAACTCATATGGTATTTGTCTTTCTCTGACTGACTTGTTTTACTCAGCATAATATACTCTAGCTCTATCCATGTTATTGCAAATGGCAAGATTTCATTCTTTTAACATTAGAAAGGAACTTTCTTTAATGTTCTACAGGTCATTTCATTAACAAATGCTCATCCTTCTCTTCCTGGTTTTCTGTCCCTCCTTATCTCTTGGTTTTATTATTTTGGTGAATATTCCATTTAGTTCAACATTAATTTATATGAAAATCCTTATTTTTATCACATAAAAATTATAACATTTCTGCCTAATTTAATTATTTCCTGAAAAATCAGACTATATACTATTGGGCATATAGCCAAAAAAAAAAAAAAAAAAAATTCAGGCATATATATTGCATGAATGCTTACTCTTTCTGAGTCCACAATATGACTTAAGCTAAAATCAACAATATTTCATTGCATATAGAAAGTTCTAAGATATTATGAGAAAATACCTTCTTCTCTTCAATGAGAAAGGTAACACATTCTCTGAGGAAAAAAAAAAAAAAAAGTAAGGCAATAGAACTTGCTGACTGAGTCTTTAATTTTCCAGGCAGATCAAACTGCCTGCCAACCAGAAATATTGTGGAGGTAAGCAATGTGATGTCACTTATGACATTTTATTTTTAAAATGTTGGTACCTATAATTAATGTCATAAGCCATTAGATATGATGCTTTCCTATGCTGAGACAATATACACTACTTAAAGGTAGTTGTCACTTTTGACAAGTGACTAAAAAGAATTGTCTGTGGTTAAAAATATCATTACTTAAGATCTCTGTGTAAAAATATGAACACTTAGGAAAATCTCTGTAGACAAAATAATACATAGCAGTTTAGAAACATTTTTTTTAATTTTTAATATTGTATTATGACAAGAGCTGTTCATTTTTTTCTACATCTGACAGGTTTTGCAGAACAAAACAAAATTCAAAAATTAAAGTGTAGCATAACACTAAATTCCCTTTTTGCAAAGAGAATCATTAAATTGTACGTGTCACTGACAAAAAATGGCCCGAAATTATCAATAGCTCTTATTCCAAAATACTGTAGGAAAAGGAAACAGGCTCATTAACTAGCAGATGTTGAATTGATCAAACACACCCAATTCAACATGAACTGAGAGCAAGAAAAGTAGTTAATAATTCTCATTTTAAAATGACTTAATTGGCAAATGGAAGTAAAATTTGCTAATAAAAGTGATGAGGGAACAGAAGGCAAGCTGAGGACAAAGCAGAAGCAGACACCCCACAACCTCCCCCAAACCCTGACATTCCTCAGGCACTCCTGGCTGCCCTAAAGCTAAGGAAAGGAAAAACAAATAGTTAACTATAAAAGAGATCACAATCCTGCAAGAACTGAGTCTCCCTCAGTTTGCACATGTCTTAGTGATTTACAAGAAAGAAGCTTTCTTATCAATAGTCTAACTTCCAGAGACTCGTAAATCAGTTTCCTGAAGCCCTAACATGACCCAGCCCTCCATAAAATTGAGGGAGGCTGAGGCAGAAGGAAATGTAAATAAAACTGAATTTCTTTTAGACCTGCAGCCCATTGATAAGGACTTGTGATAGCAGGAATGTAACATTCCTCCAAGAAGCTCCCAACTATCTTACTGTTAATGCTATACTAGAGGAAAAAACCACCTTAACTTGACAATGGTATCCTCTGGTATTCTGTGAATCTTCTTTAACTATGGTAAGTTCTTTCGGGAAACCTTCCTTTTCCCTTACCTCCCCCAAACCCATAGTATATGAGCCACCCCTTACAACCCCTGTGCAGCTCTTTCTGCCCATGGGTCCTGTCTCCACGCTTTAATAAACCACCATTTTGCACCAAAGACGCCTCAAGAACTTTTTCTTGGTTGTCAGCTCCAGACTCCACCCCACTGAACCTCACCTATATTCCCCAAACCCCATGAAAAGTATACTGGGAATATGCAAGTTACTAGTTATTTATTTCTACCACAAGTATTTATTATAACTTCCATGTTCATTGTCTACTAGGTGACATGATTCAAATGTAAGTCAAATAAGCAGCCGTGTTGCTCAATATATATATGAGTATCTGTAAGTATTATCAGACAAATATCAGGTTCATGGTGTTACAGAAAAATAAGCGAGAGACCAAGTGACACTCGGAGAAGTAGGAGAACTCGAATTTATTTTACGCTGGCCGACCCAGATGAGCTCCTGCTCCAAATTCTGGGCCCTGGGCAACGGAGTTACAGAGCTTTTATAGGGCACTGCAGGCAGTCAGGCTCCAAGGGCTATGCTGACTGCTGGTAGGTGGGTTTGCACTGGGGGAGTGCAGGCTGCTTTAGGCGGGAACAGCAGTGCAGGGAGCCTGTGGCGGGAAGCCTGTTTACAGAGGCAGAAAGGGCTGGTTATCTCTTGCTCGCCGTAGGGCTTCTGGTTATCTCTGGCTTATTGTTAGTAACTTTCCATCTTCTGGGGCCTTCTGGCCTGGGCCTGCTCTGGTCAACTTCCCTCTTCATTCCCCCTTTGGATGTCTTGTCTAACTTAGAATGGGCATTGATAATTACCATTGGGTGTCTTGCTGGTCTAGAGGTCTGTATTCAGTTATCAGCAGATTTTACAGAACAGACTCACGATACCTATACAGACTATGGCTAGAGCAATTTTCTGTGTCCAATTCCAGTCACCTGGGGCTGATTCAGCTAAACCTACAGAGAACACTGGGGTCACAAGTTCCACTATTATTACTGGTATAGGACGGCACTGGGACTTTAGTGTCCAAATGGTTCTCCGCTGAGTTCCTCAAGCTTCCACCATGCACTGACCAGTCAGCCTCCAGGTTTGCGACTGGAGCAAGGTTGTGGACTCCTTAACTGGGGGAGCCGCGGGTTTCCTTAGGATGTCAAGTTGGGCTGGGGGCCCTCTTGGTGGTTGTGGGTTGCTCAGTCGTCTTCTGGATCTTTAACTTGAGGGGGTCAGTCAGGTCCCAAGCTGTCTGCCAACCATCAGGGTCTGCAGGGGCCCTTGCCTTCTTCGAGGCTCTTTTTACCAGGAGGGCTGTTATGTGTTTGGCTAAAACCTTTGTTTACAATTGTGCCTCAAGAGGATAGATACACTATGAGGGATGAAATCCATCAAGAAGCCCTTCGAGGTCTAGCCTTAATAATATTCTAATTATAAGGAATCATTAGAAAGTGGGAGGAGACTTGTCAAGAGATAAGGGCATCCCCTAGTACATCATCCAACCCAATCATAAAGAAAGTGGAGTCATCCATTATTTCCATAAGCCCATAGTTAACCCTATTGAGTGGGGCATGCTCTGGCTTTTATGGAGTGATTTCATTGTCACAGCCACATAGAATTGGTCAAGATTCTAGCTAAGTTATACAATTGTTGGGGAATCAATCTGTTTTCCAGTTGTTTTAATAATCATATGCTCATGGGGTCCTGTTATTATCCCCACTGAATAAAAAGTACAAAGATTGTCTATATGAGCTATTGTGCAATTTTCTCTTAAATTTACCTCAAGTTGTCTAGCTTAGGTAAACAGCATTCAAAGACAATCAGAACCAGAATTTAGCATCCACAAAGGTGTGTTATTGAAACAAAATTTTTCTCTATAATAAGCCTCATTTCCAGAGGTAGCCAAATAAGACTAATTTGTTTGAAAAACAAGTCCAGTTTTAACAAATGGCATAATTATTTACATAAGCTCAGCAAGAATGATTGATTATGTACATCTTTTAGAATCTGCTTTGCTGGAACTTTCATAAGGAATCTCTAGGTTGAACTTTTTAGCAGCCTCTCCAGGCCAGAAGCCAAGTATTTGCCATCAGACATGCCTGCAATAACTGTAGATTTGGGTGGATTCCTCTTCATGAGGTCCCCAATATATCTTGAGGTTTCCTGCACCTGCCAGGAAGTGACATTCTTTACTCACCTGGTGAGGCTGCTAGAAACTCTGAAAGCAAGGTATCAGGCCAACATTTCCAAGGCGCGTTATGGCTCCACGTTTCATAAAGTCAACCTTAGTTCCTTAATGTGTTTGGTTATATCTGAGTCTGTGCGTGTCTCTCTAAAATATGACATTCCAGTCAAAGTTTTGGTAAAATAACCAATGTTTCCAGTGGTGTCCTGCTACAAGAACAGATTCTTATTGAACTTATGCAAACGACCAATGATTGCCATGGAAGAAAGAATACTTACTGAGACCTTTTGAATTTCAGAGGGTTCAGGTAGAGAGAAAAGTAAAATGCTTCAATTTGTTCAGAAATGAATACTTTATCATGTTTTTGTAAATCACAGGTATCTTAAGAGAAAGTTTCCTTAATCTGGAGGAGTAAACATCAGAGAACCAGCAATGTTTCAAACAAGAGTCACAATGCTATAATCATCTTTTTTAGTTCGTTTAGTCCCATGTTACTAATTCTGGTTTAGTTTGAATGCAGCTTCAGTTAGTTCTGGGAATTCTTACTCATTTCAGCTTTAATCTTAAAGATACTGAATACCTGTTTTTGTCCTAAAAATCCTCTATACGAACTTCCTTGAAGATGAAACTCATTTTGCAAGTCAATAAGAACAATTACAAATGACCCAAAAAAGCTCAGAAATGGACACTGCCAATGATCTGATATGAGAGTTCACCATGATATGATTGACAAGGAAACTCAGTTATTTTGTGACACACAACACTTCAATAGCCAGAACATGGAGTGGTGATCTTGTATTAGTACATTAAAACTTTAGGAACTGCACATTTCCTCCACAAAAATTATAGCACCCACCCAAATGTAAGCCAAGGCTTATCATTTGCTTAACAGTACTTCCCCAGTAACTTAGCATACCAAGTAAAAGGTCTAATGAGTTAAAGAGACTTCATTTACAATTTAAATCTTGGGAAGGTTTCTCAAAACCTAAATTCTAGCACATGCCCGAACAGGATTACAGATAACACAAAACTCACTTTATTTTATCAAGGTGACAATAAGAGATTTTAGAAGCAATAAGAGATTTTAGAAGCAATAAGAGATTTTAGAAGCAAATAATGTAGGGTTCTATAGTTGTTAGTAAAACTTAATTTATTTTAATCTTAACCTGTCCTGACCACACCTAAAATTTCATTCCAAAGTTTTTTTAACAGATCTTCTACAACTTTCTTTGCATTTAGACCCTGTCCCAAGCCATTTCTTTTAAACAACCAGTCTCATTTAGGACAAAATTACCTTCTTTTACCTTTAACAAAAGTGCATTCCCATGTATCTTCTACTTTTCTACATACAGAGTTGTTTTCCTTATTTCCATCAGTCTCAATTATATTTAGCGAAATTTTGCACTCTTAGAAACCTTAGTCTCCAGTGAAGACTAAGTAGTAACTGATGAGGGAACAGAAGGCAAGCTGAGGACAAAGCAGAAACTGACACCCGAACCCACCCCGCCATGGGATGTACGTGACATTCCTCAGGCACTCCTAGCTGCCCTAAAGGAAAAAGAAACAGTTAACCTATAGAGACCACAATCCTGCAAGACTTGAGTCTCCCTCAGTTTACATTTTAGCAGTCTACAAGGACAAAGCATTTCTATCAATAATCTAGCTTCCAGAAGGAAATGTAGATACAATTAAATGTCCTTATAATCTGCAGCCTCCAGGAAATTCCCAACTATCTTCATGTTAAGGCTTTACTAGAGGGGTAAACAACCTTAACTTAACAATAGCAAGGCCTCAGGTATCCTGTGAGTCTTCTTTAACATAAGTATTTTCTCAACCTCCCTTTTTCCTTACCTCCCCCAACCCCATAGTATATAATCAGCCACCCCTCACAACCTGGCGCAGCAGCTCTTTCTGCCCATGGGTCCTGTCCTCGTGCCTTACTAAACCACCATTTTGCACCAAAGACCTCTCAAGAATTCTTTCTTGGTTGTCGGCTCCGACTCCACCCCACTGAACCTCACCTATATCCCACAACCTCATCAGTAACCAGCTGTGAACTGTTAGATCAGAATTCTTTAGATGGCAAATTTATGAATTAACTAAGCACAAAACATGTTTACCAACAGACTTAAATATCCTTAGTTTCTTTGCAGTAACAAGTCAAAGCACAAACCTTTGTCTAGTTATCAATGATTTAGCACTTTATCCTACTTCGGAAAAGACCTAGATGACTAACGAATTTTATTTTAGTATCTTTTGCTAACAAATTGCAACATAGCTAACATGCGTCTATTTGGCCTTCAGTAAATCTCGGTAGAATAAAAATTTCACATTTAGTGCTGATAACTTAAAAGACATGTCTATCTTAGTAAAACTAACAAACTTAACTTAGTTTAAATACTGAATTATGTTCCACCTGGAGCCTCCCCACTGTCAATTTTTACCTGAGACACTGGTAGGGAAATCTGGAGTGGGTGGTTTTCGGTCCAGGGGGTGCTGTTCTCACTCCTTCACACTGAAGGGAGAAAGAGCCATGGTACCTGAGGCACTGAGGACGGTCTAGAAGCCAGTTGTGCAGGCCACACCCAAGGTGGTGCCCAAACAGAAGGGGGAGAGGGAGACAGAAGAGGCAGAGTGCTGCCAGAAAGCAGAGAAAGGGTTCCCGGTTTTAGAGCTCATCAGCTCCAACAGGAGCAGACGCCATGTTTCCCCGCCATCAAGGGGGAATAGGCAGTCCATGTCAGGCCCGAGAAGACAGGGAGTTTTCCCGAAACATAGGGAGTTTTGTCAGCTGCTTGGGAATATTCCTTAAAATCCCCGTTCCAGGGGACTAACCCCAGGTATCTCCAGTTACAGCCTTTAACCTAGGAAATGAGTGAGGGAGAAGCCCCCACATCTAGTAGGTGGGCAGTTTCCATTAGCCGCTTCTTCTTACTGGGTCTCCTCCTGGGCTCTGTGCTCTGACTGTCTTGCTGCTTTCTTTGCCTCTCTACTCACAATCCCTAAGGCTAAGCTACCAGTTTTTTTTTTTTTTTTTTCTAATAATGTATTACTTGTAATTCATCAATTCAAACAATAACGGTAAAGTAAGTTGAGTTTTAACAAGTCCACAAATGGCATAAGATTATCACCACAATTAAGGTTAACTAATCTTAATAGAAACATGAAAAGTGTATTTCAATGGGTGTTATGATTGTCACACTCAGAGTGTGACATTCATAGAATATCATGGACTTTGAAGATAATTGGAAAATAGTATCAAACATTTTCTGGGGAGTTATTAAACATTAGATATTTGTCTAAGCAGTTAATAGAGATAATCTAATTTGAATCTTACAACTCTGTTATGTAAACACTACCTATATTTTGCAGATGAGGAACCAAGACACAAAAGGTTAGAAAAGTTGTTCAAGCCTCATCACTAGAAGTGGTTGAAACAAATTTTGAAACCAAGTTGCAGGATTCCAGAACCCATACTTTTCCTCCCTGTGTTTGAATCCATGCTTCAGATTATCAGATTTTTTTTTAACGCATTACTTATTTACTAGATGGCCAAAGTTACATTATTTAAACTCTACAAACATACATGGTGTTTTGGGAAATTAAATTAAAGTATATACTTAAGGGGCGCCTGGGTGGCACAGCGGCTGGGCGTCTGCCTTCGGCTCAGGGCGTGATCCCAGCGTTATGGGATCGAGCCCCACATCAGGCTCCTCCGCTATGAGCCTGCTTCTTCCTCTCCCACTCCCCCTGCTTGTGTTTCCTCTCTCTGGCTGTCTCTATCTCTGTCGAATAAATAAATAAAATCTTTAAAAAAAAAAATAAAGTATATACTTAACACACTCAACATAATGGCTGGTTTATCAGAGACACTCAGAACTCTTCGTCTCTTTCTTAAACTCAAGGATGAGAGCTCCTGTTATTTTACATTTTGTTTCAGTCTAGATTAAGTTTCCTGTGGGCTGTCAGAGCTGCTAAATCAGTCATCTCTTCACACACGCCACTTGGAAGAAGCAGGAATACTCTCATCCTGCAACTCTTGGGTCCTTTAAATACAGAGTGAGAGCCTCTCCCTGGTCTGTCTGTGTAGCAGCTCACTGTCAGCATCTCAGTGCAGTCTGACTGGCACAAGAGCCTGGAGTTCTCGATAATGCAAAGAGAGAAATGTCTGCACCCTGACTGACACTGATGGCAGGGGCTGCCACTCCCAGTGGGCTGTGACTTGGGCCACATGCAAACAGAGCATGCCAAAGGCTGAATCCATTTTGATGAAATCAGATTCTTTCCTCTATAGGAGGGTTCATTGGACTCATTTAAATTAGGTTGTAATTCTTATTAGAGCAAGTAGATCTTGGAAACTAACAATATTTTCACCACTCCTTTGAAATGCAATCAGCTATATAAGAATTTCATCCACAACTACTAAGTCACAATGTGACTTCCGGTCAGAAGTGCATTCTGCTGTATTTTATTCTGATTTCTAAAACCGTTGTTTCACGTAGAGTCTTATTGACAATTAAAAGAAATATTTCCAAATCTTAGTTTCCTTCCCATCTATCATTTCCTTTTCTTTGCAGCTCAGCCTCAGGCCCCGAGTCAGAGGAGAATGGTAGTCGCCACGCTTCCTGACAGGCTCACTCTTGTCCCCACTGCTGCCTCTGCTGCTTCCTTAGAGCCTTAGGGCTCTTTACTTGGGTTACAAATATCCTACTCTCGCCCTTTCTATTAGCACAGAATGTGACTCACAGGGGCAGAGTTTGGGTTATCAGGAGCCAAGAATCAATATATGGTAATTGGACAGGGTGTCTGGGAGTCCCAACCATAATTTTGTAAATGACCTGGACAGTGGGTAGATCTTAGGGCACCCTCGGAGGGCCAGTCGACCCCAAAGGTGGCCCATTCCAGTTCACATACTGTGTGTAATTTTCCAGGAGACATTCTGATCGCATAGTCTCCTGAAAATCCCTTCTTAAAATTCTGAGCATACAGTCTAAGACTGTAGGTTTTGAAGAGCTTCCACCCCATGATGAACAGGGACTCTCTTGCCCGCCCTAAGTGCTCCCTCCTTGCCTCAGTGGCGCAAAGACAAACAAGTGTGTATGCCCCTCCAAGAAGAAACCAATCAGATGCTCGCCTGTCCGCTCTCCCAGAGAGCCATACTCTTAGCCATAGGGAGTCCATATAAATCCCAGACTGGCACCCAAAAGGGCTTGCCCTAGACTCTATGAGGTCACCACGGAAACAGGTCAGGGCCCACTCAGACTCTGTAGTCTCAAGACTGTGGAGCCACAAACACAAACAGGCCATTCATTCACTCATGCATTCACACAAAGTTATTATTACAGGACCTCCCTGCCTGGGAGGCCCCCGACCTGCGGAATTTCTTTTGGAAATTTCTTCCTGTTCCCCCCTTTCGGGAAGTTCCTGTCCTGTGGGACCTCCCCCTCTGAGAGGCCCCTCAACCTGTGGAATTCCTTTCGGAAATTCCTGGAAGGTGGCTGGGCTTCCCTATGCTCACTGGAGCAGGAACTGAATACAGATTCCCAGGATGCTTACCGAGTCCAGATGAGTTGCCCGGTGAGTTGGTCCATTTCTCCTTGGAGTCTGGCTGGGGCAAGACTGCCTGGAGGGTTGGAACTCTGGGGTGAAGGAGGACCTGGAACACTGTCGGGTGGCACACCACTTCTGTTCAATCCCGAGTTCCTCCCTGCTCCGGTGCAGTCGAGCCACCTACCGGTGGCTCAAGGGGCCAGAACGGTTGGAATCTCGCTGGGGCCTCCAGAAATGTGGAAAAATAAGAATCAGACCGGCAAGAGACCAAGTGACACTCGGAGAAGTAGGAGAACTCGGATTTATTTTACGCTGGCGGACCCAGATGAGCTCCTGCTCCAAATTCTGGGCCCTGGGCAACGGAGTTACAGAGCTTTTATAGGGCACTGCAGGCAGTCAGGCTCCAAGGGCTATGCTGACTGCTGGTAGGTGGGTTTGCACTGGGGGAGTGCAGGCTGCTTTAGGCGGGAACAGCAGTGCAGGGAGCCTGTGGCGGGAAGCCTGTTTACAGAGGCAGAAAGGGCTGGTTATCTCTTGCTCGCCGTAGGGCTTCTGATTATCGCTAGCTGATTTTTAGTAACTTTCCATCTTCTGGGGCCTCCTGGCCTGGGTCTGCTCTGGTCAATTTCCCTCCTCAATAGTATAAGTTAAACTTTAATTTGTAGGATGATTTTTTTTTTTTTTTAGTGTTTTAAAGCATACTATGAGGTCATCTAAACAAAGATATGCATATCAGAGTTTTCATTTATTTAATAAATATTGATTAGTCATGTCAATATTAATAGGGAGAAAGATGTGAGCAGATTGTCAGGATATAGTGTGATAAGAGCAACAGATATAAATGGCTGCCAGTAGAGACTCTGGAACCAGACTGCCTGGGTTTGAAACCTGGCTCCAACACCTATGAGCTGTTTAACCATGATGGACAAAGTATTTATTCTTTCTCTGCCTCAGTTCCCTTACCTATTATACAGGAAAAATAGTATTTCATTTTGTGACAAAAAAGTAAATTTATATTTGTAAAGCAATTTGCACACTGTCTGACTCATAGTGAGGGCTATGTATTTGTTAAATTGATTAATATTAGACAATCAATAATCAAGGAGGTAATAATTAAGTCTGGTTGGTTATCATGTTGAATTCATTAGAAGACAAGCAGCAGGGAAATAGCAGGGGAGAACTTTCTTAATTATAGGATAAATAGGGAAAATAGAAAATAATTAAAGTTAAAACATGCTTCTTACCTAGCATTTATTATTCTTTTTTAAATACTCTGCCAAGATTGGATTATCTAAAAGTAGAGGGAGAGGATGGACATGAGGTCATTGCCAAGACTGGAGGCTGTTTCTAGGACTGCTATTTGGATCAACAAAAGGTGGAAATTAGAATCTCAAAGGCTGGGCAGGCTGGTTTAACTCACAGACATGGATTTTAGATGGCTAGGGGTCACATGCTATAAGAAGCATTGTATTTTCAGTGGGGCTTGATAAAAGGGAACACATCATTTCAGAGCTCTCATAGTATGTAATCTCTAGTAAAAATCTCACTGAGGCACATTCTAAATGCCATGATAAATTTGCAGAGAGGGTACTACTCTTTTTTTCATGTTGGCGTGCCTTGAGCGTGCAAGGTCATGCATCAAGCCTACTGTCATGTAACTCTCAATTCAAAACCATTTCCAAGCTTACACTGGCCTTCTTGCCCTAAACTTTGTCCCTCCCATAGCCCAAGCTCATCCAAATTCACTGTAGAATGCATCTCATAGAACAGTTCTGACTCTGCGAAATCTGATATTCAGAACTGCAAAATAAGGTATCAAAAGCTCTTGACACATCCCATTACTTGCTTGACATGTATCTTAAACATGTTCTTGAGTTACCACGTTTGACTTGCTGCCTACCATATGTGTGTGTGTGGAAGTATGTTCAAGTTTTGTGTGTGGGGAGGGGGAGTGAAAGTGATCATCTGTGTGGTGGGTACGGGTGATTAGAGGAGAATGATTAAATCAAGTGTAATGTCTGACAATGTTACCATCCTTTATCCAGGATACCCACAAACTTTCTGTCTTCATTTAAATTATAATTATTTTTGAAATTCATGGTTGTTTTCAATGTAGGCAGATATAATAAAGCTTCAAGTGCTGCAGTAACTCTTCGTATTGGTGTTAACCCAATCCATGATCTGAAAAATTCTTGGTGTAATTTTTCTCCATTTATTTTAGATTTTTGCAATAAAAGACTATCATGATACAGAGAATAATAAAGAAAAATGTTAAAGATTGAATTTATATCTAATCTTCTCCAAAGTTATGCATGTTGGTCATCCTTAATTTCAACTCTTGAGGTTTTATCTGATTTGAAATGTTCTTCTGAATACTCGGAGTGCAAAATGTTGTATATGTAGTGATGGAATCCTAATTTTCCTATTATAATGTAAGAATGAAACAGGTGGCTAATAAATTATCCAAGGTTATGCAGTCAATTATTTACTAGATTCAGTTCCCTAAAGGCCATGTGTTCCTTATGAAATATGTTGAATAAAAGATTTCTTTTCCAACCTAGGCACAACTTAAAAGTCAAATTGATAATTGCTATTCTGGGTTTCAAGGAATCTATGTGTGATTTGGCAATTTATTTGGAGAAAAAATTCCCTGAGATAAATTTTCCTTTTAAATAGAAAAAAATATAAAACCATACACAATTGACCCTTGACAACATGAGTTTGAATTCCACAGGTTCACTTATACACTGATTTTTTTTGATAAATACAATACAGCATTGTAAAAGTATTTTCCTTATGATTTTTTAAATAACATTTTCTTCTCTTTAGCTTACTTTATCATAAAAATACAGTATACAATAGGTATAACATACAAAATACTTGTCCTAGTTGGCAGTAGGTTAATGGTTAAATTTGGGGGGAGTCAAAAGTTATATGTGGATTTTCAACCCTATGGGGGTTCAGAACCCCTAGCCCCTTTGTTGTTCAAGGGTCAACTCTACATAGTTTTTTAAGTCATACAAATATACTACATCATGGGCTTTGTCTCCTCTGATCTCCCTATAATGTCTTTAATGCCAATGCACACTCGGTGCTCTTAAAACATCCTTTCTGATAAAAATAAACAACAACAAGAAAAATGCTCATCTACTCTTCTCAAAGGGCTACTTCAGGTCTCTTATGAAGCTCTGTAATATGAAAAGATCCTTCCACCTTAAATGTAAACAAAATCTCTCTCATTTATTCCCTTTTTGTACTGATTCTAGACAAAGCATGTTTTTCAATCCTGAGGCATCAGGCTGAAACCTAAATAGGTTTTGTTATTGTTGTTTTTCTTTCATGAGTTCTGAAAGAGATAGTTTACCTAAATAATAAAAGGATATGTTTTCATATGGCCAGATATTCCTTGAGTAGGAAAACAATGGGATCTAAAATGCACACACATACTCACACATCAGCGATAGAAAATTATCCAGTCAAAGGATAATTATAAAGATTTTAAGAGAAACTAAAGTTTGGTAGATTATACAATAACTTTCTATTTTAATAATAATAAACCCCAAATCTGTAAAATTTTGTTTCAAGAAATATTATATTCTGCAAGCACTGAGAAAATTTTTAGAAGATCATCAGCTGGCAGTGTTTTAAAACGCATATTAAATAAATGCATATAACCACTTCAAAATAAAAAAACCGAGTAGAAAAAAATGCAATGAGTGTTTTCCCCAAGTTAATCAGGAAGCCTGAAATAAAGTAAGAATTTAAATTTCAAATTCCTAATCAGATTCTATCTTTTCTTAGGTGTACATGTGTGATTTTTTTTTTTTTCTTGCTGAACATTCAGAAAAAAGTTTTAACGGTTACAGTTGTGTTTATTGAGCTTTGGTGGAAAATGTAGTTTAGAAGCAAATCAATCCAAAAATATTTTAACATATGAGTGGAGTATTGTGAATAATGGTTACATTTATTACTAAATAACAAATACTAACTAATACTAATACTGACTAATAATCTTTATTTTATCTTTGATGAACAGAAAATGTGTTTCTATTTTATATATTTAGTAACTGAGATTAAATCATGCATTCCTAGTGCATTATAGGTAATTTAGATGTGTGTCAAGGATAAGAAAGCTATTTAAAGAAGGACCCAAGAGTATAGTTCATTTTTAAAAGAAATTGTCAAGTGATGTAGTAGCTTTCACATTGTAATTAATTATTTACTAGGTTCTTTCTATATCCTAGAAACAAGCAACTAAGAGTGAAACGAAATGCCATGATTCCTTCAGCACAGTGATAATTGCTACCTAACACTTGCTTATGCTCACAAAAAAGTACAGTCATAGCCATACTAAGATTGATTTGTGGAAGACTTAACCTTGTCATTCCTTATCGAAATTAGCCATAAAACTTGATCACAATCCATCCCTAGGTTTGAAATTCTCATTGGTAGGGCAAATTCAGGAGACAATGACAGGAATGGAAAATAAATGCTTTGGTAAAACTCTGAACCATCAGATAAGGCAGATCTGGCATTATGTTTGATACAAGATGTGTCAAGGGATTTGGGAGAGGAAAAAAAATAGAATATAGTTGTGTTTAAAACTGTTTTTAAATAATTATTCAGGTCATTTATTAAGATGTTAAAAAGGATACAAAAATGCTAAAATATAAATGTCAAGATGCTAAGTATGCTACCTTACACTAATGCATCTCACGATATGGACATGGAAAGCTACTACTATTTGCTATATTTTCTTGCTGCCTTCACATTAGTATTATGTCATCTGTTGCTTTTAAACCCATTTGTTTTATGCAATTACAATATGAAAAATAGTTTCAAATATTTTCAAAATCTAGAGCTAGACAAAATATGTGCTTAAAAATTGATATCAAAAGTAAAAATCAACTTAAGCAGAAAGCAAAAGTAGTTGTTAATACTGCTGTTGATTGAAGAATGATCACAAATATTAGGTAGAAAGGATGAATCTTTTAAGCATTTTAATCCCAATTTTAATATGCATATATTTTTAGGATATATTTTATTCCACATATATGTGTATATATATATATGAATATGTTTTTGGAATATTTTTAGAATGCAAAACAATTGGAATATATTGTTTAATGCTAATATTTTAGAAGATGAATGAAACAGGGCCACTTAAGTGAGTAAATTGTTGACCTATTAGAAAGAATTGAGTATTTTTATTTGGACAAGCTTATCGCATACTCTTGTACATTTTTCCTAATAATTATCTTAAGTTTTATAATTTATTAATAGGATTTCTATATTTAAAATAATGTTGCAACTTAACTTATGACTTAATGCTATGTTAATTTATTGTACATGTTAGATTCTTCTTAAAGTGTGTTCCCAAGTATTTGGTTTAATATTTTGAAACTATTATATTAAAGTATGCTGATTGTAGAAATCTAGGCATATTTAATTTTCTACTCTACCTGGTCTTGTAAGTGTATTAGATATTTTACAAATATAAAATGAAGTTACGTTTCTCATTTTTTGCTATAAATAATGATAAAAACAAGAAAAAATCCTGAACATCCTAAACAAAATACTCTATGTACCGAATATCTTACACTCATTTAATTATAGTCATACTTTTGTGTAATTAAATATGTGACAATATTGAGATATTTAACCATCACTGATGTCTCTGAGGTTTATATTTAAAAGATGAATAGTGGCTGTGTTTTAAATTTCAACTGTGTGGCCAAATCAGTTACTACCAGCAGTGGTTTACTGGATGGCAACATCCCATAGGTCAGACAAATTTTTTGACAGATACATAGTCAAAAATTCAGGAAAAGACTCTCTTCAACAAATGATGCTGGGAAAACTAGACAGCTACGTGCAAAAGAATGAAATTGGACCACATTGTTACACCATACACAAAAATAAACTCAAAGTGGATTAAAGACTAAAATGTGAGCCCTGAATCCATAAAACCCCGAGAAGAAAACATAGGCCATAATTTCTTTGACATTGACAATAGAAACATTTTTCTAGATATGTCCCTTTAGGTAAGGGGAAAAAAAGCAAAATTTACTGGAATAACATAAAAATAAAAAGCTTTGCACAGTGAAGGAAACCAACAACAAAACAAAAAGGCAAACTATTGATATTTGTAAATGATATATCCAATAAGGGGTTAATATCCAAAATATATAAAGAACTTATACAATTCAACACAAAACCCCCCCAAATAATCCAATTAAAAAGTAGGCAGATACACGAATACACATTCTCCCAAAAAAGACATACGGATGACCAAGAGACACATGAAAAGATGATCAACATCACTAATCATCAGGAAATGCAAATCAAAACCACAAGGAGATATCACCTCACACCTGTCAGAATGGCTAAAATAAAAAACACAAGAAATAATAAGTGTTGATGAGGATGTGGAGAAAGAGGAACCCTCATGCACTGTTAGTGGGAATGCAAATTGGTGCAGCCACTGTGGAAAACAATATGGAAGTTCCTCAAAAAATTAAAAATAGAATCACCGTATGATCTAGTAATTCCATGACTGGGTATTTACCCAAAGAATATTAAAATACTAATTCAAAAAGATGTATGCACCCATATGTTTACTGTAGCATTATTTACAATAGCCAAGATATGGAAGCAGCCCAAGTGTCCTTCCACAGATGACTAGATAAAGGAGTAGTGTATGTGTACAATGGATTATTACTGAGCCATAAAAAAAAAAAAAAGGAAATCTTGCCATTTGCAACAACATAGATAGACCTGGAGGGCATAATGCTAAATGAAATAAGTCAATCAGAGAAAGACCTATATGATTCCATTCATACGCGGAATTTGAGAAACATAACAAACTAACCAAGAAAAAAAAGGAAAACAAAAAAATAGACTCTTAAATACAGAGAATAAATTGGTGGTTGCCAGAGGAGAGATGGGTGGGGAAGGAATGAATAGATAAAGGTGATGAGGAATATATACTTCTTGAGGAACACTGAGTAATGTATAGAATTGTTTAATCATAGTGTACACTTGAAAGTAATATACTATGTTAATTACACTTCAATTAAAAAAAAGAAATTAAAAAGGCAAAAAAATTCCCCTAAACTATTACACTTAATATCATTCAAATGATAAACACATAAACTATAAAAATGTTAAAGTAAAAGGTGCTAATGATATAATTAATGTATACCCATCCCTCTAATTATTATACTAGTATCCAAATTAAGGATTTGAAAGATCTGTATTTATTGGTGAATGCCTTTGGGGATTTGTTTCTCCCAACTTAATAGCAACTGTCATGAGTCACTATTGTAACAATAGGGTGCAGTCTGGGGTAGTCCACTACTTCTCATGTCATGCTATTCAGTACTTCTACTCCATACTGCTGACCTGGCATTTCAGCAATGAGTGCCTTAATATGCAGTCACATATCTGGAAGATGCTGTTTTTAGAAAAGCTGATTCAGCAGAGGAATAGAGGTACTATATGGAGCATACAATTAAAATGTATAAACAAAAGAAATGAGAGAGGAAATGCAAAATAGGACTGATTCATGGGTAAAGAAAAAGAAAGAAAATGTAAAGATTTCAAGTTAGAAGATGTTCTCAAAATGAGATTAAAGATTACAAAAAAAATGAGAGGTCTTAAACTGTTCTTAAACTAACAGCCTGTGTCTCCCTGAAAAATGGAGGAAAATCAATTCTAAAGTGAAACTTGCAGAGATTTTTTATTCAAAAGTAAAAAAAGGGCACAGATTTTAAAAGTTAGTAAAACCATAAGGATTAAATATGTATTTGTGAAGAGCATTCACTCTACTTTAATGCAAAGTAGGTGTACAATGTCATGAAGAGTAAATATTAAATACATTTATTTAAAAAATTATAGGGCTATCCATTTCTGATTTAGGGATTTATTATTCCAATATGAATTGTCTATCACATGCTATGCATTGAGTTATGCAATGGGTAACAGAAATATATAAAGAATTCTTGAAATAACTTCTTTAAGATTAGAAGAATAGGATTATGAGATCATAGAATTTATTATATTTCTAAGTAAAGATTATGGTTTGAAATATAACCTTAAGTTAGATTCAAGTAAATTCAACTAAATTCAACTTAGTTTGTGTCTCTAGTTGAATGTTTATGCTTTGCCATTTTCAGAACTTAATTGTATTCTCATAACAAAATTTTATTTATCACAAATAATGTGGCCATGTGTTATTACTTAATAGTTATGTTAATTATTTTATTTAATATATTAAGTTTAGATTGCTTAACCATACTGAATATATAGTAGTCTATTTGCGAGAACTATATCCTATCATTTTCCTAGACACTTTGACCACAAGTCAAAGTTACAGTAAATGTAAGATAAATATTTGGTATGATTACATTATTCAATGAATATTTTCATTTTTCATAATTTGTGAGATATTTGTTCCTATTTGTGTCAATGCCCCCAAAATGATATCCTATACTTCAAATATTAATCTAAAAAATATGACTAAAATATTTTCAAAATTAATTTGACTTGTTATTGTTTTACATAATGTAGACTCACTCACCTACCGTTATGCTTTCTTTCTTTTTAATACTATTATTTGTTAGTTTGGAAATTCGTATTCCAAGTTAGTAATAGGGAATGATGCAGAAAATTTTCAACAAAGAATTGTGATTGTGGGAGTATGTCTTAGTTTATTTTTTATTAAAAATTAATCTTCCAATAGCATACTTTGTTTATATAATGACTGACATTAAATGTCTAAGTATTTACTGAAATTGCCAGTCTTTCAATGTATCAAGCAAAAAGCTTGATAAGGAAACAAGCCTATGAAGATACTGTAAATATCATAAAAAATGTAATTTTAATGGGAAATGTGTTCAATTTTTGAACTGCTACATGTATAAACATTCCTTGGTTATCACAGTATAGAATCATATACTGACTTGAAATTCCTCTTCAGCAACATACTGAGCTCTTATTATGTGTGCCACATTTTAAAAATGCCAGGTGATATTTTCTAAGTTTTTCTGCTGTATTCATAATATGTTTTAAGTTATTTTTGAAAGATAATTAGTCTAAAATATTGAAAAAATAATTCAAACCTAAGTTAAGGGTATAGAGTTAAAAATCAGTTCTCTTCCTTTTCTTTTCCTTGGCAGAAGATTCATTATTGTGCATTATATTGTTTTGGGGGGACTGGCATATTAAATGTTGTCAATAATTTACCAAAAGTTTCTAATTCTGCTTTTTGAAGCTTGGGTTGATACTGAATTTTGTCTGGAGATTTGGAGGCATCCTTTAAGATGGTCATTTTTTTTTTATCTCCTTTGAGTTATTAAAAGATTATCTAACATTGTATAATTTTGCATTTCTGGGATGAAGCAAACATATTTATGATATTAGCACTGATATCCATAAGCATAATTCATTTAAATATTTTAATGTCATCGTAAGCCCAAGCTTGGGTAATTCTGGCTTGGCTCAAGTAGTTTGGAAGATTTTCTTTCTTCCTTATGCTCTATAAATAACATGTATTATCTTTTTCTTAAATATGTAAAAAAATCTAAATCTGACAGTGCTCAGGCCTCTGATAAAATTTTCTTCATCCAAGTTTGTCTATTTTTAATTTCTCTCTCATGTAAAGGATATTTGGTCTTCCTAGAAAATCATATTTTTCATCCAGTTTTTCAAACTTGATATATGTTTTATGATGCACTCTGTTAGTGATAATTTATAATACCTCTTTTTCTGTGCTAACTTCCTCAATTCAATGTTTAATTTTCAATTTAATCTCTATTATTGAGAAGAAAAATTACCTGCAAGTTATTGGTATTTTTTTCTTCAAAATCAGGCATAGAATTGATCTATACATGTCAGGGCTTTTTCTGTTTTCAAGTGTATTATTTGGACTTTGTCCTTATGAATTCCTTCTTACGTATTTTCCCCCCTAGTTTCTTTAGTTTAATGCTCTCAGTTTTCACTTGATTACTCCCTCTGGTTATGCATCTAGGTTATGCATTGCTATCTGAGATAATACATACATGGTGTTGAAATCTCAACGTCAGAGAGTGACATTGAGTTCTCACATCCCAAGGCACCCAACGTCAATTTACCCCTGATCAGGGATGACAACTTTCATCACTCTGTTGAGGTGTTGTCTGTTTTATCCAGTTTATGGTTATAATTTTTCCTTTTTTAATTAAGGATTTGGGGGAATATTCTTTGAAAACATATAAACAACCCATTCCTCATCAAATCACACTTATCCTCCAGATTTAATATTCATTGATAATTTATGCCTGAATATACTTTTACTAGGATGATTGAAAAACGCTGATTTTTAAGTCCTTCATATCTTCTATTAGAAGACATTCTACTATGTAAGTTACATTTTACTATTATTTTTTTACTCATTTATTTTACTTATTTGCCTGTTTGTTTACCTTTATTGTCAGTATAGCTTCACCAGTTATTTTATTCAATAGGTGATCATCTACCTCTTTTGATTTTCAAGTTTATCCCAATACGGCCAATGCAGTACGTACCTGTACCTTATTCTATTCTTTGCTTTAATTATTAGTTCTGTAGCACCAGCAGTCTAGAGAAGTAGTATAATATTACAGTTAAGAATTGTCAAAGGCAAAATTAAGTCGGATATACAATTAACAAAGGCTATTTATTCATAAACTTTCAGTAAGTGAATCTATTTGCTGTACTTCAGCAAGGCTTCAAAGTGTTAGAAGAGAATAGTGCTGTAGAATAAAAAGAGAAAATCCTGAGACAGTCTCTGATTGGCAAGCATTCTGTCAGGTGAGGTTTTTGTAAGTGTTCTTTGGTCTTTAGGAACATTTGGTAGTCTTTGGCAGCAAAGGTATAAACAAGCAAGTTTGAGCATTTTTCCAAAGAGGAAGGATTGTTCTATGTTAGAAGTGAGGGTTTTCTGTGGCTGTCCATATCCTGGAACAAGTGGGAGTTAATGAGATGTTTTTTTGTTTGTTTGTTTGTTTGTTTTTGAGCAAACTGTCCTAACAGTCCTGATGTAGGTGGCTACCATGGCAGACAATTTATCAGAACACCAGCTTAATCCCTGCATCCACACTCAGTTTCACAACTCAGGTCAAGTAATTAAGATGTGCTGGTTAGGTTGATTTCACCTTATCCTTTCTTCACCCATCTATGCCCTGTTAGATGCCCCAGAAAGCTGATCCATATGGACTACAACATCTGAGGTACCTTGCCCTCTGGATTCCAGTGGGTTGGACCTATGGGAGGCCTGGGTTGGAAGTAAGAGGAGAGTCAGCTTGGGATATTTGTTCCCATTTGCTCCATTCGTGCCCCTCCAGTGACTTTTGGTGGCTGTATCTCTCTAAAGTTACAGGGCTACAGCTCCTGCAGGAGCAGAGTTCCTTCCTCTTTCTCCTTCAGGCTCTCAAAGGCAATAGTTCCCTTCTGTGCTAGTGCCCCAGACTTCACCATCCCCATCCCCATCCCCATCCATTCTCCTAACCTTTCCTACCCCTCTGTAAACTGTTCTTTCATTAAATTCTTTTTAGCTGACTCCCCTTGAGTGTGCCCCCTCATTCTTGTCAGACCCTAAGGACTCCATTGTGCGTTAATTTGTTCAGCTATAAAATTAGGATAATAATTATTACCACACTAAGGCAGGTTGCAAGGATCCCATGTATTAATATATGTAAAGCCTTTAGAATAGTATCTGGCCAATAGAAAGCACTGGGTAAATTTAACTCACAATCATAATTATGTTGATAATGTTATTATTATAACCTCAGTTTATTTCATTAGGCTTACAGTTTGAGTCTCTTCAGGCTTCTTTTTGGGTATTCTACACAATTTTCTATAGTATGGGATGAAAATCATTGAAATCAGAGTAAGAAATTGATTGCAATAGGCACACTTAAGGAGATTAAAAATTTGTTCCACCTTAACAGAATGAAAAATGTCTACATTTACTTAAAGAGAAATGCAAATAAAAGTAAAATTAATGTAAAATAAAATACAAATTAAAATGCGATCCATCCTTCTCTTTGGCAGATATGCTTCTTTGATTCAAGAGAAGTTGTATTTAATTGCATTTAAATGGAAAATTCTAATAAAGCAGCGACCTTAAAACACACACACACATATACACACACACTTTTAGAATTAATTATTGCAATTTATATCTTATCTTTACAATCTGAAAACAAAACTCTTCTTCATTTTTTATAAACCGCCCCACACCCCATCATCTGATAACATCTAACTTTTCTGGTCCATCTTCCTTCGGGAGACCTTTCCCCATCACTGTGTGTGGAGTTGTTGGGGTAATATGCCAAATGCTCTGCTGGTACCCCACGCATATTCTAGTATTATCAGTGTCTTTATTTTGTTTATTTGAACCTGATAGGAATGATGGAGAACAAAGGTAATTAGAGCTTAGTTGTCTCATCAATGCTGCTAAGGAACACCTAAGTTTCCTAGATCTTAAACTGCTTTACTTCTTATCCTTTCCTAGATCCATATTTCTATTTTTTTTCTTAATTTCTGTGAGATCCCTACATAGCTTAAGTCAATCAAAGTCAATTTTGTTTCTTTCCAAACAACCCTGATAAAAAGGTTTGCTTAATTTTAAAATGGTGCAGTAATTGCCAAGTGACTGAATTATGTAGATAAAAAATGCACTGATAATAGACAAAATTTCTCTAGTATTTAGAGGAATACCAGGACTATAAATCTGGACTATATTATCTGTTAGGTTTATTGTTTGAGAGGGGGAAATGGGTTCAAATTTCTTGTCTTGTGGGACATGTTTAATGTGCTTAAAGTTATGTATCAAAGGGTGATATAGAACTAACTCAAGACTGGCTTTGAGAGTGACACCCAGAAAATTTTGGTATTGGAACTTGCTCTCATGTTTGTATAATGTATGACATTCACAATCCTATGAGAAATACATATGCAAAATATAAATACTAAAAGAGTTTAGCAATATAACTCTATAAAAATGTTAAGATTATTGATGAGGTCCTAAAAATTATAAATGTGCTAGAAGAGACCATAGAGATATTCTAGTTCAATCTCTTGATTTTATAAATAAACAATACAAGTCCAGAAAAATAAAGTGCCTTGAGAAAAGGTCATGCAGACGGCAAAGGCTGTGATGTACATATTAGTGAGTTTTCTCATGTTTATTGTGTTTCACCTCTTGTTTTCTTGATAATCCCATATATATATTTAATATTCTTTTGGTTTGCTAACTAACAAAAATAATGTTATTTAAGCACTTACAACATGCCAGGGACTGTTCTGAGAATTTTACTTATGTCACTGCATTTAATCTTCACAACAATCCTTCAAGGGGGACACTATTATCAACCCTTAATTTACAGGTAAGGAAATCCAGCAGTTATGCTACTTCCCTAATATTTAGCCCAACACTTTCACAATTTCATCTTTAAATTTACTTCAAAATGCTTGCAAGCATATAATTTATTCATTACTCTTTAATAGGATTAACAACACCTATGAATTGGATAGTGTTTGATCTAATATCTCTGACCTTTCTTCTAAAGAAAATTTGCTAGTAAAAATGTCATTCATGTCCTCAGTAAAAATCAACGTCAAACATTTACTCTTTGCTATCTTCTTCCATCCTTGAATCCACCTTGATCATAACCAGTTTTCATTGATTCTTGGCTTGGCTTCCTGCCTGTGATGTATTGTGTAACTAGATTTGGACTTTCTTGTAAAGTGCTCTTTCATTTTGCTTAAGCCTTACCTGATTTTAATTTGCACTTTCCCTGCTCTGACCTGCTTTACTTTATAGGTTTCCTATTCTCCTCACTTGAGCAATCTGACAGCACTCAAAAGATGCTTATGATGGCTCATTTTTTCCCCCTGAGTCACACTTGTTGGAGTGACATTTTCTTTTTATAAAATAGCACACTTTTGGTAATAGAGTTCTAATAAGATGAGGTTTAAAAAAATATTTTTTCTAACATTCACAGTAAGAACACTGTTAATAAATCATAAATAATATCAACAGATTAAAAATAACATATTTCTCTTTTCAAACAAATACTTTTAAAATATATTGAAGGTAATAGCAAAGCTAGGGTAGATATTCTTTTTTCTTACTCTGTGATTTTTGTGTTCTCATTTTGTGACTTGACTATGTAATAGACATTCTAAAATGTCTAAAAAAGATCCACTGAGAAGTTATGTAGATGTAATATAGATTATTTTAGTGCTTTAAAACTCAATCCTTTAGAATCATTCATATTTCTCTATCAAAGAACAAAAATGGCTTGTTGGTAATCTGTTCATGGAGAATGAACAACAAACTAGCAATTTGTGCTTACTTTAATATTTCTGTATCCAAACTGTTTAATTAGTGATTTAATCTTTTCTAGGGTTAGAGTAAAACAAATTTAACCTGGAAGTCACTCACATTTTCCATTCGTTAGGGTATCTCATTAGCATTGGGAATAAAGCACTGTTGAATCAAATTTGTCTTTCTCTGATTAACTGATATCTAATTCCTAATTCCTATGGATGGCTGCTAGGACCAAAGACCGGGTGGTCACCAAGGTAGAAAACAGCAATACTTTTAGACCTTACTGTACAAATTAGTAGTTTTCTGAGAATGCCTAGTAAAACACCATACCTTCGACCCCAAGCAAGCTAAGGATTCTCTGTTGCTTTTCCCAATTCTGTGACTCAACCCACATTTCCCCTCATCAGGAATCTTTGGCAGTCAGGCCTTGGAAAATTCATGATTGCATGACCTCTAGTGGGTGACCATTCTCCCAGTTCTTTTTCTTCCTCCTCAACTGCCCATCCTCATTCAGCACGTTTCTAAAAAGCATTTATTTATTTATTTATTTATTTATTTATTTATTTATGAGACAGAGAAAGGGAGAGAATGAGTGACCTCGAGCTGGGGGAAGAGCAGAGGGGGAGGAACAGGGAGGGGGAAAGAATCTCAAGCAGACTCTAAGCTGAGCATGGAGCCTGACGTTGGCTTGATCTCAAGATCCTGACATGACCTGAGCTGAAAACCAAAAGTCCAATGCTTAACCAATGAGCCACCTATGCGCCCCATCATTCAGGATTTGTAGATGATGACCAAGTGCTCTTAGTTGCTGATAGGCTGGTAAGTGGGAATACCCAGAAAATCATGAGGAGGGCCCTTCTCATGGCAAAAAGAATATAGACTTTCTCTACCATACCTCATGAGCTGAGTGAGTATAGAGCCCTCCATTTGGTGATTAGGATCTGTCTGGGCTGCCTGACCATGTGTTTGGCCATAGTGATAGGCCACTGAAAAGGAGAGGTACCCTAATTGAAAGGCATTAGAGAAGTTCTTGGGACTCATTAGTGACTTTCTCCTGTTGTTTTCTGGTAACCTGTAAAGATTTTTCATTCAGCTGTTTGGATTTGACTGGACTCATGGAAACCATGTCTTTATAGAAAAACAGTTCAATATTTTGTAACATATGTAGCTCTCAAGGAATCCCTTTATTCACTTATAAGGCACTATTCAACTTATGAACGTTATTTTCATTTTTTCATCTTTTTTTTAAATTATGTTATGTTAGTCACCATACAGTACATCATTAGTTTTTGATGTTGTATTCCATGATTCATTATTTATGAACTTTAAAACATATTTTCTGGCATCATTTTTGTAAAAATTAAAGAACTGTATACACTAAATTACCAATTGAGGGGTACTCTTTATCCTGGACATATCTTTATGTCTAATGTAGCAGAATAAAATTACTAGTCCTAAATTCAAAGCAGTGTTATTCTTTCATACAAAGTGATCTGTAATATTAAATAGGAAAAGGAAAGTAGCAGCCATTGGGTCTAAACGCTGATTTTAATTTTCACTATATTTGCTTTAAAGAAACTTATGAGAAATCAAAATAAGAAAAGAAATTAAATGAATGCTTAATGAACATCCTTTTAGAAGTGGCCATTGATTTCTTGCTATTTATGAAAACTTATGAACATATCTATGACATTAATTGGTTTAATTTAAATTGTACCAAAACAAATATTGTATAAATTTTAAGAGAAACTCTGGAGGACTTCTTGTATCTTTAAAAACCATAAGAGGAATTTAAAGGCAGAAGGCACACAAAAAAGGCAGTAAAATATTTAGTATGTAATAATATTATTTATTTGAATAAATTCAGGAGAGGAACCACAAATTTGTTATGGTTGCACATTCAGAAGTGTGTCGGTCCAGAAGCTCATTCATTTCATCAGTATATTTGTTTATATCTAGGTTTGCCTGGAACAATTCAAGATAATGCCTGGTGTACGCATATGATTATAAAGAGCTTCCTCTTTCATTTCAGAAATGTCCCAGTTTGGACATAAAGTATATTAGTCAATTTAGTCCTTGATCACCCATCATCTGGCCATTATTCTCTAATTGTCACAGTTGAGAGGATTAATGAGTGCCTGGATTCCCAAACATAAGGTATGCTCTGAAGGGCTATATACATCTTTTGAATCCTCAACGGCTCTTGCTCTTAGACACCCATAGGGTTTGGGCAAATTAAACCATTAGCCATAGATTACTTTTTGACTCTGAGAATTTAAGGAATAGTCTATAGGCTCTCTGTTGTGCAATGATATTTACTGCACATGTTTGTACGATTACATACTTGTCCATGAGTAAAGAAGTTAAAAGAAGAAGAAGAAACATTCTGGGTTTGCACTGGAGAGTATAATGAAGACTTTCTACTCTAAAAGTGGCAAACCTGCTACTTGAGTTTAAATGTTTAGAAAGAGAAAAAGGGGTTGGGAAAACTGAACAAAACAACCAGTCTTGAAGAATTTCTGCCTTGTTTTGGCTGTAATAAGATGACCTAATTAATTCAGTTATGCTATGAAGCTTTGAAAGCATTTCTGTCACGAAGGGAAATGGAATTGCTCAGAATTGTGTTGTCTAATGCAAATCTGACTCGCTTTATAAGAGGAAGTATATTCTTTTGTAGCATGAAAAATTAGAAATGCAATAATATACTCTATAGCAAGCCAAGATTACACATATCATTAATTTTTTGGCAAGACTGCTAATATGCTTTAAGCAAAGATCTCAGGAAGATAAAAAGATTTCTAAATCTGCAGGGTAAAAATGATAAAAGTAATCCCCTGTAGGAGTCTTGATCAACATATTCTTGGCCCCTCTTTTATATTCTAGAACTAGAGATGTAGAAACAAAGTTGAGAGCATTTGTAGGAGAATCAATAGGAATGATGATTTTCACTAAATATTTTCATTATTTTTTCAAATTGTGTTTGAGTAGTTTTGTTTTTTCTAATTGTGAAGTCAATCTAAATATTGATGCTTTTCAATTCAATCATTATTTTTAGCCTTCTCTGAAAATTACACTCCTATTGAAAATGCTGAGGCAACCAAAACTCAAACTATGGATTTAGAAAGTATATTCCATGTCCATGTAATACCGGATTGTGAAATTAACAGTGAATTTAATGATATACAAACTTTAAGAGCCAAGTACTTTAATAAAAGATAATTACAAAAATAAGAGAAGTTAAAAGTTATATTATAAAAATAGATAGCCAAGTTAGTGAATTAACACCCTTAATTTATTTAGTTTTCTGTTACTTGAACAATATGAATAAATATCTACCATTTCTTTCTTCTATACTTTGTTTCATTTATCCAACAGGATGTGGAAGGGAGACAAGGATACAAAATATAATGTTTCTCCCCCTTGGTAAACTTGTGACTTTGGTCTGAAAGGGAGAATAGTGCCACCCCAAAATATGCCATTTTGGTATATTGGTTATTTTGAATTAAAGGTACTTGAGAAATAGCTGGTGCAAGAAGGATATTCTGACCCTCCTTTGTCCCTGCTGAAAGCAGGAGATAAACCTCCCAAGTAAAAGGTATCCTCCCTGTACTAGGAGGGTGGAATGCATTCTTATGACCAGAAATAGGGAGTTCTGGGCCTAGAAGGATATATGGACAAAACTTGTTACTTGTTTACCAATTCACTATCCCTAGTCCAAACCCCTTTGTCTTGCCAATTCTTCACAAATTCATTGCTTCTTTATCTAAAAGGTATAAAAACTTCCTGCTTTGGTCACTTCTTTGTCTCATATTTTTCACGGGCTTTCATACATACAAAATAAAAATTATTTTTCCTGTTAATTTGTGTTGTGTCAATTTAGTTATTACTACCAGCCAAAGAACCTAGAAGGGGAAGAAGGGAAAATTTTTCTTCCTCTACAGTACATAATAATTTATTTCAAAAGTGTTCATAACTTATTAAACCATTCTTCTTTTGTTAAATATTTATGTTTTTAATTTATTTTTTCTACATTTTTTGTGATTTTTAATATGCTTTTTAAACAGTTTAAACATAATTAAATCCCACCAACAGTATATGAGAGTTTTATCTTGCAATACCCTCACCATATCAATTATGTATTTTTTAATCACTACTAATTTCATAGGTAAAAGTTCCCATTTGTAATTTTTGTATTTATTTTCTTACTAATGAGAGCAATTGTTAAATAACTTATAAGTAACTTTAATTTCTTCTGTTTAAAATTATTTAATTATGTTTGGACCATCAAAATCATGATTTTAGTGCTTCTAATATTGATTGGTTTATATTTATAGCTTAGGAAAGATTCACCGATTTTCATGCTTATTACAAAAAAATTGTGCCTTTTAAAGCTACTTTTGTTATTTTAGATATATTGAGAATTTAAATCTCTGTGTGTGTGTAACATTTGACCCTAGCTTTTGAAATTTTCCTATTGTGTTTTGCATTCCTAAAACTTTATGTCCTCTAGATCAGATAAAACTTGCCTATGTGTTCTTCAAAATTACTTAATGGATTCACATGAACATTTAAGTATGTTGCATGTATATATACATATACAGAGAGAGTGCTTTTATCTTTTAATACCATGAAGTTTAGAACATGATTTTAAAACAGGATTATGGGGTTGAAATCATGATTATGAAGAGGGGATGATTAGCCACAAGATAAAGTACAATAAAAATAAGTATGATTGGCTAATGTGATGGAGTATATCTGTCTAAAAACAAAGCAAATTCAAGTAGTTATTCCTGTCTTTTGTGAATTTGAAATCATTTTCTTATCGTCAGCTCCAACAATATATGGATTTAACTCAACTGTGTATTGTAGATTAAATAAATGTAAAGACCTCCTCAATTAGAGTAGTAATACCTTGACGTAGGCTACCATATCTTATTCTTTTCTTACCTACACTAACTAGTTGATTGTATGTAGTATTGATCATGCAGTGGTTTAATAAATTTCCAATATATTAAAAAGAAGAATTATTAACTATTAAGTATAATCAACATTAAAGTATAAAAAACTTCTAACTTCTCTATAGTAATTTTCCTAGAAAACCTATTCTTTATTCTTTTAATAAAATATCTTAAAGTATTTTTAAAATGCAACAGCAAAAAGAAAAAAAAAAAGCTATCTTTCCATTTCCCAGAATACCCACTTCTAGTGGTTCTAGTATTTAGCCTCCCAGTTGTTTTTTCCAAACCTAGAAATAAAATTATGATCTAAATGCTGTTTATAACTCATTTTAATAGTCATATTGGTTAATTTTCTCAGGATCTATAGTTCAATTAACAAACTTTCAGGGCACACAATATAGGTTAGCCTACTTAATGACCATTTTCAGGTGTGTTCTTTGATATTCTTTTTTCTTTGTAGGGATTGAAATGTACAGAACTTGGGGTGCTTGGATGGCTCAGTTGTTTAAGTGTCTGCCTTTGGCTCAGGTCATGATCCCAGGGTCCTGGGATGGAGCCCCACATCGGGAATCTCAGCTCAGTGGGGAGCCTGCTTCTCCCTCCCCTTCTGACTACCTCTCGCTCTGTACATGGGTGTGTCAAATAAATAAATAAAAATTTTAAAAGATTTTATTTATTTATTTAAAGATTTATTTATTTATTTATTTATTTTATTTATTTGAGAGAGAGAGAGTGAGCGAGAGAGAGAGAATGAGAGGGGGGAGGGTCAGAGGGAGAAGTAGACTCCCTACTGAGCAGGGAGCCCCATGGGGTACTGGATCTTGGAACTCCAGGATCATGACCTGAGCCGAAGGCAGTTGTTAAACCAACTGAGCCACCCAGGCACCCCAAACAGAATCTTTTAAAAAGAAATGAAATGTATCAAACTTGATTTTACAGCCTACCTTGAAGTTAGCTATAGGGCCACAGTCTGACTAATGGAATCTAAACAGAAGTTTGCTAGTTATGGTTTGTTAAAAATGCTTTTTCTTTCCCAATGAAAAGGGACAGACAGGGCTATTACTGTCATTTTGTTGTACATCCTTTTTTGTGCCTTGAAAGAAGATATGCTGTCTGCATGTGCAGCTAGCATCTTTGTAGGAGGAAAGAAGCCAACACTCAGTATGATAGAGCAGGAATATAGAAAGATCCTAAAACCATGAATTATCACTGAATAGTTTTACCACCTCCACCAAGATTCTACCTCTGTTCTTGTTACATGAGAAAACAAAAACAAAAACAAAGAAAAGCACCCTCTTTTTTGTTTAAGAAACTGTTTTCTGTTACTTTTAGCCAAATGCATTTTTTTTTAAGATTTTTAAAATTTATTTGACAGAGAGAGAGAGACAGCCAGCGAGAGAGGGAACACAAGCAGGGGGAGTGGGAGAGGAAGAAGCAGGCTCCCAGTAGAGGAGCCTGATGTGGGGCTTGATCCCAGAATGCCAGGATCATGCCCTGAGCCGAAGGCAGCCGCTTAACAACTGAGCCACCCAGGCGCCCCCCAAATGCATTCCTAACTGGTAGAATTATTCACTCATCTTCACTTTCTCCATTCTCAGGCATGACTTCCTCGGAACCTCTCTATTGCTCAGAAAACAAAAACAACTATTGAGTATTTGTCCTAGTTAAAAGAGTGAAGAGGAACACTTCCACAACCCTTTCTTGGACTTAGAACATCCCCATTTAACCTTACTCCACTGTAATCATGTTTGGTGATTTTTAGATTTAAATGCCTTTATCTTCTTCCATTTGGGTCAAGGGAGAGGAAAAACAAAAAACAAAAACAAAACAAAACAAAACTTCATAAGCCAAAGTAAGTAATCTTCAAATTTAAAATATGAAAAGAGATAGTAAATATAAACACAAGTTATTTTTCTGATTTATTCATTCAATCATTTAGTCAATCAAGCAACATTTATTTGAAGGTCTATTATATGACACAAACTGTATCTCAGGAAAGATGTGGTGAATGATATTTTAGTGTTATTTCCTTCCTTCCTTTCTATTGATCTTAAACTGTTATTCTAATACAGGCTGACTCTGACAAGCATTATGAAAGTGGATCTAAATTGGATTATATTTCTCTCTTTCAGTGGGCACAAAAAAGTGTCTCAGACCACAGAGGACCAATCATCTGTGTTCAGAAAAAAAGGACATTAAGTGATTTCCTACCAATATAGAGCCTATAGGAAGAAAAAAAGTATTAAGAAGAAAAAGAAGGCAAATATATTACATTTGTTTAAACTGACTGTGGAATCATTTGTCATTTAATTGCTTCTTAAAATCAACAGAATGTTCACAGGTATAGGAACCCATACTCGAAATCTGAATAAGCAAACAAACACAACAAAAAAATGTAATCAGCTAATTTTCTCTTAACAGCAGATTAAACTCATATTTCAACATTAAAAGAACAAATTACCGTGGTCACAAAACATTAGCTACAGATCTCAATAGTTCTGCCTCTGGTTCTATTTCATGACAACACCTCTTTATTCCTGTTTATTTCTAATGGAGAGTGGAGTATAAACTGACCTTATACATAAATGACTTTATCTATATGCAAATAATCTCATGGAAATCTCTGGTGAAATAGTTATGTACAGGCCCATCTTTAAAAAACTAAAATCCGAATGTCAGATTTTTAATTCTCATCCTTCTTTGTATTATATTTGTATCATACTTTTAGCTCATTCTTACTAGTTTCCCAGAGGTTTCGTGCAGTTTGTCAAGGTTAAGAAAAATGTTAGATGGAGAAAGTAAGACTTATCTTGTTGGCACAAATCAGTTCAATGTTACAGTCCCCTCATATTATAGCAGTCTACCTAGCCTTTTGCCAATAGCTCTTGAATTAGATTTACTAAATTTGTAAGCAATAATCAAATAAAGTGAAAACTAAATAGCTGGAATAAGTTGTTTTTGTTAGTGGTAGTGAAATCTCCACAGAAGTCCAGTTTTGTTTTGCTTTTAATGTAAAACCTCTGTAAATAATATTCATGTGATAATAATTCCTGTTAACTTGGAAATTAGCATTTTACCTTTCTCCATTAAATTTAATTTCATTTTGTATTGCTCACCCTTAAATGGAATCTGGAATTGGAGGAAACAAAGAATTATAAAATTTTATTATTCCCCATGCTAACTGAGGGGATTATGTTTAGGTAATATTAAAGTTTCTTTAAATTGCATTATTATAAGTACACATTTGTTATATAAAACTTAATCATAATTTTTCTTTGTAGTTAAGATTAACAATGCCTCATACTGTTTTCTGAAGACTAAAAGTCACAAAAACGCTTTTTTATGCCCCTTTAATTTTTTAAATAAAATTACCAGCTATTTAGATTTCAAAATGATTTTATTTCTTTTTTTTTTTTTAAGGTAGCTTCCATGCTGGGGCTTGAACTCACAACCCTAAGATTGAGGACTGAGCTAAGATCAAGAGTTGGACTGAGCCACCCAGGCACCCCCCAAAATGTCTATTTCTAAATGAGAAAACCATCTTAGATTTTTGGAGAATCATTTTTCCTTTCTATAGATTTTAAGTTATGAGCATATTTTTTTCCAGTTGCCCTTTTAAACCTCTTTTTTTTTAAAGTTATGAACATTTTAATCAAAAGCATCCAATTACTTTATCTAAGAACATAAGAGCTTTATCATCTAGGGCATGGGTTTATAAACCATGTATGCTGTTTTTATAAATAAAATTTTATTAGCACACAGCTATGCTCTTTCATTTATGTATTGTCTATGGCTGCTTTCCTGTTACAAGGGCAGAGCTGAGTAGTCTGACAGAGAATATATGATGTGCACTATTGAAAATATTTCCTATTTGGCCCTTTGCAGGGAAAAAAAAAAGTTAGATTGTAGGGATCTTGAATATACCTATATAGAATGTACAGATCTAGAATCTACCTATATAGAATCTTCACATCTTTTAATTTGGAATAATTATTATAAACTATCCCATTTATGTCACCAAGAAACTTTGGTAGAGAACACTACAGTGATGTTCCAATTTCACTTAAATCTGGTGTCCAGAATCAGAATGAGAACCAGGAACTGTGGGCCCTCAGTCTCATATCGACCACATCTCACATCTACCATATCTTTAGCAACACACACCTTGTCTTACATTTTTTCTTCTTTTAACTTTGTTGACTTTGTGTGTCAAAATTATACCAAAAGATTGTATAACTTAGAAAACAGCTTTGATACAATCGTGCAAAACTGTAACTTGAAGATTTTTTTATTCTACATCTTTTACAAACACATTAATAAGCAAATTGAAATTGTTATGTGGAACATAAGGAATAGTGCAGAGGACCACAGGGGAAGGGAGGGAAAACTGAACAGGAAGAAATCAGAGAGGGAGACAAACCATGAGAGACTCTGGACTTGGGGAAACAAACTGAGGGTTTCAGACGGGAGGGCGTAGGGGGGTGGGGTCGCCGGGTGATGGGTATTAAGGAGGGCACATGTCGAGATGAGCACTGGGTGTCATACTCCACTAATGAACTGTTGAACACTACATCAAAAACTAATGAGGTACTATATGTTGGCTATATAATAATAATAAAAAATAAAACAAAACAAAAAACCCAAAACAGAATAAAATTAAACAATTTTAAAAAGCAAGAAAAAGAAATTGTTAAATTCCTTATTGAAATTATTTCTGAAGTATAACAAGTTTTACATCTTCACACATTTTAGAAGTTATCACAAGTGAAGAAAAGTAGTTGTACTGTTGCTTTACAAATCTTGTTCACCTAGGTAACATAACCACTTTAAGTAGAAGTCATTTTAGTAAAGCATCATAAAAATTTAACTTCAAAGTGCATTCCTTCATTTAATCATGTATTCCTTTATTCACCAAATATTTATGAATACCTTCTGGGTGCTGGGCACTATACTAGGTCCTGAAGATACAGCAATGAATTCAATTTATTTTTAATTAGAAAGCAGAAATTATTTAGATTGGCTGTGGTAACACCTGTAAACCTTGGTCCTTTAAAATAATTTTGCTATGTTTTATAGTTCCTCAGAAACACATCTGAGGAACACTAAGCCATGGTCATTAATAAACTGATTCTGCTTAGCAGTTAACACTGCCTTTAAAAAAAAAGGTGATTATACAGAGTATTTTAATAATTGACTAGAATTAAAATATCAAAATAAAAGATATCTGAATGGTAAATACTAGCTAGTTTCGTTACAGAATTTTCTATCAGTTCTAATTTATAGACATATTTAGACTAATTAGAAAGTGGTTAATAAATCACCATAAAGCTAACTTAAAAAAATATTCACTTATTCAATGATATTCACCTATTCAAAAAATATGTCTTGGGTGCCTAATAGGAGGCAGGTTCACTGGGAATACAGCAAATCAACATTACAGAAGCCCTGCTCTACGTGGAATTTGAATTGATAAAATACATGTATAGGTACAGGTATACCAGAGAATATATACATTTTAAATGTAAATTCATCCTTATTAAATATATCTTTTAATTTTGTTTTTTCTCTAAAATTTATTAAATGCTTTATTATGAGCATATGGATATTAAGAAACAGAAAAACACTTGTATCAGAATCAAGAAAAAATATTCGGAAAGACCTAAGAACACTTTCTTTTTAAGAAAGAAGAGTAATTTTTAATGTTCAGTATCCTCCTTTGACTATGGTCTCCTCCAAATTAGGCAAGACGTAGTGAGTGGCTAGCGAAGCTGGTTCAAAAGTCTGGCTCAAAAGTCACCTGGAGTCTATACATTTACTGCGGTAGCTCACCCCGTTTTCTAAAGAGTCTGACAAAAGGCTATCTTAATCTTTGTTAATCTTGATTTTCTGATGAGCATATGTTTCTCATCTGCAATAGGCAGAGAAGCAAAAACACTGGTGAGAAGCAGATGTGACTAAATAGTTTTCTAACTACTGCAGTTCTCTCTAGGCCCAGGTTTCCAAAGGTTGTGCCCTAATGGTTAAGAGTTCAGACTTCTGGACCAAGACTGTTTGGTTACAAATTCTGGTTTGTCCATGGCCCAACTGCGTGATAACTGACTTTTTACTTATTCTCTGTGTGCCAGTTTCTTTATCTGGAAAACACCCAGAATAATACCTTAGTGGGCTGGTTTATTTTATGAATGAATGTTAAGTGCTAAAACAGTGTCTGACACAGGAAGTCATCTGTAACTTTATTGCAATAAATGAAGGTTGAACTTTATCTTTCTTAAAATTCGTTTGAACTTCAAAGAACATATTCTTTCTTGAAACAGTCCCTCCAACATTAAAAATCATTAAGTCAAGGGGTACCTAGGTGGCTCAGTCGGTTAAGCCTCTGACTCTTGATTTCGGCTCAGGTCATCATCTCACAGGGTTGAGATATCGAGCCCCATGTCGGGCTCCACACTGGATGTGTAGCCTGCTTACGATTCTCTCTCTCCCTCTCCCCCTGCCCCTCCCAGCCCCTCACCCCTGCTTGTGTGCACACACTCCTTCTCTCTTAAAAATATTTTAAAAAATCATTAAGTAGGAAGTCACTTACAGAATAAATAGTTGTCCATAAATGTTTAAATACAATAAGAGTCATGGGGTGCGGGCCCAGAAAAATAAATGAGGGACTAGTTAAGAATTTTGTGATTTATAACATCTCTAGGCTTCTAGGGTCACAGTCACTTTAAGGGCCATTGTTCATTTTAGCACTTGTACCATGAGAAGAATTGACAGGCCTTCTAACGATCTGGTCAGCAGTAGCACAGATACACATACCTAAGCCTCCTCTTCCCTCATCCACTATGTAGGTACCAAGATTCTGATGTATGTGTGAACTCACTTCCTGTTTTAAACCAGTAAAGCTCTTCTCAGAGGAAGTCCTCTTTTCATATACCTGGACTCATCTAATGCATAATAATCACCCTCTTTTTTTTTTTTTTTTTTTTTACCTGAACTAATTGTTATTTGTACATCTCTATTTTCTAATATTTCCTCTGGGTATTCTGTTAAGGTAAAACACAGCTTTATGATGCCCTTTCCAATCAACATCAGACTATTTGTTTCAAGATAGTAATTAACTTCCTGCTTAATTTGTCACACTTAATTTGAAATTAGGCATGCAAAGCTATTAAAAACTGTGGTTGTGGTGTTTGCATCTGGCTGAGGCAGTAGCCACTGGCAGCCTTGATTTATCACTCTTCATTTAAATTCCTGTGCCAATGATTTTAGTTCCTAAACGCTATGAGTGGCATTTATGGATTTCAAAATCAAAGTGAAAATAAGCTACAGTTAAGAACTCAACAGCTCAGATCGATGAAAAATGGTTTTATAACTGAACGCCCTGCAGTTAAATCCTAGGGGCCTGACCAAAAAGTGCTTAGTGCTCAGAGATGCTGCTGTGGGAAGACAACGAGTATCCCACTCTAATGGCTGTTTATAAATCACTATCAAAACTGTGCATCTTGTAACGGTGCCATGTAAATTTGCTCCCAGATGGAAACTATTTTTTGCTAAGCCTACTTCCTTAAAAGAACAACCCCCACCCCCAAAAGTAAGCTTTCCCGGCTGGTAAATCTCATCTTTGATATTCAAATCTTTTTTATCCAGAATTGCTCATATTTGAGGAAGCAGAGTATAATATTGCTACTAAGACCTAATCCATAATACCACACACAAAATAGTTTCCTAAATTGAATGAGCATGATTCTATAATTTTCTTATCAAAGACTGACTGTGGTGTAAATCTTGATTCAGTGAAGGCTTCCTCAGATATGTGTGAGAAGAATTAGGATTTTCCACAACCCTGCCAGAAACAAATTGTGAAAACTTGTTCCTCCCGCATGCCTCCATCATCTAAAGGCTCAACCCTCCTTGTATGGCCAATTCAAATGCTGCTCTCCTTTAAGGTAAAGCTCCTCCAGGAAGTATTCCACCTCAATTAATCTTTTCTCCTCTGAACTAAAGCATTAACAATCTGTATCTTATCACTTAAGCACTTAACTTAAAAAAATATTCTCTTTTCTTCTTTGTGGGCCTTTTTTAGTCTGCTAACATTGCCTCCCCAATTAAAGTAAGGCATATGAGGAAGCCACACCAGTTTCTTCTTTTCTTATTTAGACCGTATGATGGACACATTATGGCTTAATAAATGTTTGTTCATGGCTCAGTACGCTATTAATGTACTGTTTGAGGCTCTATGGATAAAGTGAACCAACCAATAAAATACAGTGAAAAAGTACATCCTCATGGAGCATAAATTCCATTGCTGAAAGACCAAATTATTTTTGGAATTTATTACATCATGGAATTAAGCGACAGAATAAAGAACACACACAAGCCACTTGAAAGTGATTTAGGTACTGTCTTAGGAAATAAACACATGATCAAAACAAGTGGAAACCAAAAACAAAAAGGTTGAAAATGACAGAGAACAAAATATGAAATAAAACAAAAGGAAAGAAGAGGAGACAGAGACTTTCTTCCTGTTATGTTTAAACCATGATAATTATTTCTATTTACATTCTCTGGTTTCTAATGTGACATATATTTTTACTTTCTAGTAACCATAAAAACTTTCATTTCTTCTGAGTGCAAAGTGACATGGACTTGAACATAGGAGGAGATATTACTGAAATATCTTTTTTTGTTTTTTTACCTTCTAAAAACAACTGCAACGTGAAAATACCATGGCGAACTTTGAAGAATACTGCAAAATATTACAGTGGAAAGACCTACAGCAGGAGCTGTATGCCTAGCAAGTTACAATAAGACTTTAAGGAGGAGGTATCTTCTTAGAGGAGGTATTGAAAATACTTCTGCATCTTTATCAACTATGTTATATTCTTATTTTATTATACCAAGTCTTTGGGATTAAGACGGAAAACTGATTTTAAATAGAAGGGACTGTGTGCAGAGAATGCTCAACATGTTATTCAATGCAATATTCTCATTTTGCAGATGAAAAATCTGAGGTCCAGGAAGATTAAATAACTGGCTTAAATTTACACAGCTGGATAGTAGCAGTTTAGGGACTAGAACTCAGAGTTGATCAGATTCTGACCCGCTGTTTCCTATCTCTCTATATGACTAAACTACTGGACATTTCAAGAGAAAAAAAAATGACATTACGAGCTATACATTCATGAGTATGCACATGGCAAATAGCAGACTAAACTATGTACACCGGATATGAAATTTCAGGCCCTAGAGATCCATAAAACCAAATGGACAATAATCTCTCCTGCATATTTTCAGGGCATTCCTGCTTAGATTTACACAACTGAGCACTATGTCTTCTTAATATCTGTTCTAGGACAATGAGCCTATGAATAGGACACTTATTGTTGATGTCCTTAGTGAGCACTTTAAGACTAAGAGACAAAAGTATCATGGTATTAAAGCTTTAAAAGGTTCACTTTGGGTATTGTAGAATTTTGTGTGCTTGTGTGTGCACGTATATATGTATGTATATATATCCACATACTTAATTCACTAATTTACGTAGTAAATATTTAACACATAGATTTTAGATGAAAGGCACTATGTCAAGCCTTGGGGATCCAAATATTTATCAACAATCCAATAGAAAAAACTGACACGCAATTGAAATGCAGAGCATGGTAATAAGTACTGTGGCAGGATAAATATAAGGACCTATAAAAGGACAATCAGGTCAGCATCAGCACCATGAAGGACCTTAGAAGTCACTTTAGAGCAATCATCAACCATAATCCCAACATACAGAAAGAAACAGGGTCAACATCTGAAAATTCTGCTATACATTTTCTTATGACTAATGTGTACATTAATTATTTATATAATTAGTTGATAATATATAGAAAGCCTCTATTATTAGCATTATTCTCTTTCATTAAACTTAACATTCCACCTTACAGACATAATACATTTTACTTATTATTTTTTGTTGGTCATTTAGGATATTTACACATTTCCTTATTATGTATAATGCATATTTACACATAGTTTTCTACATGTCTTATCTTTCCTAGACATTAACATATAATAGCAAATTTAAAGAGTATAATAATTTTAAGATGTTAGAAACACACTACCATATACTTTTGTAGTTACTCCTATAGTCTTGTAGAAGTATGAAAGTTTTGACCAAATCATGCCCTAAACAGACATGAGCATTGCCATTTACCAAAGAAAACCCCACAAAACACAAAAAGCAAGGCCAATCTCATTAGAAGAAAATTACCTATCATTGTTTTAATTTTCATTTCTTTGATTTCTAGCAAGAGTGAATTTTTTTTTTAATGTGTATTAGGCAACTGCATTTCTTTTGAGAATTGAGAGCTCTTGCCTTTGCCCATTTTTACCATGATCCATTCATCACAAGTATTTACCCAGCTTATCACTTATTTTCATTTTATTTATGACTTTGATGTATAAAATTCCTATTAAACTCATCTATCTTTTGCTTTGTAATTAATTTTTTTCAGTTTCTCCATTCACTACTTAGTCAATATTTACCTATATTTACTTTTTCTTAAAATTTTGTATTTAACACTTATCTGCTTAATCCTTTGGAATTTGTTTAAGGGTATTTTCTTAGTTGAGGATTAACTGGAAATGTTTTAAATAATTATTTTCCTTTGACAAATTTTATTCAATGACGTATATATTCCCCTATTAATTTCAGATGTACTCTTCATTCTATGTTAAATCTTTTTTTGCATTTTAAGAACTTTTTTCCAAGGCTATCTCCTCTTTTCCTTTGATCAGAAACTGTTTTTATCTTCTTGAGAAAACAAATTAATTCCTGAAACGTAAGCTAATTATTTATTAGTTGATTTTGACTAAATATACTTTTCATGTTTTAAGGGGATATTCTTGGATGAGAATCCATTAAAAAAATGCCATATCCTACATATTCTGCATTTATGTAACACCACCGTTATCTTAGCAACAGATGACATTTTCAGTACTCAAACACAATGCACCAAATTTTTGGAAAATATTATGGAAATGTGATGCATACTTCCTAAGAAAACTTTTACACAGAAAATTATGCAAAATTTCAGTGAAGAAATAGAATCATGAGAGAAGTACCTAGTTCTTGAAAAATAAGAATTTGAAAATAAAGGGTTTTTCATGCAAAATCTTATATAGTGACACCATCTGCTTGCCATGTTTATACATTAAGTTTAGACAGTGTGGAATCTGAGTTTTTGTCTGGTTATTATAAATCCCAAACATTTATTCTTCTCAGCTGTCTAATAAACTAATACATAAGTAGGCAACAATAATTTCAGCATCTTTTGACTCTAAAATTATAGTTTTCCCTTCAAAATCAAGTCCTTATTGGCCAAATTTATGTCAAATAATGGGTAACTTTTCCCATATTCTGCTTGTGATGCTTCTCATACCTTGACAAACAATAATGGGTTTAAAAAGTATCTCATCTCATTCCTTCCTCTGAGACTGTGAGGCACCAATGGAGGAAAATGAAAATTTATGGAAGTTGAATATGAAATTAAAGTCAAAATTAAATTAAATTAATATAAATAAGAGAAATGAAAAAAGATTGTAGAAAACTGTAGAAAACAGTTTAGAGAAAGATACCTAGGTCTAGATCATAGTATAAGAATGAGGACTTCTGCCTTGAAAGCTCATTAAAACTTCATGTAATTCTTTATAAGTGAAGAAAAAGCTTATATCAAGGATACAACTAAAGAAAAGTTCTATTAGAAGGTTAATGCAATTTGGTTGCTTTTCACTTTTCTTTTATTATAATGGACTTTTTATTGTGAAAATTAGAAAAAATCATATATTAAAAATTTATTTTAAAAATTTTATTTCTAACACAGAAATAAATTATTTTTTCATGTTAGTTATAACTAATATTTACTTTAAAATATCAATAAATTATATGGCATGATATTTACAAGAAACTAGTCTTATAGTTTTATTAAATCATAACCTAAGGCAATACTGTTTAATAAGATTTGAACATGAAACTCTAAGACTTTTTCCCCATATTTTAAGTTTGGCATAAACAAATAATCCTTTGATTTTAATTTATGCTACATTCAAAGTTCTAATTACTTGACTACGTCAAAATGTTTTATGTGTTCTTAGCACATAGTTTTAGCTTAGTCATATAAAAGAAGATGCAAGCACCCTGAAGTATTTTAACATGAAATTTCATTATTGTGGATTCTACAAAAATAAACTTTTTAAAAAATGGATAATTTTTACAGAACACTTCCCTGTTTTAAGGTTCTGAGATGAAAACGTTAATATACTAAGCTGTAAGAGTGAATTTAAACTCACTACTCATCCATCTGCCTTGGGCTCAGGTCGTGATCCAGCATTGAGCCCCATATTGGGCTCCCTGCTCAGTGTGGAGCCTGCTGCCCCCACTCCCACTCCCTCTGCTTGTGTGCTTACTCTCTCTCTCTCAGTCTCTCTTAAATAAATAAATAAAATCTAAAAAAAAAAATAAACTAACTGCTCATTATAGTAACTGCACACTAGAGTTTTTTTTTTTTCTTTTTTCCTTATACAAATGTTCCTTGGAGGCACCATTATTGTGTCAGAACGGCAGAAGTATTCAGATTATGAAAAGGCTTCTTGATGATTCCATGACTCTCATTTTCCTTTTGGAAAGGAGTTTTCTCTAGAGCTTAACATTGCTTAGCGGTCATATAAGAGAATGACTGTGAGGCTCTCAGATTACCTTGACAATGCATCCAAGAGCATCTCTTAAAGACTCTTTAATCAGATATACTGTCACTTCTCTTGTGGTTCTTTTAAGATTTGTGACCATGAATGCACAATACTTCTTCAGTCTACTAGACATATAGAATTAGAGAACAGTAGAAGCAGTTGGGTTGGAGGGTAAATTGCAAATGAAATAAGTAGGGATGACCCAACTAGAATGTTCTACAGATGGTCTTCCTGTCTACAGACAGTGATGATGCAGAGAATGGTGACCTACCATCTCCTGAAGTACAATTTATTTTTTTATATTTCTTTCTTAAATAGGTTAACAGGCAGAAGAAAGATTTTAATGAAATACATGGAAAACCATGCTAAAAGAGTCAGTCAAATGATACCAGAGGATTGGAAATCTTTCTTAGAGATCTTTGAAATGGGATAAAATAGCATTTATTTATAATATAAAAATAAAAAAATATATTTATTTATTATATAAGATTTATATCTGCATCCTTCCTGATGACTTGTAGTTGAAGTCTACAGTCTCTTGAGATTCTTTAAGGCACATGAAAATTGTCACCTTGTAAAATAAGTGTAAAACTAATATGAGATGGCAGCAGTTAGGTTAATAAAATTCGGATGGTGAAAAATTGTTTATTTTAGGAAATAATTTTGCATGTCTGTTATAGTTTAAATTTAAATATATAATTAAGTAGCATTTGAAATAAGGTTAATTGTTCTGCTCTTAATACAAGTATCTCATATTTTATAAAACAAATAAATAAAAACAGCAGTTGAATCTTTTAAATATTCAAAACTATTCAGCAAATTAAGTGTTTCTTCTTGTAAAAATAGAATGAGGAACCTGTTTCCAAATTTTAGGAATCTGAATGTGCAATTCATATCTACAACTGACCAACATACTTATCTTTATGAAAAGTAATTTAAAAACTTAAAAATACAAAATTATGAGATAGGATATAACTATCAAATAAACTTGTCAAAATATAATCTAAACTCAGAGATAGAAAATAGTCAATCATTCACTATTTACATAAAGAAGTCTTGAGAGAGGAAGTAAAAAAGAAAGGTCAGCAATTCACATGAGCGTTACAAAGTAAAAGGTAATACATATCTTAGAGTAGAGGAGTTAAATAAGTTTTTTAAAGGTAAAATAAAATGGAATGAAAAGTACACTTCTATCCACATATAGATATATTTATCATCCTTGTCATATCATTAACTGGCTTTAATGAAAGATCACTTAAGAAATATATAAGCTGGATTACTAAAAAGATGAATGCATATAATTCAAATCATGTCATAATTATTGGAGGAAAAATTTTCTATCTTAGGGTATACTTTGGAAATGACTCAGTGTAACAATATATAGCAGAGCATAAAGGTATCATAGTCATGGAGTCTCCCCTTAGGTCAATTAGAACGTCAAAATAATTAGAATAGTATTATGTACATTATGGAACTTTCAATTATTTTGTTTTTAATCTTTCATAACTGAAAACTTTGCTCAGTGCCTAAAAGAACAAATGTGTGGTCAAACAACTAGGCTCTCTTTCATAAAACTAGACAAGTGAAATGTCAACATCCACTCCCTCTCATATCACTATTTAATCATTTATTACTTTATACATATTTTAAGGACTTGTCTATTAAGTAATATTTCAGGCACTCAGTTCTTGAAAATGTATATTGAATCAGATATCATCTAATCTTTTTTTTACTTAGGTGAGCTCTCACTTCTAAAGCAGAGAACGAAAGACTGAGTGTTGGCTGCTCCACGGTGGGCATACCGTCTCAAACACTCAAATGTGCAGCTTGTTTTCACTACCCGGCATATAGCGCAGTCCTGGGCACAGCCTCGGCACTGAGCATATTTGTTTGCTAAGTAACACATAGAGGTAGATGGGAAAAACAATGACATTATTATTTTGTAAAATGTGTTCAGGGCATGCTTCATGAATGTGTGACTTACCCACCCGCACAGTTCCCTCTCCCCACTTAGGGTTTTAATGCTCAGCAACTGCCATCTTGAAATTCTTAATAATTTTATCTTTGAACTCATGTTTTGTAAGTGAAGTGTGACAGGACAATGAGTACACCCTGGGGCTTGGAGCCCTGGCTTTAGGCAAGGTCCAGCCTCTGGTCACCTTCCCACACCTCCAAGATGTGTGTTTCCAGGCAAACTCCCCTGCTCTACATCATGTAGTCTTCCAATTCCTGCCGCACCCCTTCATTGCTGCCACCCTCCAGCTGGGTTAGGTGATTGTGTTGACCACTGAGGAGGCAGGATCACATTTCTGGGTTATCTTCTGTCTCCAGTGGGGACTCGGACATGTGCGCAGGCAGGATCTAGGTTAGGTCCACTAGCCCCAGGGAGTGCAAATCTGTGCGTGTGTGTGCGTGCGTGCGTGCGTGTGTGTGTTGGCCGTCTGTGTTCTCAGGCCATGTCCTTCTGGGGGCAAGTTTCTCACCCACCACCCTATGCAGGTAGCTTTCTGGAAAGGCAGTTTAGAGACCTTAGAGGCTCTTCCTTCCACTGTGGACTGGGAAGCCGTGGGAACCTGGGGGTGTCTTCGTTCTTCCTAAAAGAATCCCTGTGCAGAGGGAGTGCCCACTCACTGGACTGGCTCAGTGCCTGGTGAGACCTCTCTCCCTCCTTCCAACCTTTCTGAGTATGGCTTACATTTGTCTGTTCTGGTCTACTTGAGAAAACTTTAGGGACTATGATGGGAGAGGAGAGACTACAGGAAAAGAATTTCATGATTTTGATGATTCCGCAGATGAGTTAAATGTTTTTATATTTGAATTTAAAGGTGGCATTGAGCAATATAAAGATGAATGGCAAAGTTTATGCTAATAGTTTGAAATTGTATTTTTTTTTGTTACTTATAAGGACATAAAATGGCAATTAAAAAGCATCATGACAAGTTAAGAGAGAAATTGCAGAAGGAAAAGGCTTTATATTTTAGTACCTTTAATGACCCTTTTTTCCTGTCTTTTGAACAAAGGGTCCTGCAGTTTCATTTTTCACTGGGCATCACAAATTATGTAGCTGGAATTGACTGTTTAGAATCCAAACCAAATAGAAAAGTGCTGAGGAATACATGGAAAAAAGAAAAAGCTATTTAATCTAAAGATTCTATATGGAATTTCAGTCTGATTAAAAGGTCAGTAATTTGTTTTCAATCTTTATAAATTAGAGGACTTGAGTATGAGGACATTTCACATTTTCAATAATGATCAGGATAATCTGTCAACCTTGAAAATCTTTTAGTTTAAATCTTACACATTAATGCTTTTTCAATCCTTTATAATTTTTAAAACAAAGGAGGCTTTTGGAAAAAATATTTTTCAAAATCTCATAAAAACCAGCTATCTAAATCAGCCAGTTTGTTTTGTAGGCCGAGTTTAGTTATGAAATTAAATTGGCTTCCATCTCCAATCAAAGAACTGTATTGGAAATGAGCAAATAATTGGCTATACATATGCCTACCATACAGTAGAGCCTTATATCCTATGGCACATACAGATTCTGCATGGTACAATCATATATATTTACCTTCACTGCTAACCACATTTGTTTTTGCAGGATTATAAAATATTTTACTAAACAATCTTCTACCACTACTTTTCAATTTCTATGAACAAATGCCATTAACATTGTTAATGTAGTAGTAGAGGCATTATAATAGCAATAAGATCTTATTAGTTTATACTAAAGAAAATACTTGGTCATCTTTCCTGCAAAATGTGCAAATGAGAATTCTTCAGAGAAACAGGTGATAATTCTAAGAGCCAACTGCTTAAAATGAAGTTCAGGATTAAACACATTTTTCCAGCAATGTATGATCACCAAGAAAAACCATGATTGCTATTAAAGGATGGGTTAGTGTTGATTAAAACTTTTGTTGAAAATTCTAAGCACAGCACCAGAGGATTTAGTCAGCATGAAATTTAGTACGTGCTAAAGAAAATACATGCAATAATATTTTCTTGTTACTTTCTAGACAAATGTCTGCTTAAATTTAAGGCTTTGCCCTTTTTATTCCCACTACCTGGAATAGTCTTTTATATATGCCCAGGTTTTCTCTCAAGTGTTATGTTATCAAGAGAGGTAGTTTTGGCTTTCCCCATGTAAAATGCTTCTTCTTTTTCTTCCAAATCTCCTACTCTGCTTGGTTCTTCTTCATGGGACATCACTACTTGCCGTTAGAATATTGTATCCACAAAAGCAGGGGCACTTAACTGGTTTTTGTTTGTTTGTTTTTCTCCTTTATTTGCTATACCTCTATTACATAGAAGAGTTCCTGGCACACAGTATATATTCAATAAATATTTTTGAATGAATGAATTAATAAATGAATGAATCAAAGATAATTCAAACCATTTCCAATTTCTGTTAGTGCAAGTCAATGAAAAAATGGATGTTGAGAATATTCTTAGTCAAAACCACATCATCTTTGCTCTCAAAAAGCTCACATATTGGTTGGAAAAGCAAAATATTAAAAAATATTTGGTTATGGTTCAGTGACATAGAAACATGTGTGCTATCGAACATAACTGACTGGGAGCAGTTCAATTTCTGCACGCGTTGACTGAGAGCTGAGCCACTGACTAATCTCAGCAAATTAACTGCTAAAGTCTAACGGACTTTTCTAGATCATTCATTTACTCAAAGGATGCATGCCACAAAAAGACACTAGACTTGGAAGTAATTTAACATTTCTCAGGAGTAAAAAAAGTTTGCAATCATCCAAACTCTATTATAATTTAATATTTGGCTGGACCATAAAGTTATTTAGTTATGATTAACTAGACCGATATTTCAATTATCTTCCATAAAAAAATATTCAGCACACTTTTCAGAGCAGAAATACTTCCTATGGAGATAGGAACATTTTATACTTCGATATAAGATGTTGTAGTTTTTGATATGCAATCTTCTTGTGTTTAAAAAATAATGAAATATACAAATAATACAGCATCTCTCTTAAATGATCATTATTGCCTTTAAAAAAAAACTTATGTCATTGGATTGTAATCAGTGTATATTTAGTAAGCATTTAAAACTTTTATACTGATTTTTTTCTTACTTTGAATAGACTTGTGCAGATTTTGGAAAAATAATTATTTGCTGTCAAGAATTTTACAGGACTGTGAGAGATATCCAGAGATAAAATAATTTAAAATACAGATATAAAGACAAATGAATATTTATAGTGTCCCTAATTACCTACTCCAGCAATGTATAAAAGGTTGGCTTTTGAAATAGACTGTATTTCCAAAATGCAGTGAACTACAAATCATATAGACATCTCAAGTTTATAAATACATACAAATTCTGTTTATTTAAATCTATTTTCAATGTTAGTTCAATTAATTATTGCTCCCTGAGCAAATATATGAAATCTCCAATCAAAATGTGAGCCTAAGGCAAGACCTATATAGAATAGTCACCCAATGGCAGAGATGGGAGTATTAAATGTATATTTTAAGAAACCAAGGAATTAGACAACCTGGTTCTGATGATAATTGCCTTAAAGACCCGTTAGCAAATATCAGCAGAATTGGTTTGTAATTTAGCATTTCTTTCACTTTGAACATGGTCCCTGAAGGTTTTTGCACATGTCAGGATATCTACAAACACAATTTGTTTCAGGTTGAGTATCCATGATTAACATTTTCCTTTACTGTCTATGACCTGAATAATTCCTTTTACTGAACTACACACCTTAGTTTTCCTATCATGCACTGAAGATTAAAATAAAATGTTTTCTAGGTGTTGCTTTCTAAATGAAACACCTTTAAAAACCATTTGAATAAACTATGAAAATAGAAGATTGCAAAAATAGCTCTTAGGGATTGTAGAAGTCAGTTAATTAAGGTTTATTGCAAAGATTCCTAATTATGAGAGTCATAGTTTTAAATCTATAATCTTATTTATCCAACTGGAATCAGAATAATCAAGGAATGTTTCTCCTAACTACAGCTAAGTGGTTGTAAGTGATTTGGAAATTTTTTTATATTTGTTTAATTATAAACAGATAGCAAACAATTAAGTCAGGGTTATTCAATATGGTTTCCTTAATGTTTCTTAAATGTGAGGAAAGATATATACATATTAGTCAACTACATGAAGGAAAAGGCACTTCAATGCAAATGTCCTCTTTATCTCCATGTTCTCCACTGTGCACACAAAAAGTAGTAAAAACATAATATAGTTATCTATATATTTTGGTCTCTAATATTTTATTTCCTTATTTATACAAGTATCACCTCATGAACAATATTATTACTTTGCTGATCTTTCCCCTATTTGTGGCCCTGATCATATAGCAGTGTCTTCAGCAAATGGGTGATTCTCTAACTTTTCTTGGCTATTTTATAGACACCCACTCCTTTCTCCAAATTTTAAGTTAAGTCTTCAGCTCACATTCTGCTGTACCTCTGCAATATGTCAACTTTTTACATGCCTTTGGTACATTAGTCATCAGTACCTAATCCCTCAATTGCTCAACATATGCTTGGCTCCTTTTGCTCAGAATCCTTTCCCTTGTCCCAGTCTCTTTTTGCCTACTCATCTGTCAGAACAAAACTTAATTTAAATGCCAGTTCCTCAGGAAGACCTTATTCCCCAGACTTAGAGAATACATGCTCTCAGAGCACTTTGCTCTTCCCTTTAGTGGGACTTATCACATAGTAAGTATATATTTATCAAATTATTATTTTTTAATTATCTGCCTCCCCACCAGAGTGTAAGGGTCATAAAGGCTCACTCAGCAATGCATATATGTTGAATAAATTAAAGGTTTGTGAAGAGCATGTTTCACTTTTCCATTTTAGCCTAAAAACAATGATATATAACCTACTGATAATGAGAAACATCTTTGACTGTGGTCCTCTCAGTCCAACAAAATTGCAATGTGTTATCTACAGATAACTTTTGGAAACTGACTTTCAAGTTGCTTCAAAGAGATTTTCCAAAGATACCCAAGTGAGATGATGGAAAATGCCTTCCTCAATTTGCAACAGTAAAACTATTATCTTATTAAGGCTGGCACACATTATAACAGCTGAAGTCTGGTTCTGGAAGACTCCAGTTACTATAAACCCCCCCCTTTTTTTACCCAACACTAGGATATGATATTAAAAGCATAACTGATACATGCACAGATTGAGCTATTTTATACCATTACCCTTGCTTAAAGTATTTGCATTTTTAAAGATGTGATATTCTAATGTCAGAATTTCAGCACAGTGAGATAAGGCCTTCTTGGTGTCTCAAAATTGTGATGTGGGGATAGTCACTCATACTTGTAAAGCTGATAACAATACTTTTTTGTTGTTGTTGTTGTTAGGGCTAGGTAAATGTATTTTAATATTCAGTGGCTCACTGCCATCCTGTATAAAGGACTATTTTTGTTGTTTTTTAAAGTTTTTACTTGAATTCTAGTTAGTTAACATACAGTGTTATATCAGTTTCAGGTGTACAATGTACTGATTCAATTCCATACATCACCTCGTGCTCACGATGAAAAGTGCACTTCTTAACCAATATCCCCTATTTGACCCATCCCTCTATTTCCCTCCCCTCTGATAATCACCAGTTTGTTCTCTATAGTTAAGAGTCTGTTTCTTGGTTTGTCTCACTCTCTCTCTTTTTTTCCCTTTGCTCATTTATTTTTTGTTTCTTAAATTCTACATGTGAGTGAAATCATATGGCATTTGTCTTTCTCTGACTCACTTATTTTGCTTAGCAAAATGTCTAGCTCTATCCATGTCATTGCAAATGGCACAATTTCATTCTTCTTTATGGCTGAATCATATTCCATTGTATGTACACCACATCTTCTTTATCCATTTATCATACATGAACACCTGGGCTGCTTCCATAGTTTGGCTATTGTAAATAATGCTGCTATAAACATGGGCATGTGTGTATCCCTTTGAATCAGTGTTTTGTATCCTTTGGATAAATACCTAGTAGTGCAATTGCTGGGTCATAGGGTAGTTCTATTTTTAACTTTTTAAGGAACCTCCATACTGTTTTCCAGAGCGGCTGCACCAGTTTGCATTCCCACCAATAGGGCAAGAGGGTTCTTTTTTCTCCACATCCTCACCAATACTTGTTGGGTTTTGTGTTGTTGATTTTAGCCATTCTGACAGGTGTGAGGTGATATCTCATCGTAGTTTGATTTGCATTTCCCTGATGGTAAGTGATGATGAGCATCTTTTCATGTATCTGTTGGCCATCTGGATGTCTTTGGAGAAATGGCTATTCATGTCTTCTGCCCATTTTAATTGGATTATTTGTTTTAGGGGTGTTAGAGTCTTATAAGTTCTTTATCTATTTTGGATCCTAAGCCTTTATTGTATATATCATTTACAAATATCTTCTCCCATTCCTTAGGTAGTCTTTTAGATTTGTAGACTGTTTCCTTCACTGTGCAGAAGCTTTTTATTTTATGTAGTCCCAACAGTTTATTTTTGCTTTTGTTTCCCTTGCCTCAGGAGACTATCTAGAAAAAAGTTGCATGGCTGATGTGAAAGAGGTTACTGTCTATGTTCTCTTCTAGAATTTTTATGGTTTCAGGTATCACACTTAGGTCTTTAATTCATTTTGAGTTTATTTTTGTGTATGGTGTAAGAAAGTGGTCCAGTTTCCTTCTTTTGTATGTTGCTCTCCAGTTTTCTCAACATCATTTGTTGAAGAGACTTTTTCCCACTAGATATTCTTTCTTGTTTGTTGAAGATCAATTGACCATATAGTTGTGGGTTCATTTCTGGGTTTTCTATCCTGTTCAATTGATCTATGTGTCTATTTTTGTGCCAATACCATACTATCTTGATCACTACAGCTTTGTAATATAACTTGAGGTCCAGAATTGTGATGCCTCCAGCTTTGCTTTTCTTTTTTCGAGATTGCTTTGGCTGTTTGGGGTCTTTTGTGGTTTCATTCAAATTTTAGGGTTGTTTATTATAGTTCTGTGAAAAATACTGGTGGTTTTTGATAGGGATTACATTAAACATGAAGATTGCTTTGGGTCGTATAGACATTTTGATAATATTTGTTCTTCCAACCCATGAGCATGGAATGTCTTTCCAGTTCTCTGTGTTGTCTTCAATGTCTTTCATCAGTGTTTTATAGTTTTCAGAGTACAGGTCTGTCACCTCTTTGGTTAGGTTTATTCCTAGGTATATTATGGTTTTTGGTGCAACTGTAAATGGGCGTGATTCCTTGATTTCTCCTTCTGCTGCTTCATTATTGGGTATAGAAATGCAACAGATTTCCGTACATTGACTTTGTATCCTACAACTTTACTGATTTTGTTTATCAGTTCTAGATTTTTGGTGGAATTTTTCAGGTTTTCCATGTAGAGTATCACTGCAAATAGTCAACTGCAAATAGTGAGTTTTACTTCTTCCTTGCTGATTACGATGACTTTTATTTCTTTTTGTTGTCTGATTGCTGTGGCTAGATTTTCTAGCAATACGTTGAATAAAAGTCATAAGAGTGGACATCCTTGTCTTGTTCCCGCTGGTCGTATTTTATTAATTTTTGTGGCAATATTTTAGTTCAGGTAGGTCCTTTGTGTACTTTTCAAATAGAATTTAAATATATTTAGATATTTCTTACTATTTATATCTAAAACACAGTTAAGAATAATTGTTTCTTAATATTCTTCAACAAAGTGAAATTTACTGGGGAGGACTGCTTAATAATATTATCCTTCCAGAATGTATAGTTTCAATATACGGATACTGTATTTTATTTTGTGCCTAATTAACCTTCTGTCTTCAAAGCGAATCAGTTATAATGAATTCTCTCATTTTAAAGTGAGAAACAATTAATATTCTGTCCTTGGCTAAGTGGAAAAGTAGACTAAATGAACTCTCTTTTAATCCTAGAACGAAAGGCTGCTCAATGCAATATGTATGAAAGTATGTAAAGATAGGTATATATATTTTTAAGTGATATACTGTTTTTATCCTCCATACTTAAGAATGGTTGTTCTGAGTTATATTTTTTGACCCAAAGGCAGCCAAAAGCCCTGAGATATAATCTGCTAACACAGAGAGGAACAGAAGATGCTAATCTCTTTTATCCTGAAGATATATTTGACCAGATTTTGTTGATACTATGGGAAAGAAGGGGAAAAAAAAAAGAGGAAATAGGAATTCCTTTTTAAAAGCCATAAAGCAAATTCTATGATGTGTAGTTATTGCTAAATGAAGGGTAAAATTGCATGGTAAATACAAGATGATTGTATTTGGCTTTGCTTTATTTATCAGATGTATTTCTGAAGATAGCAAGGTGAATTTATGTGTAATAATTTAAATAAAAGTCACATTCATTTAAAAAGTTTTAAATAAAATATTAAAGCTTCATTCTACACATTTTATAGGTTTAGCAACTTTTTAAAAAATTTTGCAATTATTATAGATTCACAAAAATACATATAGTGAGATCCCATACACCATTTACTCAGCCTCCCCAGTGATAACTCTTTGCATAACTATGGTACAAAATCAAAACCAGATAATTTACATTAGTAAAATCCATGGCCTTGTGCGTGTGTGTGTGTGTAGCTCTCTGCAATTTATCACATATGTAGCTTCATGTAATTACCACAACAATCAAGATATGTTACTGTATAATCACCACAAGACTCTCTCCTGCCCTTCATGGCCATATCCCTCTCCCCCAATCCCCAGTTCTGGCCACCACTTATCTATTCTTCATATCTATAATTATGTCATTTCAAGAATGATATATAAATGAATCGCACAGGATGCATCCCTTTGAAATTATCTTTTTCACTCAGCATAGAGCCCTTCAAGTTCATCTAAGTTGTGTGTATCAATAATTTGTTCCTTTTTATTGCTGAGTAATGAAATCAACCTTGCTGGGACCTTATTCTTGAATTCTAGCCTCTAGAACTCTGACAAAATAAATTTCTGTTGTTTAAGCCACATAGTCTGTGGCATTTGTTACAGCATAAGAATAGTTTTATCTTTATAAATTTGTCTCATATATATGTGCTCATATACAACAATACTTTCTGCTATAAGACAATCATTTGTGAGTTCACATAATTTATGAATGCTTCTCAAAGGGAATTTTTAAAATCTTTTTATGATGCTTTTCCTGTATCATGTACTGCAATAAATCGTGTTATGAGGGAGTTAAAGAGAATATATACTTATGAAAACCATAGGGGTATTCGTGCTTAACTATGTTGCAGTAAAAATCTATACTGTTATTAAGGGAACATTTAACTGAAAGCAATTGGATTCTTTAAAAAGACCGTTCAACAACTTTTTACAAATGGTACAATAGCATTTGGATATATTTCTGGATTTTTTTCTTGCTATTTCTTTTAAGAGTAGATCACAGTTAAGCATGTAGGCTGCAATGTTTTTACAACATAGATATGAATTATAATTAACATGAATTCTTATTATTTGCTTTATTTGATAGGGAAAAGGAATGGCAGGATAAATGGAGTAACTGAATTTCAATTCACTTTGCAACATTTTTTTTACCAACATTTTTTATATCCGATATTTGTTGGTAAGTAATATGGACTTGCTCATTAAGATGTATTTGTATAGGATTATATCTAAAGCAATGCATAAACATTGGAGAGAAGCATTATATCTAATTAACCTTACTAATAAGTAATATAAAAAATATCTTCCTGGACCTTAGAAAATGGTAAGGACAACAACCAGAAGATCACCTCTTTAGTGTACAGAGTATACAACTGTACCTCAGTGAATAGAGGTCCACCAGGGATATTAGGCATCAAAAGGGAATTACGGGTTTGTTTAGAGAGAACAGCAGATGGAACTTACCATCTTGATCCGTGGTCACTGTAATAGCTGTGAATGGCTTGGGAGAAAAACTCAACTCAGAAACTCCATTCATGGCTTCTATTTCAAAGGTGTAATTCACGTGAGACACAAAGTCAAGTACTATCACAGAATTGTTGATCAGGCCAGAATGTCTTGGGATGAAGCGGAGTCCTCCACCACAGTCCTCACACTGGCTGGTGTCTAAGCCACATTTCTTACAGATTACACTGTATGTGAGATCTTTTCTCCCTCCTGTGTCACTTGGTGGGCTCCATTCCAAAATAAGGGCTGTTTCATTGATGTTAAAAGCCACGTTCCTAGGAGCTGAAGGTGGCCCTAGAGAAAAGCAATTAAAAAACAAATGTACATGTGTAGGACAATGAATTAGAAGAGTGCTAACTTGAAAACTTCATCAGTAAACATTTGTCTTGTACATTAGTTTGAGCTCTTCTGATGGGAGCCATAAAGAAATATGGTAAAAATATCTGGTTAAGCTTAGTAAGAAAGGAGTCTTGAGGGGGAAGATGGTCTATATCTTAACTTTTGGTATATGAATATTTATATTTAGTATATGTGAATATTTAATATCAAAAGCCAAAAGTCTCCAAAAGATACGATAATTATACTTAGAAAATTTGCTTATTGGAATATATCATAAGCAAACATTGTTTTAAATTATGTGATGGTTTTAATTACATTTTAATAATTATATCACCATTTTCAAAATTTGAAAAATACTAACATACATATATAGAAACACAATATGTCTCTATTTTTCCATATGGATCACACTGCATAAAGTACTTAATATCCTTTAACTACTCCAGTCTTTTCTTAAAATTGTTGTCAATAGTCTTTTACACTTATATGAGTACTTCAAATCCTAATTTTGTATCATTCCTTGCATAAACCTTAACTGAAGGTTACTTCACACATAACATATGTGTGAAATGTGAAATAATACAGAATCCTTTCTGTAAAAGACTATGCTTTCGATAGATTCATTGCATAAATATAATAAAATAACATTCCTGTCATATTTTAGAAGAATTAGTTTTAAGAAATCTAAAACAATTCTTTAAATTTTTGCTATCAAGAAAATTCGCTTAGAAGGTGGGATAGTATTATCTGCAACATTCTTTCCATAGAGAGAAATTCCAGTTTGGGTAGAGGGTCCTTTTTGATCTCAAGATACAGTCATTCACTCATGAAATAAATATTTTTTAACTGACTACTATGCATGCCAGATAACCTGCTAGATCTTGGACTTACAGTGTGAATGTAACAAACAAATTCCTACTTTGTTATATACATCTAAGTTGAATGGCAGGCAAATAAACACATTAAACGGAAGAATAAAATTCAAATTATAGTAAGTACAATTGCAAAAATCAAAAGGAAAGGAGGTGAAATAAACATTATCAGGAGGACTGGGGTGTCTGGGTGGCTCAGTTGGTTGAGTGTCTGACTCTTGGTTTCAGCTCAGGTCATGATCTCAGGGTCATGGGATCAAGCCCCACATGGGGCTCCACGTTCAGTGTGGAGTCTTCTTGTTCCTCTCCCTCTTCTCCTCCCCCCACTCATGTGCTCTTTCTCTTTCTAAATAAATAAATAAATAAATAAATAAATAAATAAATAAATAAAATTTAAAACAACTCCCATTATCAGGAGGACCAATCTGAAAAACATTCTGAGAAAGCCTCATAGAGGTGGTGAGGAAGAGGATATCAGAGGAGTGAGGAGAGTATTAAGGGTAGAAGGTTCTTTAGTCAAGAAAGATCTTAAAATAGTCAAGGAACTGGCAGATAATCACTACAGCTAGAATGCGAAAGGAAAAAGTAAGAAGTGAGTTTTAAGGAAGAGGAAGGGGTTGGAAAGCGCGAGACTCCTAGGCTCATTGTAATGAGTCTGGATATTTTTCTACGCACAACAGGAACAGACTTAGAGAATTTATATATGGAGATAATGTGTTTTAAAAAGAATATTCTGGCTTTCTGGCTGCAGTGTAGGGAATAGTCTGAATAAGTGCAGGGAACTCATTAGTGAGATCTGTTATACAGTGTTACACAGCACAACATTACTCATAAATTTACATGACTATGTATTGGGTTTGAGATATCAAGAATTGTTATTTTATGTTTTCCTTTTTCTTTTTGTTGGATCCTGATAACCACAACGTGATGGGTAGGGGCCTCAGTCTCTGTATGTATATTACCTAAAGCCTGACCTAGAAATGGGATGGTTAACTTTTCTAACAGGTTTCTGCATACTTTGCTTTATGCCATTTCATGTTGCAGAGAGTTACAGAAGTGTCTTTCTTCAGAAAGGAAAATATGGAAGGCATTATAAGCTAGAGGACAGGGACATGTGTAGCTTTTTACCTCCACCTAGACTACGCCTGGGAGATAAAGATACATTATCATTATCATAATAAGGTCTTCCTACAGAATGACATATTCATATTGTTGCTCTTTTCTGTTTATAAGGGAAAACATGAATTATAATTCACTTATATTTTTATGAATAGGAAGAATGTTATCAATTATGTTATGGGTGTCTGCAAGTATATAACTGTCCGCCTGGAGATACTTAAAAAAAAAAAAAAAGCAGACACCCTTCTTACTCAAGGGCCCTCATACCAATTTGCATGACGATTAAATAGCTTTTTAATTGCTGTTAAATTATGCCAGCTAAACTGTGATTTCATGCAAATATTAAGCTGTAATGACATGCAGTGAATCATTTGCTAAGATTTAGAACTTGGAACAAAGAGAGACAATTAATTCTAATCCTCAGATTCAACTAAATTATGTGTCACTGCGCTTTTATGAATGTGGCCTGATTGCTTTGTTATCGTTTATAAATTATACAAAGATTATGTGACATTGGGAAAAAAAAAACTTGGCAGCAGTAACCCTTTTAAAGACATCTGTATTGAAAACTCTTAGGGATTTCCTTATGTTGATTTTTTTTTTCTTTAAAGGAAACAAGTAATTCACATAGAAGAAAAGCAATATCCACACTTCACCCTCCAGATTGACTTCATAAGAGAAGGGCAATTATTCTGATTTGTAACTAGATGTTTTTCAAGTCCATCATATAAAAACTTTACATTAAATATACAATTTTATTTCTACTAGGATACCTAGAAAATATATCTTTAATCTTCTTTTTATTTTTTGCTTCAATTTGGATTCCCCCTTTACACTTTTAAAGAATAAAGGAATAGTGCTCTAATAGCAAACTTATGAGAAGCCTGGGGGCAGTGCTGTCTTTTCTCTTCCCAGAAAAGCATCTGAGCCTGCAGTCCCCATCTTCCTCTGAGTAGCAGAGGCCAAGTAGGCTACAATTTTTATTTTGTTTTATTTCATTTTATGTAAAATGTTTTTAAACAGAACTGCATTTCCCAAAATATATCCTATGCAGTGTCTTTAGTGCTGTAAGCTATCACACAAAAAATGAGTTTAGTACTCCAATTAAGACTCCTCTGGCCAACTGACACTGAAACAAAAGTAACACAATTTGCTTCTCTTTGCTGAATCCAAAATTCCCGAACATTTGTTTATAGAACCTTATTTTCCAAGAAGCATCTATAGGAATACTAGCATTCTGCCGAACACTCTTACAGGCTGACACAGAAGGAGAGAAAACTTAAGGATCACATTTCAGTTACTACATTAATTGCTGTAGATTTATATTTCATGACTACAATCATAGAAATATGCTAACTCACAAATAAACCGGGGTCTTATTCATACTAACTAGAGACTGATTATTCACCTACTGTATAGCTAATTGTGCTTGCAGATGCATTTTCTAACCTTAAGAACAATGAAAATTTGATCCAAATAACTGAGGATATCAAGTCATGGAAGACTACTGTTTACTGAACTGTATTTTACCAGTTAGTCACTACTTGGCAAAAATTTAAATGTGTTTGTTAATTTAATGACTATCATAAATATAGTAGCTTAGTTTCTTAATAAAAAGGAAATTTCTTCTTATTTATGAGTTTACAAATGAGAGAAAAATAGTTCTATGTTGATCTATGACAAAGAGAATATTTAAAAAAATATAATGAACCATCTACAGATATTTAGGTAAATGCTTTGCAATGAGTAAGTTGTAAATTTTACTGAAGAAAGATAAATACATAAGAATAAATGAAAAGTACATCTCTAGATTTTAATAATGTACTAAAAATATAGGTTGTCAGATTTGCATATAGGCATAATTTAAAACTCTAAAAGTCATCTCATTTTTTGAATTACCATTATTAATTTTAACTTTTATCTATGGCCATATTGTTAATCTAATGTCCTTCCCAAATGATCTTGCAAAAAAGTATTTAATAAGAGTAACTGTAAGCAGAATTTTGTATTTTCCTTCTCTAAGCCACTATGTGCTCTAAGTTTTGTTCCTAAAATGTTTGTATATTTGGAAATGGATGCTGAGTAATCCCAAAAGTGGGGCTTCAATCTCACCAGACAGAAGATAAATCAGTTTAGTCAGATAAAGAAATGAGGCCCAGGAAAGTATTTTAATTATGTCAAGGTAATGCACTATATTCATGGTCAGATGATACCTAGGTCTTCTTATGATTAGATTTTTTATTTAATTTAATTTATTTATTTGAGAAAGAGAAAGAGAGCACAGAGGGAGTGGGAGAGGGAGAAGCGGACTCCTTGGTGAGCAGGGAGTCCAATGTGGGGCTCAATCCCAGGACCCTGAGATCATGACCCGAGCAGAAGGCAGACACTTAACGACTGAGCCACCCAGGCGCCCCTAGAATTTTTTTTAACTCTACTAAGTGTATTCTTCCTATAGATAAAAAATGTCTGGTAAATAAATATTTGAAGTATTTTATAGTGTTTTGCTTGAGAGTATTGTCAAATACAAAATTTCAAAACATACAAATTAATGAGAAATTTATTGCCTTCCAATGACAGATTCTTTTTAATAATGTTATCTTAGAGCATTTAAAAATAATTTTATATACAGAAGAGCAACTGAAAATTAAATCTTCAACATAAATATTGCTCAAAATACAATAGCATGCACACTTCAAATCCTCTGCATTCCACATATTTTCATTTTCTTCAATATTTTTACACCTCTTTCAGTAACTAAAATTGATGCTAAAATTAAGACTTGCTATCCATTAATAGTACTGTGAATGATGACTTAGATAATTCTTTTTAGATTCTCCATTATTTCTGAAACTCACTGTTAAGGAAAACAAACAAAAATCTAATAGACCAGATAGCATTCACTTCTAGAATAAAACCTAAACCTCTCAACCTTGTCACCATGTGTCTTTATAACCAATTCTCTTGCTTCCTTTTGCTGCATCTCAGTGCCTTTCTGCATGCTGTTCCTTTATGTCCTTTTGCTCTGTGGAAGATTCCTACTCATCCTTCATGTTCCAATTTAGGTGTTACCCCTTTGTGACACTTCTCTACTGGTCCTCAGGCAGAAAGGAGCACTTTTATACCTTATAGGTATCATTTTAAAAAATTTAGCCAACATTTTTGAGCACTAATTTTATTCTAAGAAGTGTACTTAACATTTCACATGATTTATTTAATTCAGTTATCATGATAAACCCATAAGGTAGCTATTAATCACCATTTTATAGAAGATGTGACTAACACTTAACAAATGTACACATTGCACTGAAATATTTGTATCACTCTATATAAGCCTATCATGGTCCAGCTTGATCCAGAGGTAATATGTGCTTTAACTAAGGGAACAAATAGAATGCATGGTTTTGTGTAATCCTCCAAGAATTATTTTTCAAATAGTGCCAATTTTCACAAATATTGGAGAGCAGGTAGTTTGAGGTTATAATCTTTCCAAGAGCCTGGTGTTACTGGTTACAGATAGATTCATATGACTTGAAAATCACTTAAGAGGCAGAAGGGAATGTTTATATTACGGTAACTGAGATTAACTAATAAAGACCCACAGCAAAAAGGGTAGTCACCCATCTCTCTATCCATTGGGAAGGAATTTAAAACTTCTCAAAAAATAAACAAAAAACCCCACAAAAAACCCCAAAACTTCACAAAATATATTTCTGTGGACACTTAAAAACTTGAAAAGTAAACATTTGTGGCCCCAAATTTCTATGCTATAAAACATACATATAATTTTACCTTGGGAAATTCTAAGAAATGATTATAGGCTGCCCTAATCACTTCAGAAAAAAAAAATAAATCCATAAAATAACTACTTGTATAAATTACAGAAATGTATATAGCTGTACAGCTCAAGAGTTAAATGGCAAAACAACATATATGATAAAAGCACACTAAAATACAAATGAAATAATGAGAAGGCTGGCTTTGGGTCTTCTGAGTCAAATACCATCCAGTTCCCTAATACCATGAAAAAAATATGCACACCTACATACAGCCCTTGCTGTGTCTAAATCAATTATTTTTAATTAAATGCTCATTAGAAATAGAAAAGAGAAATATGAAAAGACTAAGCACAGTCATAATTTGGGAGGAAAAACAAAACAATAAATGAATAGATTAAAGCAAATTAATAACCTTTCTCAAAATGCATAACACTGTGGGGATAATAATGAATGCTATCTTTCAAATTATGGATGCTTCTCGATAATTGGTTTGTTGTGTACAAGTAGATGATATTGAATGGGAAAATACTCTCTGAATTCCAACTGTAGAGCCCTGGTAGCAAGTGGTAACTCAATTCTCCAGCATCAGCAGTAATACCATTTAGTATCTCTTCCTATAGAGGAACTCTTCCCAGGTGATTTGATAAGAGAACCTCCTCTGCTGAAATAAAAATGATTGTATTTACAGTGAGGAAACTCCATGAAGCTCAAATGACATCCTACATCAGTGACCATTATTGGAGAAACTGGGATTCATTGCATACAGGTATTTATTCCATAATGTAAGGGTCATTTTAGTTTTAAAAATATACCATTGCAATAGCGGGAGTGAACATTTAAAGCTCTCTTCTACATAAGACAGCCTTCTAGAAGTAACACAATCCATCTTTGCAACTTCTCCCATTCTGCTATCTGCAAAACTGTGGTTCCTACATTGTGTTTACAATGAGCCACCTATCCAATCAGTTACACTTTGGTATTTCAGTTGTGAGATAGAAAAGAAAGGAACCAGAATGGGTTCTTCATGCAAAACATGCTTAGGAAAGAGAAGAAAAAGCCTTAAAGATATGAGAGAGAGAGAGAGAAAAAAAAAAAAAAAAAAAAGAAGAGATAGCAAGCAGAGCAGAGGTACCTGGGTGTGAACATCCTGTACTCACCCAGAAATGGGGGACTGAGTAAGGAAGCTGAAATGTCCTGCTGCATCTCTACACACTGTTTATTCTATACTCAAAATAAGAATGGGAGAATCAAGACTTTTTTTAAGTTGCCAGTTATTCCAGCAGTAAAGAAGCCATTTTACAATATTAGCTGGAGCTAATGTAAATTCAACTTTTATACGTTCATGTCAATCCCGGTCACTGTATTTCAAATACAAATATACAAACACATGATATTTGCTTAAGAATGAAGTTTGAGGGGCGCCTGGGTGGCCCAGTCAGTTAAGCATCTGCCTTTGGCTCAGGTCATGATTCCAGCATCCTAGGATCAAGCCTTGCCTTGGGCTCTCCACTCCATGGGGAGTCTGCTTCTCCCTCTGCCTCTCCCCCTGCTCATGCTCTCTCTCAATCTGAGCTCTCTCTCTCTCTCTCAAATGAATAAATAAAATCTTTTTTTAAAAAACGAATGAAGTTTAAAGAAACTGGTTTTACTCACAAGATACTTGAAAAAGAGAAATTCTTAATGATGTCCATTAGAATTACATATATATGTGCGTATACATATATATATATGATCTACACATATATGATCTACATTTTATGTTTTGACTTTTCTAAATGGGTAACACAAATGTTTGTTGAATGTGTTAATCTTCCAGCACCTGTTCAGTAGCTTTAAACGATCCTATTGATTTAAACACATGAGAAACATCAAACTAAAAATGCTATGACAGTGTAATTATATTTTGTCTAACTTTTCATGCAGCCATATGTTAGACCCTCCATTTCTTTTGATCCTTTCATGCTCTCTGCCTTTCCTGCTGGATAAGTACTTTTTTAGTAATTCTTATTTTCCTTTGTTTCTTTAACCTCAGTTAGTATTTTTCCCTTCTGGCCTGGAAAGGCCTTAGGTGGTTATTTTGATAACAGAGTTCTTGGTAGGCAGTGGGGTCTCCTGTGCTCTCAACTGCTCTCAGAGGCAGCCCTAACTGACCAAGACCCGATATAAAGGAGTATATCCTCCACAGCTCATCTTTTAAAGCACAGAATATACATTAATTGGTCACCTGAGAAATAAAGTTAAGAGTTTATGAAGTAGATTAAAAATCTAGAGAAAATATTCAGTATTTCATTTTAAATTTCTTATTCATAATTTCTTTTATATATTTTGTAGTTCAAGCAAAAAAGACACAAGGAATTTTAAAAATCAAGAAGGCTTAAATTCAAGTATGTTGCTGATATAACTGGTTAGTAAGGCTGTTTAAGAGATCCTAATATAGTTAAAATTAGAGGGAGAGAAATAGGTCAAGACAGGACTTTGAATGTCCTTGGATTGATTCAGATGAGTCTGGCACATAGGGATCGGGCTTTGAAAGACCTTAGGCAGAAGTGATAATATGATCGATATGATTTTGTTTCTAACAGTTCGTAATGTTTTGGAGGTATGGAAGACTAAAGGAAGGAGACTTGCCAGGATATTGTTAAATTAGCCCAAGGGAGAGTTGAAGACATCAACTAAAAATTAAAGGGCCGGGAACTGACAGGAAGGAATGGACAGAAGAAATGCTAAGAGGTAGAACTGATAGGACTTGTGACTACTACATGTTAAGGTCAGGGCAGGAATTATGATTCCAAACTTTCTAGCTTAGATACATGGGTAGATGAGGATTCACCAGGATAAGGAAATAAAGCTGGGGTGAATAAGCAGGCCGAGAGAAAACACAATAAACTGGCTTTTGTAGCTTGATATGAGAAATTATTAGTTTACTCACTCATCAAATATTCATTTAGGACCTAGTGTCTTAGTACCTAGGTACTATTATTAGTGTTGAGATACAGGAGAGAAAGAACATCCATGATCTCATGGGTCTTACAGTCTAGTATGGCGAGGATGATGATAAAGAAGCAAGTGTACAAATAATCAGAAATTTTAAAGACTGATATAAAAAAAAGTAAAAGCAAAAGAGTACTGGGAGGAATTCTATTTTTGAATGATTTGTCAGGAAGTGCCTGTCCTAAAAGCTGACATTTGAACTTGAAGGGCAAACAGAAAACAATCATAACACCTTGAGGGAGAGTATTTCAAGTGGAAGAAACTGCTGGCACCAAGGATGAGAACAAACTTAGCATTTTGGAAGTCCATGAGTTTAATAACCAAAGGGAGTATGGTAGGATGTAAGGTCAGACATTTGGGCAGGTTTCCACAGGACACTTAGGTTGCCAAATCCCACAATTATTGGCTAGGCAACTTTGGACTTTAGGAGAAAAGACCAGGATATGAATAAAAATATAGGCACCATCTACTTACAGGTAATGTTTGAAGCCATGAGAATGAGAACATATGAAAAGACAAGAAAGCAAAGAAAGGAATGTGATGAAAACTAACATTTAACAGGTAAGGAAAAGAAGAGGTGACAAATACAATGGTGAGAAAATTAACAGGGTGAAGGGGAGATTACAATGTTCTAGAATAAAAGGGAACAGATAGTTTCAAGAAACAGAGAATGATCAACAGAGTTAGATATGAATAACTAGAAAAAAAATTTCCAACACAAAATGGCAAAGATCATTGGTGAATTTTTCTGACATAGTTTACTTGAAGTGCTAAATCTGATGACTCTCCTAGAGTGAAGAGCAAAAATCTGAATACAGTAGAGCAAAAAGTTAAAAAAAAAAAAGAAGGAACCACAGCCAATAAAGACTGCTTTTCCAAGATTTTGTTTTTGGAAGAGAAAAAATATTGGACTTGGAGTATTCTTTTAACGAGACAAGTTGGAGTATACTTATAGGTTGTGAGAAAGGAGTTAGTGGAAACAATATGTCAGAAAAGCAAATTAACAAGAGCCAGGCCCAACAGAAGATTGAAGATAGGTCACCCTCTCACCCACCACTATTGGGGGGATTAGCTTTGAATATGAGGCATCTTTTATTTTTTTTTTTAATTGTAGCCATTTGAAAAGCCTAAAAATGTTTATGTGAACACTTCTCCAAAGAAGATAGACAGAAGGCAAAAAGCATATGAAAAGATGCTCCACATCACATGTCATCAGGGAAATACAAATTAGAACAATGAGATTCTACCACACACCTATCAGAAAAGGCCAAAGTCCAGAATACTGACAACGCCACATGATGGCGAGGATGTGGAGCAACAGGAACGCTCATTCTTTATTGGTGGGAATGCAAAATTGTAGTTTGGTAGTTTCATAACAAAATTAAACATACTTTTACCATATGATCACAGCAATCATACTCCTTGGTATCTACCCGCACATGCATGTTTATAGCAGCTTATTCCTAACTGTCACAACTAGGAAGCAATCAAGTTGTCTTTCAGTAGGTAAATATCTAAGTAAACTGTGGTACATCCAGATAATGGAATATTATTCAGCACTAAAAAGAAATGAGCTATCCAGCCATGAAAAGGCATGGAGGAATCTTAAATGCATATTACTAAGTGAAAGAAGCCAATCTGAAAGTCCGCATACTATAGGATTCCAACTATATGACGTTCCGGGAAAGGCAAAAGGATGGAGACAGCAAAAAGATAAGTGGTTGCCAAAGGTTAGTGGGACACAGAGGAGTTCTAGGGCAGACAAAATACTCTGTATGATACTAAAATGATGGATACATGCCCTATACAAACCCACAGAATGTACAAAACCAAGAGTGAACCCTAATGTAAGCTGTGGACTTTAGGTGACTGTGATATGCAAATGTAAGTCCATGAACTGTACAAATGTACCACTCCAGTGGGGGATGTTAATAACGGGGGAGGCTGTGCATATCTGAGAGCAGGGAGGTACATGAGACTTTTCTATATTTTCTCTTAATTTTGTTTGTGAATCTCAAACTGCTCTAAAAGAATAAAGTCTTAATAAAAACTTTCTGTGAACAAATCTTACATATGATGTAAAATGAAATAAAAAGATACCTATCTCTACAGTAAAAACCCAAAGAAATCATAAAACTCTTAATGGTGAAACTACATTTTTAAGGGTTGTTATTGTTTTGATGATGGCACTAAGGAGCAGGGGAAGACTTCTTGGGGCCCTTAAAATTATATCAATTATATGATTACATGATATCCCTATATATAAAATTTTTCCCTACTAGGCCATTGACTAGCCAAATGTCCTGGTTTGTCATTTCCAATACTTTAGTCCTTCACTTTCTTTTAAACTCATACATTCAAAATCTCTATGCCCCTGATATTAAAGGAAAAATCTGCCTCCTTTTAAGTCCCTGGAAGATTCTCTGAAAGCAGTTTCAAATGCTAAGACTGACAAAAACACCAGGAAGTGATAGCACTGACTGCTAACTGACCCAGATTCTGACCTTTGGATAACACACTATTGGAACAATGGTGATAAAGAATGTCTAATTCATAGATACATGATCTAGAAGTTAAGAGAGCATGTATCTATTACAACTTGGCTCTTTTCTGTGGTTAATGAAAGACAGAAAAGGCTGACTGCTTGTTTGATTCTTGGCCTCAAAAGTTCTATATCTCAGTGAACTTACCCTGGTCCTCTGAAGTCTAATTGTTCAATGACCTCCTCACTTGCCACTTTTCTGATTTTTCTTCCCCAAGAATCTCATTTTCCAGTTTTCAGGAGCAATGATACTTTGGAGATTATGGTCCTTATTTTTTCTGCATATGTTGTAATAACTGCGAGGGTCTCTCACCCTAATCAGAGTATATAATTCAGAAGAGCTGACTGATCTCAAATAGGCAACAGAGGTGCAGGACTTAATATATTTTGAGAAAAGGTCAAAAATTCAGTATTTTATTTTTTTCAGTTTGTAAGAAGGCAGATGATGGGAGCCGTGAGCCCAGTGTACTCGTATCAACCATAAAGGGTATAACAGTTTGAATACTAGCTGATCAAAAACTATTTCAAAATGAATTATAAGAGAATAGCTTACTGTGTTAAACAAACATATATGTAGCACCTACTATGTGCTAGGTATTGTTCTTAGCACTTTTCAAATATTAACATATTTAATCACTGTAGCTACAGAATGAGATATATACTGTTATTATCACTATGTGTGGGTTAACTGAGGTTACGAGAGGTTAAACAATTTGCCCAAAATTACATAGCTATTAAGAACCAACACCAAGATTCACACTCAGATAATTTGACTCTAAAAGATGATTAACTTACAATACTCTGTGCTAAGTTTTGTTAAAACATGACAGTGGTTCTTAGGAAAGTAGCACAGAAAAGCCTCGAGAGGGGAGTGTCCTGAGGCTGGACTAGGGAACTTTCACTAAAGTTTCCATCTTTTTTAGGAGGGTTTTCTCTTTCAATATTTGGCGGCAACACAAGATGCTGTTCTCTGTCTAAACTGCCCAACAATGACCATAATCAAATCTTTCTCTGCTTCTATTTAGTATAGCTGCAGGCTAGCATGGCCATGATGCACACGGGGTGATGTATGGAATTGCTGAATCACCATATTGTGCAGCTGAAACTAATATAACACTGTTAACTATACAGGAATTAAAATAAAATAAAATACAATAAAATAAAAAGAAAATAAATCAGCCATGAACAAGAGATTAATAAAGATAGTGAAAGACCAGACAGAAAATTAGAATTCCCTGGTAAATGCTATTTATTGATTAAAATAAAATTAAAACATATAAAAGATAAAAAACATAAAAACATAATTTATAATACCAAGTATAAAAAAGGAATTTTTTTTAGAGGAAAGAAAAATCCAAGAAACATAAAACAGTAAGCTGATAAGTATACATATCTGATTCAATGACTGAATAGTTTACCAGGTTCATGGACACTGTCGCATCCAATATTTATTTCCTTAATCAGACTCTCACTCCAAAGAACTGCAAGCCTACCCTGCTACCTTCCTGAAGGGTTAGATTGATGGGAACCAATTTATTCCTTCAATTTGTCAAGGGTCTATATATGGCCTCCTAAGAAAACAAAAAGAAAAATTCTCCTCAATCACTTACCTAGGAAGTTCCACTCAGTTTCTGATACAGGTTTTGAGAAATACTTGCCTAGCACTGCTGTAGCCATTTGAAATACCACCATTTACCAAAGCTGGAGTATGCTGCCCACAATATAATATAATAATATACAGTAACCATGCAAGAAGGATCACATGTATATAGTAACAGCAAGGTTTTCTTGTTAAAAACTCTTTACATAATTAGGTGAGAAATTATATTTCAAAATTTCCTTTTTCTGTTTATTAAATTAAAATATGTTCCCAATGAAAAAAATGCCAGGTAATAATTTCCGAGGCTGCAACTTTCAGAAGAAAATGGTTACCCAGCATTTACAATCAGAAAGCAAAAGTTAGGGTGGTAGCGTAACTCATAACCTTGGTGGTAGCAGCTCTAACAGCAATAGCGATTTTTAGGGATGGCAGCAGCTGCAGCAGGACCTGTAACAGCCCAGAAGTTTTCCCGGAGCTTCTCAGATGCTCTGATCGAGGAGGACCCCCAGGCGGCATTAGAGGAGCTGACTAAGGCTTTGGAACAGAAACCAGATGATGCACAATATTGTCAAAGAGCTTATTGTCACATTCTTCTTGGGAATTACTGTGATGCTGTTGCTGATGCAAAGAAGTCTCTTGAACTTAATCCAAATAATTCCACTGCTATCCTGAGAAATGGGATATGTAAATACCATGAAAAAAACTATGCTGCTGCTTTAGAAACTTTTATAGAAGGACAGAAATTAGATAGTACAGATCCAGATTTCACTGTCTGGATTAAAAGGTGTCAAGAGGCTCAGAATGGATCACAATCTGAGGTGTCTGCATCCCAGAGGACTCATCAGTCAAAAATCAAGTATCATGGTATCAAACAGAATCTCAAGTAATCATTACACTTATGATCAAGAATGTTCAGAAGAATAATGTATATGTGGAATTTTCAGAAAAAGAGTTGTCTGCTTTGCTGAAACTTCCTTCTGGAGAGGATTACAATTTGAAACTGAGACTTCTTCATCCTATAATACCAGAACAGAGCACATTTAAAGTACTTTCAACAAAGATTGAAATTAAAATGAAAAAGACAGAGGCTGTGAGATGGGAAAAGCTAGAGGGATAAGGAGATGTGCCTAAACCAAAACAGTTCATAGCAGATGTAAAGAACTTATATCCATCATCATCTCACTATACAAGAAATTGGGATAAATTGGTTGGTGAGATCAAAGAAGAAGAAAAAAATGAGAAGTTGGAGGGAGATGCCGCTTTAAACAAATTATTTCAGCAGATCTATTCAGATGGTTCTGATGAAGTGAAACGTGCTACGAACAAATCATTTATCGAGTCTGGTGGTATAGTTTTGAGTACCAACTGGTCTGATGTAGGTAAAAGGAAAGTTGAAATCAATCCTCCTGATGATATGGAATGGAAAAAGTACTAAATAAATTAATTTGCTATCACTGTATTCCATATATTCAAAAAAAAAAAGAAAGCAAAAGTTACATCTACTCATGAATGTGTTACATTTTTATTAAATTTATTCTATGAAAATATTTTATATTAAAGTCTGCAGCAATGCAGATAAATCTACAGACTGCCTCAGTTAAAAGAAATGGGACATCACCATTGTCTCCAAGGAATATGTAACATAATTCTCAATCTATTTTTGCCTTTATGGAATTACATAAGATAAGCAATAGTTTGGCACCAATTCATCAAACAGAAGGGCAAATTTTCACTGTAATATCTTATTTATGTGTTTTTAACAAGACTTTTATAGCTACCTAAGAGGTGACATTTTACTTTTGCATAGCTTAGCAATGCATTAATAGATTCACTTTTACTTTTTAAATGTACAGATATTTCATAATACTTTATAATAAGAGTACAAATAATTTAAAATTCTCGGTGCAGGCATTAAAATGACCTTCACATTTAAAAATTTAATATTCTATTGGTTGCAACCCAAAAACTGGAGAGAAAGTGAAAGGTGAAATGTGGACAAACTCAAAAACACTTTCCTTTAAAGACAAATGTCAAGGAAAACTAGAACTTTTCTGCAAAACAATAGCATGATGACTTTTGAAGTTCCATCTGGAAGCTCCCCTACACACTAAACTTGATGTTCCTAAATTGATGTGCCTTAAAAGGACAAGGGTGAAACAAAGAACAAGTTTTGCTTATAAATTCTTATGTAGCCTTACATTGCTTTAATGTCCTAAGGACAGATTATGGTTTGGAAAAATTTCCAGGGCCTCACACCAGTGCTGGGAATTGCATGTCCTAGATCAATGTGAATTTTGAGGAATAGGCGCTTCCTTTGCAAGCAGATGAAAAGTAACTATGCTGAGAGAAAGAGAAACTTTTTTCTTTACTGTTATGAAAGACAAATACATTATTGCCACAAAATTTTGTATATCAATTTTTTTTAAAGATTATTTATTTATTTATTTGACAGAGAGAGAGACAGCCAGCGAGAGAGGGAACACAAGCAGGGAGAGTGGGAGAGGAAGAAGCAGGCTCCCAGCGGAAGAGCCCGACGTGGGGCTCAATCCCAGAACTCCGGGATCACTCCCTGAGCCGAAGGCAGACGCTTAATGACTGAGCCACCCAGGCGCCCCTGTATATCTACTTTTTAAAACACTTTAGAATAAAGAGACCAAAGGGTTTAAAACAGGATTTCCAAATGCAAAATATATAGACTTACTGGTACATGCCATGGAAGGTGGGTCTTTTTCAGCTCGGAAGTAACCCTTTTCACACTGACAGACAGAAGTTGCTTCCATATAGGTTAAACTGTGGGGAGGGCATTTAGAACATTTTGTGTTTCCAGCAAATGCTTTATAGAATCCTGGTCTGCAAGCTGTAAAAACAGGAAAGATATTTTTATTGTTATTATTGCTTGGGTTATTTTATTTGTATATATACAACGTTTTAATTGATACACATTTTGATCTCAGAGTTCAGAGTCACACATATACAGAAAAGTATATATATGTTAATATTAATAATGAAATTAGTTATTCAAAATCAGTAACATAATGGTGATGTCACATTTAGGCTCAGGTTGCTAATTTTGAAAAGCATACCTGAAATACACATACACAAAACAACTGATTACCAGAGTGTGGGGATGCCCCTCACTGGCAGTAAGGGAAATGATTTTGTGTAGTTCTAGGAGATAGCATTAAAAACATTGAATCACACTCTGTAAAAAGTATTTGCATTCCATTTCCTTCAGTCCTCTTGAGTACTAAAGGAGAAAGGCCCAGTGTGGTGTTGATATATCTTAACACCTGTCCTGTTGGTGAATTTTTTTTTTTTTTAACAAAATGAAAGCTGGCCTTAGGTTCAGAGACTTTAGCAAGATCTACCTATCGTTTGATAACACTGCTTTATTTTTATCACTTTATTTTTTATGGCAATCAATTTTTTCTGTTTATTATATTGGAATACATTCATTTAAAAATTTTGAATTAATTTCAAAATTGGGTAGACAAAATATTAAGTAAATAAGATATATGTGCTGTACACATACAGCAAGAACCATGAAAATTGTAAGCAAATAACCAAATTTTCACAAAAAAATTATGAAAATGAATGTAAATAATAAAAGTTATGTTATGAAATGTTTTATTAGATCACATTTTCTCTTTGCTCAAACCCATGTTGTCATTTACAAGGTACTTTTTTACAGGGGTAGAAGACCTAGAAAAAAGGATCCTAGACTCAGTATGCATCCGCGGTCCTGAATGTCGAGGGGGTAGCTGTTTCTGGTCTCAAAGAAACCACTGCTGACCACTTTCTAAATTAACACTGTTATACAAAATAAAGGAAGAGTAATTGTCCAGTAACATATATTATGTTAAAAAATGTTTTAACAAACTTTATTTTAATCTAACACATTTTCACAAAATGCTCTATTTAAAAATACACAATAATCAACAATAATGAACAGTAATCCCTTGATTATCTTCTGCTTATATATTCAGGAAAGAAAGAAAAAAAATGCCTTTTTTTAAGATAACTTTAATTCCTACCTAAATGAGTCCCAACAAAATAACTATTTGTCTTTCCCTAGGTACATATTTTAATGAATGTTCCTACAGATCTAAGTGCAATTCGATTGATACCGGTAGTATAAAATGTACCACTGACTCATCCCCTAC
>NW_024426552.1:43165713-43169057 GCF_017311325.1 Ursus maritimus | reverse complement strand
ACACACACACACACACACACACACACACACACACACACGTGTGGGTGTACACATCTGCGATGACTGGATTATTTTTGATAGTTTATGTTTGCTTTATAATACTGCTTTATATAAATGACCTAGAAATCCAAGAGAAGTAAAATGAGCAATTCCGTACAGTAAAATTACTTTTAAAAAGTTGGTTACTCACTATCAATGAAGCTATTAACGGTGATACATAAATATCAACCACAGTCTCTTTTGCTGATAAATTAACTAATACTATATGACTAATCAATAAAAACACTGTATCATCAAAATAGTTCTCTAAGCCTGTCAAAATTCAAAGTATGTAAATAATATATACTCAACCCCAACATTTTCATAAATAAAATATTCTTTAAAAAATATGTAATTGCTAAATTTATTAATTATGATATGTTACAAGACAATGTATTTTTAAAAATGTAATAAATCTAACATATGTATTTTATCAATAAAGTAATTATTTTCTACTTAATTATGAAGTTTAAAATAACTGAATATATTCCATAGAACACATTTGTAATACTCCGGCAAGTAATTTTAAATGTTGACCCCAATTAGAAATTTAAATCTTTATCTCATCTATTACAATACTTATAAGTCTAATAAACCACACAATTTATAGAGAATGTACAAATTTAAATGTGGAGCTTGCATTCTGCATAGTACAATATTATTTTAAATATAATTTAAATATTATTATAAGGGCTTTTTGAAATAAGACCATTTTGAAATAAATTAATTAGGAATGTGAACACAATAGAACTATACTAAAGTTTATTATATGTGCAGATACAAAACCTATTAAGACACGTAAACAAGAGCTGTAAACTTTGTTTCCTTTCTGTTATCAGTCGTTCAAATCTCAGTCATAAACCCTGTTTAGCATATAAAGTAGCCTGCCAAAAACTTCATTTTGTGCAGCCAAACACTACTGCCTTTATTTTCTCTGGGAACTAAAAAAAAAAAAATTTAGATAGTTTCTTATCTGAAATGTTTTCAGCTAATTTGTCACCTTCTTTTAGAATTTTTGAGTGCTTAAAGCAGCTCTTAAAATACTTACAATAGCTTAGTGATATTCAAACTATATTCTAGAGACCAGGCTGCTAATTGGTCTCAGCACCCAATCCTGCCTACTTTATTCTGTAAACAGAAGGATCTTCTAAGCCTGCTCTGTCCAACAGTACTAAAAACTAATATACATAATTAATTTTAAATTTTGTAGGAGCCACATTAAAAAGCTAAAAGAGGTGAAATTAATTTTAATAATATATTTTATTTAACACACTATATCCAAAATATTATCATTTCAGCATATAAACTAGCTCTTGACATATTTTACATTATCTGGGTTTTTTGTGCTGGGTATTTTGTACTATTTAATTTGGTAAGTATGTTACATTCACAGCACATCTCAATTCGAACTAGCCACATTGCAAGTGCTTACTCACCTCATGTGCCTATTAGCTACTACATTGGATAGTGCAGTGTTGAACACAGAAATCTGTTCATTTTATCTCCCTGTTGAAAAAACTTTGATGACTTCCCACCATCTTTATGGTGAAGTTTAAAATGGATTGGATTCCAAGTTCCCCTGTGGTCTGACCCGGCCTGCAGCTTCAACCACATCACATGAAGCTACTTCCCTTTCACATGCCCTTGATCAAGGCTTTGCCCTTCTACAGTCTAGTCTCAACCCAGTTCTGATCTCTTCAGAACATACATGAGATCACATTATCACTGGGCTCTGAGCTTCCAGTGGCTTTCCATTTCTCCTACAGTAAAGCTATTGCCCTACTAAGTGTCTACTAGGCATTGCATGATTTTGCTCCCTACCCATTCCCTGTGACTCTTCATCAACTCTTTTTCCATCAGGTACTCTGCTCCAACCATGCTGGCCTCCCTCAGAATCTTGCATGAAAGCATGCCCCTGCTACTGGGCCTTTAACACTTGTTCTTACTCACCTATTGTATGGTTTGCTCCCTCCCTTATATCAGGTCTTTGTAACAGTGTTATTGTATTAATGAAGCCTGATTTCCTTTTTAAAACTGCACCTCCTGCTACATCCTACCACAGTATTTTATATTACCCTCCACTCTTTCTCCTATCTACAAAGAACTTAACATCTGACACATGATATTTTTTTTAAGTTATTTCCTCCTAAAATGCATGCTCTGTTAGGGCAGAAATTTTTGTCTCTTTTGTTTACTGAGGTGTATCTCCAGGGCCTAGACCAGCACCAGGCATTATTTGGCCCTTCCTCAGTATTTGGTGAATGAATGAATGACTTGTTAAAGGTCTCCATTAACTTCTATGAATCTACCATGATCTTTCTTCTGCTTGAGTCTTTTCTTCTGTTGAAAATCTCTTTTCTCCATCCCACCCCATGAACCAATCATCTTGCTAACTCCTAGTCCCCTTTCAGGTCCCACTTCTTTCTGACTTTCTAGACTAGTGTAGTTTCTCCAAGCACCTGTGACTTCTCAATAATAGCATACCTGTTGGTTTGCAAACTAGCGCTGTGCATGGAAGGCAGGGGGAGACAGAAGAAAGAGGCAGGTCTCTCCAGATTGGCAGGTGACAGGTTTCACAAGCAGGGCAACTGAGTATGAGGCTGGTTCTGGGCAGCTGCAAGATAAACAGTTCCCTGCACCTGCCCTCCAGGATATTAAAAGTTTTTATAGGGCGCCTGGGTGGCACAGAGGTTAAGCGTCTGCCTTCGGCTCAGGGCGTGATCCCGGCTTTCTGGGATCGAGCCCCACATCAGACTCTTCCACTATGAGCCTGCTTCTTCCTCTCCCACTCCCCCTGCTTGTGTTCCCTCTCTCGCTGGCTGTCTCTATCTCTGTCAAATAAATAAATAAAATCTTAAAAAAAAAAAAATTAAAAGTTTTTCTGTCAAATAAATAAATAAAATCTTAAAAAAAAAATTAAAAGTTTTTATATAAGAAAAAGATATGCTTATTATAGAAAATTTGGAAACTAAGGATTGAATTTTTTAAATCATCCATTATCCCATTCTGTAGAGATAATCATTATTGATATTTTGATCTATTTCCTTCTGACTTCTTTTTTTTGGGGGGTGATGCTTTTAAAACTTAACATAGTGATTATCATATAGTATATAGAGAGTTACGTATTCTTTTTTAAAGATTTTATTTGAGAGAGTGAGAGAAAGAGAGCACAAACCAGGGGGGAGAGGCAGAGGGAGAGAGAGAAGCAGGCTCCCTGCCGAGCAGGGAGCCCAGTGCGGGGCTCAGTCCCGGGACTCTGGGATCATGACCTGAGCCGAAGGCAGACACGTAACTGACTGAGCCAC